>NC_062278.1:152127947-152430977 GCF_902655055.1 Lutra lutra
GGACGGGACTGGAAGAGATTATGCTGAGTGAAATAAGTCAAGCAGAGAGAGTCAATTATCATATGGTTTCACTTATTTGTGGAGCATAACAAATAGCATGGAGGACAAGGGGAGTTAGAGAGGAGAAGGGAATTGAGGGAAATTGGAAGGGGAGGTGAACCATGAGAGACTATGGACTCTGAAAAACAATCTGAGGGTTTTGAAGAGGTGGGGGGTGGGAGGTTGGGGGAACCAGGTGGTGGGTATTGGAGAGGGCACGGATTGCATGGAGCACTGGGTGTGGTGCAAAAACAATGAATACTGTTACGCTGAAAAAAAAAAAAGTGTGGTACCCAGTAGCCACGCAGAGCATTGAACAGGGATGTGCTCTAATATCAAATACTGGATTTCAAAAACAAAGAACAGAAGTTAAGTAGCTAATTTTCTTATACTGACTGTATGTTAAAATAGTATTTTGGATATATTAGGCTAAGTGAAGTATCATTAAATTAATTTCGTCTGTTTCTTTTTGCTTATTGTAGCTTCCAGAACATTTAAAATGTGGTTTGCATTCTGTTTCTGTTGGATAGTGCTGGAGTAGGTGATTTCCTATGTTCTTCAGTTAGATTCTGGTTGAGTTTCACTTAGGGAAGAACCGCTGCTGTGTACAACCTCATTTTTCCTCTCACATTGCCCTCCTACATTTTGCCTTTCAGCATGTATTGATTCATTTCTGAACAAGTGAGGGATGTAAGGCATGGCTGTTATATGCAGATCCTTCTTTCCTAGACTGGGGTCACCAGCTGGTCTTTCTCCTGTTGATGGTGGTGGGAAGATGAAATAGTAAGACAGGCCAGTGTTCTACAAGTGACATTCTCACAAAAGGCAGTTTGGTCGTAGCTCCCCTGACTTTTGTCGTTGGCTGGTGACACCACTTGATTTTACTTGTTTCTTGACTCTGAACCATCTGGGGATGCCCATTCAGTGGCCATTGGTGACCTTTTGGTTCAGGCTTGTGTTAAAAAATAAAATGCCTGCAGTGGTCATTAGGCATTGCCCAGTCTCATGACTCCCAAACTTCTGTATTTAGGCCACTTAGATAGATGGGAATAGAGTAGAATGACTCATGGTAAATACAAAGACTTATTGGAAGGGCTTAGTGTAAAATCAGTGATTACTCATTCTCTATATGTAACCACCGAATGTTACTTTTTCTTAAACTTCTTCAGTAGCGTAGGATTCGATAAAGTTTACTCATGAACAAAACGACTGAGAATACCCACTTTTAAGAAAGTAGAAATGTCAGCAAAAAGTTACTAGTTTCGATTAAAGCCACAAACATCTATTAGCATTTGCTTTTGATGCTTTTGCGTTTGTTTTCTTGGATGACCAAGAAAGAGCAACCTGGAGCTGCAAAGGATTTTCAGACTGAGCCAGGAAATCTGATGGACTGAAGCAGTTTACAGATTTATGGGGAAAGGAAAGCTTTTTAAATAGCACTAGCAAGTGAGATTGCATTTTGGATTTATTAGAGGTACCAAATTGCAGAAGGAATGTGAGGAGAAGCCAGTAAGGGCAAATTATTACATAGGATTTTGAGGTTTATTTTTTCTGGTAACAAAATCAGTGCCTACTTGTAAAGAGTTCAAATAGTACAGAAATGTCTAACATAGAATGTGAAGATCTTTCGTAATATCACACCACACAGCTCAATGCATAGTTGTATTCTTTTCCACCCATGTGTTTTTTTAATCAAAAACAGAGCCATACTAAATATTCTATTTTGTATATGCCTTACTTTATAATGTCCATGGCAGATGTGTGTATATGTGTGCACCAATGTATTATTTGTTCTATTTCATGACCATATAATATTTCATTGTATTAAGATCATTTATTTAGCCAATCCCCACTGATGGACACTTAAAGTTTTTTCCCTTGCCTTTTTGCTAATACGAGCAACACTGAACAGAGTACCTTTGTCATATCTTTGCACTTCTGTTTCTCAAAATTCTTAGAAGTCGAATTGTTAAGCCAAAGTATATGCATCTTTTGTATTTTATATTACTCTCAAAAATGTTAATATGAAACTTCCCACACAGCAGTAGGATAAAATAGTACCAAGTATGTCACGCTCACACTGAGTACATTCAGTTGTCAGTTGTTTGTGTTTTGACTGGTTTGCTTTTTAATATCTGTCAAATAGATCTTTTTTTTTTTAAAGATCTTTTTTTATTAGAGAGCATGTGTGTGTGTTGGTGCGCACATATTAGCAGGGGGAGGGAGAAGGGCAGAGAGGGTGAGGGAGAAGCAGACTCCCTGCTAAGCAGGGAGTCCCAGGCAGGTTGATCCCAGGACCCACTGATCACTATCTGAGGAAGGCAGATGCTTAACCAGCTGAGCCCCAAGTGGCCCCTCTTCTTCCCTCCCCACTCCTCCCTCCCTCCCTCTCTCTCTCTTTCTCTCCATCCCTCCCTTCCTTTCTTCCTTCCTTCCTCAGTCCCTTCCTTCTTCCCTCCTTCCCTCCTTCTTTCCTTCTTGCTTGCTTGCTTATAGCTTCTGTGTTTTCCAGCATGCTTGAGCAAGGGCTTCTCCTCAACCAGTTTATATAATATTGTTTATTCTGTACATTTATGGTGTCACGATTACATTTTTTAGTTTTGCTCTAAAATGACTTCATTGTAAGGAATGAGTTCAAATCCAGCTTTTCTCTTCCCCACACCTCCCTTTCTCATTCACTGAGTTGTTGTTCTGACACTGTTTGTTGGTGTAATTCATCATTATGGTGACTTGAAATATTATATTTATCATTTATTCACGAGATCTTTACATATTGTACATTATATTGTATTGTAGTACATTGTATTGTACATTGTGTATTTCTCTCCACATATTTATTTTCTGTATGGGCATACAATTTGCTGCATATATTTAGCATGTGTAATTTGATGAGGTTTTTTTTGTTGTTGTTGTTTTTATTTTTTTATTTTTTAAATTTTTTTATTTTTTTCAGCATAACAGTATTCATTATTTTGGCACCACACCCAGTGCTCCATGCAATCCGTGCCCTCTACAATACCCACCACCTGGTGCCCCCAACCTCCCACCCCCCACCCCTTCAAAATTCTCAGATCGTTTTTCAGAGTCCATAGTCTCTCATGGTTCACCTCCCCTTCCAATTTCCCTCAATTCCCTTCTCCTCTCCATCTCCCCTTGTCCTCCATGCTATTTGTTATGCTCCACAAATAAGTGAAACCATATGATAATTGACTCTCTCTGCTTGACTTATTTCACTCAGCATAATCTCTTCCAGTCCCGTCCATGTTGCTACAAAACTTGGGTATTCATCCTTTCTTTCTTTCTTTTTTTTTTTTTTTTTTTTTACAGCTTTATAAACATATATTTTTATCCCCTGGGGTACAGGTCTGCGAATCGCCAGGTTTACACACTTCACAACACTCACCATAGCACATACCCTCCCCGATATCCATAACCCAACCCCCTCTCCCAACCCCCTCCCCCCATCAACCCTCAGTTTGTTTTGTGAGATTAAGAGTCACTTATGGTTTGTCTCCCTCCCAATCCCATCTTGTTTCATTTACTCTTCTCCTACCCCCTCAACCCCCCATGTTGCATCTCCTCTCCCTCATATCAGGGAGATCATATGATAGTTGTCTTTCTCCGATTGACTTATTTCGCTAAGCATGATACCCTCTAGTTCCATCCACGTTGTCGCAAATGGCAAGATTTCATTTCTTTTGATGGCTGCATAGTATTCCATTGTGTATATATACCACATCTTCTTTATCCATTCGTCTGTTGATGGACATCTAGGTTCTTTCCATAGTTTGGCTATTGTAGACATTGCTGCTATAAACATTCGGGTGCACGTGCCCCTTCGGATCACTATGTTTGTATCTTTAGGGTAAATACCCAGCAGTGCAATTGCAGGGTCATAGGGTAGTTCTATTTTCAACATTTTGAGGAACCTCCATGCTGTTTTCCAGAGTGGTTGCACCAGCTTGCATTCCCACCAACAGTGTAGGAGGGTTCCCCTTTCTCCGCATCCTCGCCAGCATCTGTCATTTCCTGACTTGTTCATTTTAGCCATTCTGACTGGTGTGAGGTGATATCTCATGGTGGTTTTGATTTGTATTTCCCTGATGCCGAGTGATATGGAGCACTTTTTCATGTGTCTGTTGCCATCTGGATGTCTTCTTTGCAGAAATGTCTGTTCATGTCCTCTGCCCATTTCTTGATTGGATTATTTGTTCTTTGGGTGTTGAGTTTGCTAAGTTCTTTATAGATTTTGGACACTAGCCCTTTATCTGATATGTCATTTGCAAATATCTTCTCCCATTCTGTCAGTTGTCTTTTGGTTTTTTTAACTGTTTCCTTTGCTGTGCAAAAGCTTTTGATCTTGATAAAATCCCAAAAGTTCATTTTTGCCCTTGCTTCCCTTGCCTTTGGTGATGTTCCTAGGAAGATGTTGCTGCGGCTGACGTCAAAGAGGTTGCTGCCTGTGTTCTCCTTTAGGATTTTGATGGATTCCTTTCTCACATTGAGATCCTTCATCCATTTTGAGTCTATTTTCGTGTGTGGTGTAAGGAAATGATCCAATTTCATTTTTCTGCATGTGGCTGTCCAATTTTCCCAACACCATTTATTGAAGAGGCTGTCTTTGTTCCATTGGACATTCTTTCCTGCTTTGTCGAAGATGAGTTGACCATAGAGTTGAGGGTCCATTTCTGGGCTCTCTATTCTGTTCCATTGATCTATGTGTCTGTTTTTGTGCCAGTACCATGCTGTCTTGATGATGACAGCTTTGTAATAGAGCTTGAAGTCCGGAATTGTGATGCCACCAACTTTGGCTTTCTTTTTCAATATTGCTTTGGCTATTCGAGGTCTTTTCTGGTTCCATATAAATTTTAGGATTATTTGTTCCATTTCTTTGAAAAAAATGGATGGTACTTTGATAGGAATTGCATTAAATGTGTAGATTGCTTTAGGTAGCATAGACATTTTCACAATATTTATTTTTCCAATCCCGGAGCATGGAACATTTTTCCATTTCTTTGTGTCTTCCTCAATTTCTTTCATGAGTACTTTATAGTTTTCTGAGTATAGATTCTTAGTCTCTTTGGTTAGGTTTATTCCTAGGTATCTTATAGTTTTGGGTGCAATTGTAAATGGGATGGACTCCTTAATTTCTCTTTCTTCTGTCTTGTTGTTGGTGTAGAGAAATGCAACTGATTTCTGTGCATTGATTTTATATCCTGACACTTTACTGAATTCCTGTACAAGTTCTAGCAGTTTTGGAGTGGAGTCTTTTGGGTTTTCCACATAGAGTATCATATCATCTGCGAAGAGTGATAGTTTGACTTCTTCTTTGCCGATTTGGATGCCTTTAATTTCCTTTTGTTGTCTGATTGCTGAGGCTAGGACTTCTAGTACTATGTTGAATAGCAGTGGTGATAACGGACATCCCTGCCGTGTTCCTGACCTTAGCGGAAAAGCTTTCCGTTTTTCTCCATTGAGAATGATATTTGCGGTGGGTTTTTCATAGATGGCTTTGATAATATTGAGGTATGTGCCGTCTATCCCTACACTTTGAAGAGTTTTGATCAGGAAGGGATGCTGTACTTTGTCAAATGCTTTTTCAGCATCTATGGAGAGTATCATATGGTTCTTGTTCTTTCTTTTATTAATGTGTTGTATCACATTGATTGATTTGCGGATGTTGAACCAGCCTTGCAGCCCTGGAATAAATCCCACTTGGTCGTGGTGAATAATCCTTTTAACGTACTGTTGAATCCTATTGGCTAGTATTTTGGCGAGAATTTTTGCATCTGTGTTCATCAAGGATATTGGTCTGTAGTTCTCTTTTTTGTTGGGATCCTTGTCTGGTTTTGGGATCAAGGTGATGCTGGCCTCATCAAATGAGTTTGGAAGTTTTCCTTCTATTGCTATTTTTTGGAACAGTTTCAGGAGAATAGGAATTAGTTCTTCTTTAAATGTTTGGTAGAATTCCCCCGGGAAGCCGTCTGGCCCTGGGCTTTTGTTTGTTTGGAGATTTTTGATGACTGTTTCAATCTCCTTACTGGTTATGGGTCTGTTCAGGCTTTCTATTTCTTCCTGGTTCAGTTGTGGTAGTTTATAGGTCTCTAGGAATGCATCCATTTCTTCCAGATTGTCAAATTTGTTGGCGTAGAGTTGCTCATAGTATGTTCTTATAATTGTCTGTATTTCTTTGGTGTTCATTGTGATCTCTCCTCTTTCATTCATGATTTTATTTATTTGGGTCCTCTCTCTTTTCTTTTTGATAAGTCTGGCCAGGGGTTTATCAATCTTATTAATTCTTTCAAAGAACCAGCTCCTCGTTTCGTTGATTTGTTCTATTGTTTTTTTGGTTTCTATTTCATTGATTTCTGCTCTGATCTTTATGATTTCTCTTCTCCTGCTGGGTTTAGGGTTTCTTTCTTGTTCTTTCTCCAGCTCCTTTAGGTGTAGGGTTAGGTTGTGTACCTGAGACCTTTCTTGTTTCTTGAGAAAGGCTTGTACCGCTATATATTTTCCTCTCAGGACTGCCTTTGTTGTGTCCCACAGATTCTGAACCGTTGTGTTTTCATTATCATTTGTTTCCATAAATTTTTTCAATTCTTCTTTGATTTCCTGGTTGACCCATTCATTCTTTAGAAGGATGCTGTTTAGTCTCCATGTATTTGGGTTCTTTCCAAATTTCCTCTTGTGATTGAGTTCTAGCTTTAGAGCATTGTGGTCTGAAAATATGCCGGGAATGATCCCAATCTTTTGATACCGGTTGAGACTTGATTTAGGACCAAGAATGTGATCTATTCTGGAGAATGTTCCATGTGCACTAGAGAAGAATGTGTATTCTGTTGCTTTGGGATGAAATGTTCTGAATATATCTGTGATGTCCATCTGGTCCAGTGTGTCATTTAAGGCCTTGATTTCCTTGTTGATCTTTTGCTTGGATGATCTGTCCATTTCAGTGAGGGGAGTGTTAAAATCCCCTACTATTATTGTATTCTTGTCGATGTGTTTCTTTTGTTTTGTTATTAATTGGTTTATATAGTTGGCTGCTCCCACGTTAGGGGCATAGATATTTAAAATTGTTAGATCTTCTTGTTTGACAGTTCCTTTGAGTATGATATAGTGTCCTTCCTCATCTCTTATTATAATCTTTGGCTTAAAATCTAATTGATCTGATAGAAGGATTGCCACTCCTGCTTTCTTCTGATGTCCATTAGCATGGTAAATTCTTTTCCACCCCCTCACTTTAAACCTGGAGGTGTCTTCGGGTGTAAGATGAGTTTCTTGTAGGCAACATATAGATGGGTTTTGTTTTTTTATCCATTCTGATACCCTGTGTCTTTTGATTGGGGCATTTAGCCCATTCACATTCAGGGTAAGTATTGAGAGATATGAATTTAGTGCCATTGTATTGCCTGTAAGGTGACTGTTATTGTATATTGTCTCTGTTTCTTTCTGATCTACTACTTTGAGGGTCTCTCTTTGCTTAGAGGACCCCTTTCAATATTTCCTGTAGAGCTGGTTTGGTATTTGCAAATTCTTTCAGTTTTTGTTTGTCCTGGAAGCTTTTAATCTCTCCGTCTATTTTCAATGATAGCCTAGCTGGATATAGTATTCTTGGCTGCATGTTTTTCTCATTTAGTACTCTGAATATATCATGCCAGCTCTTTCTGGCCTGCCAGGTCTCTGTGGATAAGTCTGCTGCCAATCGAATATTTTTACCATTGTACGTTACAGACTTCTTTTCCCGGGCTGCTTTCAGGATCTTTTCTTTGTCACTAAGACTTGTCAATTTTACTATTAGGTGACGGGGTGTAGACCTATTCTTATTGATTTTGAGGGGGGTTCTCTGAACCTCCTGGATTTTGATGCTTGTTCCCTTTGCCATATTGGGGAAATTCTCTCCAATAATTCTCTCCAATATACCTTCTGCTCCCCTCTCTGTTTCCTCTTCTTCTGGAATCCCAATTATTCTAATGTTGTTTCGTCTTATGGTGTCACTTATCTCTCGAATTCTCCCCTCGTGGTCCAGTAGCTGTTTGTCCCTCTTTTGCTCAGCTTCTTTATTCTCTGTCATTTGGTCTTCTATATCGCTAATTCTTTCTTCTGCCTCATTTATCCTAGCAGTGAGAGCCTCCATTTTTGATTGCACCTCATTAATAGCTTTTTTGATTTCAACTTGGTTCGATTTTAGTTCTTTTATTTCTCCAGAAAGGGCTTTTATATCTCCCGAGAGGGTTGCTTTAATATCTTCCATGCCTTTTTCAAGCCCGGCTAGAACCTTGAGAATCATCATTCTGAACTCTATATCTGACATATTACCAATGTCTGTATTGATTAGGTCCCTAGCCTTTGGTATTGCCTCTTGTTCTTTTTTTTGTTGTGAATTTTTCCGCCTTGTCATTTTGTCAAGATAAGAGTTTATGAAGGAGCAAGTAAAATACTAAAAGGGTGGCAACAACCCCAGGAAAATATGCTTTAGCCAAATCAGAAGAGATCCTGAATTGTGAGGGGGGAGAAAGGGGATAAAAAGGGGTTCAGAAAGAAAGAAAGAAAAAAAAACTATTAAAAAAAAAGAAAGCCGATAAAGAAAAAAATATAAAAAGAGGAAAAAATATATATATATTAGATAAACTATTTAAAAAACGTTAAAAAAAAGAAAATGGTAAAAGTTAAAAAAAATTTAGCAGAAGAAGAGAAAAAGAAAAAAAAATTGAAAAAGAAAAAAAAATTAACTGCAAGGCTAAAAAATCATGGGGAGAAAGCCATGAGTTCCGTGCTTTGCTTTCTTCTCCTCTGGAATTCCGCCGTTCTCCTTGGTAGGTGAACTTGGTCCTGGCTGGGTTTCCCGTAGATCTTCTGGGGGAGGGGCCCGTTGTAGTGATTCTCAAGCGTCTTTGCCCCAGGCGGAGTTGCACCGCCCTTACCCGGGGCCGCACTGAGTCATCCGCTCGGGTTCGCTTTCGGGAGCTTTTGTTCCCTGAGCGCTTTCCGTAGAGTCCGGAGGACGGGAATGAAGATGGCGGCCTCCCGGTCTCCGGCCCGGAGGAGTCGAGAGCCCGGGGCCCCACTCCTCAGTGCGCCCTCAGAGAACAGCGCCAAATGACTCCCGTCACCCTGGCCTCCGGCTGCGTTCCGAGCTGACCGAGCCTGCGACCGGTTCAAGGCAACCCTGAGCTGAGAGTCACTCCTCGGCTCTGTCTCTGTAGCCGGCTTCCCCGTTCTAATACCGGTAAGCTCTGCGACACTCAGACACCCCCGATCCTTCTGCGACCCTGCGGGACCTGAGGCCGCGCTTACCCGGCCTGGGCTTCACCCCAGTTAAGCCTCTGGAGCGATGTCCCTCAGCGGAACAGACTTTTAAAAGTCCCGATTTTGTGCTCCGTTGCTCCGCCGCTCGCCGGGAGCCGGCCCCTCCCCCCGCGGTCTATCTTCCCGTCGCTTTGGATTCACTTCTCCGCCAGTCCTACCTTGCAGAAAGTGGTTGATTTTCTGTTTCTGGAATTGCTGTTCTTCTTCTCTTCAATCTCCCGTTGGATTTGTAGGTGTTTGCAATCTTTATATAAGCTATTTAGCTGATCTCCCGCTACCCGAAGTAGTCTCAGCCTGCTACTTCTCCGCCATCTTGACTCCTCCCCCTCGTTGTTGTTGTTTTTAAAGATTTATTTGACAGAGAGAGAGAGAGATCACAGGTAGGCAGAGAGGCAGGCACAGAGAGAGGGGGAAGCAGGCTCCCTGCTGAGTAGAGAGCTTGATGCGGGGCTCGATCCCAGGACCCTGAGATCATGACCTGAGCCGAAGGCAGAGGCTTAACCCACTGAGCCACCCAGGCGCCCCTGATGAGTTTTTAAATACATATATTCAGTCAAGATGATGAACTTAGCCATCATCCCCCTAAAGTTTTGCATTCCTATTTGTAATCCATCCCTTTATATCCCCTTCTTGTCCCAGGCAACTATTAATTTACTTTCAGTCACTATTGATCAGCTTTCACATGATAGTTTGTGTATAGAATTTTATATAAATAAGTAATAATATATGGACTTTTCTTTTATGGACTCCTGTCTTCTTTCACTGATCAAACTTATTTTGAGCCCATCAGTGTTGTAGTGTGTATTGGTAGTTCATTTGTTTTTGTTGCAGAGTACTGTTCCATTGCAAAGAGTAAGAATTGCATTAAGCTGCGCATCGGGCTCCCTGCTTGGAGGGTAGTCTGCTTCTCCCTCCTCCTCTGCCTGCTTTGGTTGCTCTCTCTCTCTCTCTCTCTAATAAGTAAATAAAATCTTTAAAAAAAGAATATATGTTAAGCTGTCTGGTGTGATATTATGGAAGATATTCACATTCTATATTAGACATTTCTGTACCGTTTGAACTGTACATCACGTGGATACTCTTTATCCATTGCATGGATATACTGCAGTTTGTTGATCCATTCATCTCTTGATGGACATTTGAGTTGTTTTCACTTTGGGGCTAATGCCCAGGAATGGGTGGTGTATAGATTAGGTGTATGTTTAATTTTTTTTTAAATTATGTTCAATTAACCAACATATAGTACATCATTAGTTTTTGATGTAGTGTTCAGTGATTCATTAGTTGCTTATAACACAATGCTCCTGACAACCCCTGCCCTCCTTAATACCCATCACCTGGTGACCCCATCCCCCAAACCCCTGCCATCTGTAACCCTCAGTTTGTTTCCAGGATTCTAGAGTCTCTCATGGTTTGTCTCCCTCTCTGATTTCTTCCCATTCAGTTTTTCCTCCCTTCCCCTATGGTTTTCTGTGCTATTCCTTATGTTTCACATATGAGTGAAACCATGTGATAATTGTCTTTCTCTGCTTAACTCATTTCACTTAGCATAATCCCCTCCAGGTTCATTCATGTTACTGCAAATGGTAGGTATTCATCCTTTCTGATGGCTGAGTAATGTTCCATTGTATATATGAACCACATCTTCTTTATCCATTCATCTGTTGAAGGACATCTTGGCTCCTTCCATAGTTTGGCTATTGCGGACATTGCTGCTATGAACATTGGGGTGCAGGTGTCCCTTCTTTTCACTACATCCATGTCTTTGGGGTAAATACCTAGTAGTACAGTTGCTGGGCCATAGGGTAGCTCTATTTTTAAAGTGTTGGAAAACCTCCACACTGTTTTCCAGAGTGGCTGTACCAGCTTGCATTCCCACCAACAGTCTTTCTCCAAACCTTCACCAACATTTGTTGTTTCCTGTCTTGTTAATTTTTGCCATTCTGACTGGTATAAGATGGAATCTCTTTGTAATTTTGATTTGTATTTCCCTGATGGCTAGAACTTTTGGGAATTCATCAGGATAAAAAGCTCAGCACAGCAAAGGAAACAGTCAACAAAAGTAAGAGGCAACCCACAGAATGGAAGAAGATATTTGCAAATGACATTACAGATAAAGGTGTGGTATCTAAGAACTGTAAATAACTTAAAAACTCAACACACAAAAAACAAATAATCAAGTCGAGAAATGGGCAGAAGACATGAACAGACACCTCTCCAAAGAAAACATACAAATGGCAATCAGGCATGTGAAAATATGTCTAACATTTTAAGAAACTGCAAACCACTTTTGAACATGGCTGTAATCATTTAGATTCCTATTAGCAGTGGATGAGAGTTGTGGTTATTTGACATTTTCATTAATACTTGGTTTGATTAATCTTTTTTGTTTTAGACATTCTAATGGAGTTGTGGTAGCATATCAGTGTGGCTTAATTTGTATTTCCTTGCTAATTACTTTGTTGGATTTATTTGCCATTTGTGTGTGTGTGTGTGTGTGTGTGTGTGTAATATATATATATTTATCTTTTATGTATACAAAGTATCTATAGAAATCTTCTGCCCATTTTTTTATTGTTTGTTTTCTTGTCACTGAGCTGTAAGAGTTTTTTTTTGTATCTGCCTAAGGTACTTTGTCAGTTGTATATTCTGAGTATTTTTATGGCAGCGTTAGGTTGCTTTTTTATTTTCATTGTAGTGTTCAAAATACTAAAGGTTCTGAAGACTGAAGGTTTTCAATTTTGATGAAGTCCAAATATTTTTTCTTTTTAATACTAGATATTTTTTGTATCCTATTTAAGAAATACTTGCCAAATCCAAGTTCATAAAATTGCTTATGTGCTTTCTTTTACTTTGTTTCTTGTTTTGTTTTGTTTTCTTTTGCATTTAGGTTCAGTAAGTTAACATATACTGTATTATTAGTTTCAGGAGTAGAATTTGGTGATTCATCAGTTGCATATAACACCCAGTGCTCATTATATCAAGTGCTCTCTTTAATGCCTATCACCCAGTTACCCCATTCCTCCACTTACCTCCCCTCCAGCAACCCTCAGTGTGTTTCCTAGAGTTAAGGGTCTCTTACGGTTTGCATCCCTCTCTGATAGTTGTAGCTCTTACACTGAAATCTGAAATATATTTGAGTATATGATGAGAAGTGGGAGTTGGGGTTTATTTCCTTTCTTCAGGGCATCCAATTGTTCCAGCACCATTTGTTGAAAAAATTATCCTTTCCATGTTGAATTACTTCTATACCTTTAACCAAAGGTTAAAAATGAATTAATCATTTATTTTTTTTTTAAATTTTTTTATAATTTTTTATTTTTCAGCATAACAGTATTCATTATTTTTGCACCACACCCAGTGCTCCATGCAATCCGTGCCCAATCATTTATGTTTTAATTGATCTCTGGACTTTCTCTTTTGTTCCATTTTTTACATGGGTAGGTCCTTTGCATTTCCGTGTAGATTTTAGCATCATCTTGTCAATTTCTCTCCCCAAATGCCTGTTGATTTATGGACTCTATACATGATTTTGGGGAGAAAGGATATCTCAATAACACTGTCTTTTGATTCCTGAGCTTGGTATCTCTCTCTCTCTCTCTTTTTTTTTTTTTTTGGATATTCTGTGATATCTGTCAGCAATATTTTGTAGTTTTCATTGTATAGGAAGGGTATATACACAACCTTTCTCAAATTTAACTCTTGGAATTTAAGCTATTGTAAGTAGCATTCTTTAACTTCCATTTCTTTCTTTCTTTCTTTCTTTTTTTTTTTAAAGATTTTATTTATTTATTTGACAGGCAGAGATCACAAGTAGGCAGAGAGGCAGGCAGAGAGAGAGGGAGAAGCAGGTTCCCTGCTGAGCAGGGAGCCCGATGCAGGGCTTGATCCCAGGACCCTGGGATCATGACCTGAGCCAAAAGCAGAGGCTTTAATCCACTGAGCCACCCAGGCACCCCTAACTTCCATTTCTAATTGTTCATTGCTAGCATATACAAATACAATTGATTTTTGTGTGGTGACCTTGTATCCTGCAACTTAGCCAAACTCACTTTTTATTTCTAATAGCTATATGATAGAATCTTTAGGATATTCTATGTAAATGATCATAATATTTGTAGATAAAACTATTATTTTTTCTTTTACAATCTATATGTCTTTTGTTTTCCTTCCCTTTTGCACTAGCTAGGACCTCCAGTGTAGCAATGTACAGAGTGGTGAAAGCAGACATCCTAGGCTCTTTCCAGATCTTAGGGAGAAAGGATTGTCTCTGATATGGGCTATAGGTTTTTTGTAGAATCCTTTAGTAGGCTGACAAGTCTCTTTTGTTCATTCCAAGTATGCTGAGATTTCAATGTGATGATTTTTTTTCTGCATCTATTGAAATGATCATAGACTTCTTTAAAAATTTTTTTCATTTTATTTATATTATTTCTTTTCAGTGTTCCAAAATTTGTTGTTTATGCACCACATGCAGTGCTCCATGCAATATGTGCCCTCCATAATACCCACCACCAGGCTCTCCCAACCCTTCACCCCCTCCCCTCCAGAACCCTCAGTTTGTTTCTCAGAGTCCACAGTCTCTCATGGTTTGTCTCCCCCTCCAATTTCCCCCAACTCACTTCTTTCTATATTCCTGTGTCCTCCGTGTTATTCCTTATGCTCCACAAGTAAATGAAACCACATGATAATTGACTCTCTCTGCTTGACTTATTTCACTCAGCATAATCTCTTCCAGTCTCGTCCATGTTGATACAAAAGTTGGGTATTCATCCTTCCTGATGGAGGCATAGTACTCCATTGCATATATGGACCATATCTTCTTTATCCATTCATCTATTGAAGGGCATTTTGGCTCTTTCCACAGTTTGGCGACTGTGGCCGTTGCTGCTGTGAACACTGGGTTACAGATGGCCCTTCTTTTCACTGTATCTGTATCCTTGGGGCAAATACCCAGTAGTGCAATTGCAGGGTCATAGAGTAGCTCTATTTTTATTTCTTAAGGAATCTCCACACTGTTTTCCAAAGTGGCTGCACCAACTTGCATTTCCACCAACAGTGTAAGAGGGTTCCCCTTTCTCCACATCCTCTCCAACACACATTGTTTCCTGCCTTGTTAATTCTGGCCATTCTAACTGGTTTAAAGTGGTTATCTCGATGTGGTTTTGATTTGAGTCTCCCTGATGGCTAATGAGGATGAACATTTTTTCATGTGTCTATTAGCCATTTGTATGTCTTCTTTGGAGAAGTGTCTGTTCATGTCTTCTGCCCATTTTTTGACATGACAATCTGTTTTTTGGGTGTTGAGTTTGAGGAGTTCTTTATAGATCTTGGATATCAGCCTTTGTCTGTAGTGCCATTTGTGAATATCTTCTCCCATTCCATGGATTGTCTGTTTGTTTTGTAGACTGTTTCCTTTGCTATGTAGAAGCTTTTGATTTTGATGAAGTCCCAAAAGTTCATTTTCACTTTTGTTTCCTTTGCCTTTGGAGACATATCTTGAGAGAAGTTGCTGTGGCCAGTGTTGAAGAGGTTACTGCCTGTGTTCTTCTCCAGGATTTTGATAGATTCCTGCCTCACATTGAGATCTTTTATCCATTTCGAGTTTATCTTCATATATGGTGTAAGAGAGTGGTTGAGTTTCATTCTTCTACATGTAGGTGTCTAATTTTCTCAGCACCATTTATTGAAGAGTCTATCTTTTTTCTACTGTATATGTATTCCTGCTTAGTTGAAGATTATTTGACCATGGAGTTGAGGGTCCATATCTGGGCTCTCTACTCTGTTCCACTGGTCTATGTGTCTGTTTTTGTGGTTGTCCCATGCTGTCTTGGTGATCACAGCTTTGTAGTAAAGCTTGAAACGAGGCAACGTGATGCCCCCAGTTTTATTTTTCTTTTTCAACATTTCCTTTATTAGCTAGGATCTTATTGAGAATCTTGGCATCCATATTCATCAGTGATATTGGTCTGAAATTCTCCTTTTTGATGGGGTCTTTGCCTAGTTTGGGGATAAGGGTAATGCTGGTTTCATTGAAAGAGTTTGGAAGTTTTCCTTCTGTTTCTATTTTTTGAAACAGCTTCAGGAGAATAGGTATTATTTTTTCTTCGAATGTTTGGTAGAATTCCTTAGGGAATCCGTCAGGTCCTGTGCTCTTGTTTTTTGTGAGCTTTTGATCACTGATTGAATCTCATTACTAGATATTGGTCTATTCAGGTTGTGAATTTTTTCCTGTTTCTGTCTTGGAAATTTATATGTTTCCATGAATGCATCCATTTCTTCTAGGTTGCTTAACTTATTAGCATAAAACTGCTGATAATAATTTCTGATGATTGTTTCTATATTTCTTTGGTGTTAGTAATGATGTCTCTGCTTTCATTCATAATTGTATTAATTTGAACCCTCTCTCTTTTCTTTTGGATTAGTTTTGGCAGTGATTTATTGATCTAATTGACTCTTTCAGTGAATCAGCTTCTAGTTTCGTTGATGTGTCTGCCATATCTCTAGTTTCTAACTCATTGATCTCTGCTCTAATCTTGATTATTTCCCTTCTTGTGTGTGTGGTTGGCTCAATTTGTTGTTGATTTTCCAGTTCCTTAAGGTGTAAAGAGATTTGGTGTATTTGGGATTTTTCATTTCTTTTGTGTGAGTCTTGGATGGCTATGTATGTACCCCTTCGGACTGCGTTTGCCGTATCCCATAGGCTTGGACCTATGTGTCTTTATTCTCATTGGTTTCTATGAATTGTTTGAGTTCTTCTTTGATTTCATGGTTGATCCAAACATTCTTGAGCAGGATTGTGTTTAGTTTCCTAACGTTTGAATTTCTTCCAAACTTTTGCTTGTATTTGAGCTCCAGTTTCAAAGCATCTTGGTCTGGGAATATGCAGGGAGTAATCTCAATCTTTTGGTATCAGTTGAGCCCTAATTTGTGACCCAGTATGTGGTGTATTCTGGAGAAAGGTCCATGTGTGCTTGAGAAGAATGAGTATTCTGTTGTTTTATGGTGGAATGTTCTATATATATCTATGAGGTCCATCTGGTCCAGTGTGTCATTCAGTGCTCTTATTTCTTTATTGATTTTCTGCTTTGATGATCTATTACTGAGAGTGGTATGTCACGATCCCCTACAATTTATGTATTCATATGAATATGACTCTTTATTTTGATTAATAGTTGGTTTATATAGTTGTCTGCTCCCATATTGATAACATAAATATTTATAGTTGTTCTATCTTCTTGGTGGATAGACTCTTTATTATGAATGATGTAGTGTCCTTCTCTATCTCTGACTACAGTCTCTAGCTTAAAATCTAATTTATCTGATATGAGAATTGCTACCCCAGCTTTCTTTTGTGGCCCATTGGCATGAAAGATGATTCTTAATCCCTTCACTTTCAGTCTGGATGTATCTTTAGGTTCCAAATGTGTCTTGTAGACAACATATGGATGGGTTCTGTTGTTTTATCCAGTCTGCAGCCCTGTGCCATTTTATGGGAACATTTAGAATGTTCATGTTGAAAGTGATTTTTGAAAGATAAGTTTTTATTGACATCATGTTGCTTGTGAAGTCCTTGTTTCTATAGCATGTCTCTGTAAATTTCTGTTCTCTGTCATTCTTGGGTTCTTTCTTCTTTTATAGAACCCCCCCCCCCAATATTTCTTGTAGTGCCGGCTTGGTGGTCAAATACCCTTTTAATCCTTGCTGGTCTTGGAAGCTCTTTATCTCCCCATATATTTTTGAATGTCAGCATTGCTCGATAAAGTATTCTTGGCTGCATGTTCTTCTCATTTAGTGCCCTGAATATGTCATGCCATCCCTTTCTGGCTTGCCAGGTTTCTGTGGACAGGTCTGATGTTTTTCTGATGGTCCTTCCTATGTTTGTAAGGAATCTCTTCCCCCTAGCTGCCCTTAAGACCTCCTGTCTGAAATTAAGATTTGCAAATTTCACAATTAAGCATCTGGAGGTCTTTCTAGATTCCTTGATCTTGGAGGGTATCTTTTCTGCCTCTAGGACATGAACACTTGTTCCATTCCCCAGATGGGGAAAATTTTTTTTCTTCTTTTTTTTTAAAAAATCTCTCTCTCTCTCTCTCTTTTTTTTCTTTTTACTTTTTATTTATTTATTTATTTTAAAATCATTTTTAAAATTTATTTTCAGCATAACCGTATTCATTGTTTTTGAACCACACCCAGTGCTCCATGCAATATGTGCCCTCCATAATACCCACCACCAGATGGGGAAATTTTCATCCAGAATTTGTTCAACTATATCTTCTGGTCTTCTCTCTTTCTCCATCCCCTCAGGGATAACAATAATTCTGACGTTGGAACATTTCATGGCATCATTTATTTCCCTAGTTCTGTTTTCATGGCTTCTAAGCTATTTGTTCCAGGTCTCCTCCTGATCCTTCTTTTTTTATCAGTATGTCCTCTAGATCACTAATTCTGTCTTCTGCCTTGGTTACCGTAGCTGTTAAAGAATTTAGATTAGAATGGAGCTCATTGATAGCACTTTTAACTTCTCCCAGATCAGCTCTCACTTCTGTCCTTAGAGATTCTATGTTGTCACTAATGGTCTTCTCCAACCTAGCCATTGCCTAGATAATTGTTACTCTGAATTCCCTTTCAAACATACTGTTTATGTTCATATCCAGTAGTTCTGTGGCAGAGGGCACAGTCTCTGAATTTTACCTCCGTTGGGTGTTCTTCCTCCTAGTCACTTTGGTGAGGGTTGTTTGAGAGAATGTATAGCTGAATATATCAACCATGATCCAGGTAAGGTGCACCCTCTTGGAGATGCAGAAATACCACTGACAGCAAAAGGCTGCCATGTCCATTTCGTGATCTTCTTTTCAAAATGGAGAAAACTGGGACCCTGGGTGGCCCAGTCGGTTAACCTTTTGCCTTTGGGTCAGGTCACAATCCTGGAGTCCTGGGATGGATTGCCCAGTGGGCTCTCTTCTCCACAAGGAGCCTGCTTCTCTTCCTATAGTGTTTTTAAGTTTATCTTTTTGTATATGTTTGTTAGTGGTTACTCACTGTATCATACATAATTTATATGCATATTTATGTTTTGATGATCTAATAGTGCCACTGTCTTTTACCAGTTTTAATAAAGCATGGAAATTTTATCTCCCTTTACAGAAGATTGTTTACCAAATTCACCTCTGACACTGTCTGGTCATAGTTCCTTTTTTCCCCCCAAGTTTATTTAAATTCCATTTAGTTAACATATAGTGTAATATTAGTTTCAAGAGTAGAATTTAGTGATTCATCACTTACATGGAACAGCCGGTGCTCATCACAAGTGTCCTCCTTGATACCCATCACCCATTTAATCCACCCTCCTGCCCACCTACCCTCCAACAACCCTCAATTTATTCTCTACAGTTAAGAGTCTGTTTTATGGTTAGTCATCTTTTCTGTTCATCTGAAATTCCAATATATGAATGAAATCATGGTGTTTTTCTTTCTCTGAAAAAATAAGTCTGACTGACTTATTTAAATTAGCATGTACACTCTAGCTCCTTACATGTCATTGCACATGGCAAGGTTTCAGTCCTTTTAATGACTGAGTAGTATTTCTGTGTGTGTGTGTGTGTGTGTGTGTGTCACACACACCACAATTTCTTTATCCATCCATTGATTATTTGAGCTCTTTCCATAATTTGGCTATCATTAATAATGCTGCTATAAAGATAGTGGTGCATGTGTCCTGTTAGATCAGTATTTTTGTATTCTTTAGGTAAATACCTAGTAGTCTGATTGCTGGGTCATAGGGTAATTCTATTTTTAACTTTTTGAGAAACCTCCATACTGTTTTCCACAGTGGCCTCATCAGTTTGCATTCCCTCCAATAGTGTAGGAGGATTCTCCTTTTTCCACATCCTCCCTCACATCTGTTATTTTCTGTGTTGTTAATTTTAGCCATTCTGATGGGTGTAAGGTGGTATCGCATTGTGGTTTTGATTTGTATTTGTCTGATGGTGAGTGATGTTGAGCATCTTTTCATGTGTCTGTTAGCCATCTGGATGTCTTCTTTGGAAAAATGTCTTTTCATGTCTTCTGCTCATTTCTTAACTGTATTATTTGTTTTTTGGATGTTGAGTTAGATAAGTTCTTTATAGATTTTGAATACTAACCTTTTATTAGATTGATATTTGCAAGTATCTTCTGCCATTCCAAAGGTTTCCTTTTTGTTTCATTGATTGTTTCCTTTGCTGTGTAGCTTTTTATGTTGATGAAGTCCTAATAGTTCATTTTTGCTTTTGTTTCCCTTGCCTCTGGAGATGTATCAAGTAAAAAGTTGCTACAGCTGATGTCAAAGAGGTTGCTGCCTGTGTTCTCTTCTAGGATTTTGATGGTTTCCTGTCTCACATTTAGGTCTTTCATCCTTTTTAATTTTTTTTGTATATGGTTTAAGAAAGTGGTCCAGTTTCACTCTTCATGCCACTATTCAGTTTCCATACACCATTTGTTGAAAAGACTGTCTTTTTCCAATGGATATTCTTTCCTGCTTTGTTGAAAATTATTTGACCATATAGTTGAGGGCCGATTTTTGGGTTTTGTAATCTGTTCCATTGATCTGTGTGTCTGTTTTTGTGCCAGTACCATACTCTCTTAATGATTATAGCTTTTTATTATAGTTTGAAGCCTGGAATTGTGATGCCTCCAGCTTTGCTTTTCTTTTTCAAGATTGCTTTGGCTATTTGTGGTCTTTTGTATTTCCATATATATTTTAGGATTGTTTAGCTCTGTGAAAAATGATGATACTGTTTTGATAGGAATTGCATTAAGTGTGTAGATTGCTTTGGGTTGTATAGACACTTTAACAGTGTTTGTTCTTCCGATTCATGAGCATGGAATGTTTTTTCTCTTTCTTTCATATTCAGTTTCTTTCATAAGTGTTCTATAGTTTTCAGAGTAAGTATCTTTACCTCTTTGGTTAGGTTTATTCTTAGATATCTTATGGCTTTTGGTGCAGTTATAAATAGGATCAGTTCCTTGATTTCTCTTTCTACTGCTTCATTATTGGTGTATAGAAATGCAACAGATTTCTGTGCATTGATTTTAATATCCCGTGACTTTGCTGCACTCATGGATCAGTTCTAGCAACTTTTTGGTGGAGTCTTTGGGTTTTCTACATAGAGTATCACACCATCTGTGAATAGTGAAAATTTGACTTCCTCCTTGCTGATTTGGATGCATTTCATTTCTTTTTGTGTCTGATTGTTGCAAGTAGGACTTCCAGTTCTATGTTAAATAACATTAGTGAGATTGGACATCCCTGTCTTGTACCTGGAGGTAGAGGAAAAGCTTTCAGTTTTTTTCCATTGAGGAACATGTGAGCTGTGGTGGGTTTTTTTTTTTTTTTTTTTTTTTTATATGGCCTTTATGATATTGAGATATGTTCCCTCTGTCCCTGCTTTATTGAGGGTTTTTATCAAGAATGGATGCTGTACTTTGTCAGATGCTTTTTCTGTATCTATTGGGAGGATCGTATAGTTCTTATTCTCAGTTAATTAACATATAATGTGTTACTGGTTTCAGAGGTACAGGTCTGTGATTCATCAGTGTTATATAATACCCAGTGTTCATTCCATCACATGCCATATTTAATGTCCCTTTCCCAGTTACTCTATCCCTCCCATCAGCAACCCTCAGTTTGTTTCCTATGATTAAGAGTCTCTTATGGTTTATCTCTCTCTCTGGTTTCATCTTGCTTTATTTTTCCTCTCTTCCCCTATGATCTTCTGTTTTGTTTCTTAAATTCCACAAAACAGTGATGTTGTATGATAATTGTCTTTCTCTGATTGACTTATTTCGCTTAACATAATACCCTCTAGTTCCAGCTATGTCATTGCAAATGGAAAGATTTCATTTTTGATGGCTTCATAATATTCCACTGTACACGTGTGTGTGTGTGTGTGTGTGTGTGTGTGTGTCCTGCATATTTTCTTTATCCATTTACCTGTTGCTGGACATTTGGCTATTGTGGACATTGCTGCTATAAACATTGGGATGCCTGTGCCCCTTCAGATCACTACATTTGTATCTTTGGGGTAAATACCCAGGAGTGCAATTGCTGGGTCATGGGGTAGCTCTATTTTCAATTTTCTGAGGAACCTCCACACTCTGTTTTCCTGAATGGCTACGCCAGCTTGCATTCTACCAATAATGTAGGAGGGCTCCCCGTTCTCCACATCCTCACCAACATCTGCTATTTCCTGTGTTACACCAGTTAGAATGACCAATTTATTCTTTAGTAGGATGTTCTTTAACTTCCATGTATTTATGGTTTTTCCAAATTTTTTCTTGTGGCTGACTCCAAGTTTCATAGCACTGTGGTCTGAAAATGTGCATGGTATGATCTCAGTCTTTTTGTACTCATTGAGACCTGATTTGTGACCTAGTATGTGATCTATTCTTGGGGAATGTCCCATGTGCACTCAAAAAGAATGTGTATTCTCATAACTCGGCATCAGGGAAATACAAATCAAAACCTCAATGAGATACGACCTCACACCAGTCAGAATGGCTAAAATTAACAAGTCAGGAAATGACAGATGCTGGCGAGGATGTGGAGAAAGGGGAACCCTCCTACACTGTTTTTGGGAATGCAAGCTGGTGCAACCACTCTGGAAAACAGCATGGAGGTCCCTCAAAAAGTTGAAAATAGAGCTACCCTATGACCCAGCAATTGCACTATTGGGTATTTACCCTAAAGATACAAACATAGTGATCCAAAGGGGCATGTGCACCTAAATGTTTATAGCAGCAATGTCCACAATAGTCAAAGTATGGAAAGAACCTAGATGTCCATCAACAGATGAATGGATAAAGAAGAGGTGGTATATATATACAATGGAATACTATGTAACCATCAAAAGAAATGAAATCTTGCCATTTGTGATGAAGTGGATGGAACTAGAGGGTATTATGCTTAGCCAAATAAGTCAATCGGAGAAAAACAACTATCATATGATCTCCCTGATATGAGGAAGTGGAGATGCAATGTTGGGGGTTTGGGGAGTAGGAAAAGAATAAATGAAACAAAATGGGGTCAGGAGGGAGACAAACCATAAGAGACTCTTAATCTCACAAACCAAACTGAGGGTTGCTGGGGCGGGGAGGAGGGTCGGGAAAGGGTGGTGGGGTTATGGACATTGGGGAGGGTATGTGCTATGGTGAGTGCTGTGAAGTGTGTAAACCTGGCAATTCACATACCTGTACCCCTGGGGCTAATAATACATTATATGTTTATAAAAATTTTTGAAAAATTATATAAAAAAAGAATTTGTATTCTGCTGCTTTAGGATGAAGTGTTCTGAATATATCTGTTAAGCCCATCTGGTCCAGTGTGTCATTCAAAGCCATTGTTTCCTTGTTGATTTTCTGTTTAGATCTGTCCATTGCTGTAAATGGGGTGTTTAAGTCCTGTACTATTATTGTATTATTATCATCAGTAAATTCCTTGATATTTGTTATTAATTGTTATATATTCAGGTGCTCCCAACTTGAGGGCATAAATATTTATAATTGTTATATCTTCCTATTGGAAGATATAACATCTATTGGGAGGATCATATCCTGTTGGATAGATCCCTTTATTATGATATAGTTATAATCTCTTCTTCATCTCTTGTTAACAGTCCTTGTTTTAAAATCTAGTTTGTCTGATATAAGCATGTCTACTCCACCTTTCTTTTGATATTCATTAGCATGATAAATGGTTCTCTTAACCCTCACTTTCAAGCTGCAACTCTCTTTAGTTCTAAAATGAGTGTCTTATAGGCAACATATGGATAGCTCTTATTTTTTAATCCATTCTCACACCCAGTGACTTTTTTTTAAAGATTTTATTTATTTATTTGAAACAGCATGAGAGAGAGAGAGAGAATGAGCAGGGGGAAGGGGCAGAGGGGAAGTAGGCTCCCCGCCAAGCAAGGAGTCTGTTTTGGGGCTCAATCCCAGGACTCTGAGATCATGACCCATGCTGAAGACAGATGCTAAATGAACTGAACCATCCAGGCACCCCACCCTATGACTTTTATTGGAGCATTTAGTCCATTTACATTCAGAGTGATTATTGATAGATATGAATTTAATGCCATTTTATTTCTTGTTTTGTAATTTTTTATGAAGATTTTCTCTGTTCCTTTCTACTCCGTGTTGCTTTTGGTCTCTGTCTCCCACTCAAAGAGTCCCCTTCAGTATTTCTTACAGGGTTGGTTTAGTGGTCACGTTGCTCAACTGGGAAACTCTTTATCTCTCCTTTCATTCTGAATGACAGCCTTGCTGGATAGAGTACTCTTGGCTGCATATTTTTCCCATTTAACACATTGAATATATTATGCCACTGTCTTCTGGCTTGCCATGTTTCTGTGGGTAGAACTGTTGCTAGCCTTATTTGTCCTCCCTTGTAAGTTAAGAACTTCTTTTGTCTTACTGCTGTTAAGTTTTCTATATTTTGCAAATTTAACTATGATATGTCTTGGTATTGGCCTGCTTTTGTTCATTTTGTTGAGAGTTCTCTGTGGTTCCTGGATTTGGTTGTCTGTTTCCTTCCCCGATTTGGGCAATTTTCAGCTATACTTTACTCAAATTTTGTCCCTTTTTCCATCTCTTCTTCCTCTGGGACTTCTATGATATGAATGTTATTATGCTTTATGGAGTCACTGTATTCCCACTGTATTCACATTTGTGATCCAATATTTTTCTTTTCCTCTTATTTTCAGCTTCATTATTTTTCATATTTTTATCTTCTATATTACTTGTTTCTTTGCTTCTTCCATCCTTGTGTTCATTATATCAAGTCAGTTTTGCATCTCCTAACATTTTTTATTTCAGCCACACTAGTTTTTAGACTGTTTATCTCTGCAGTAAGGGACTCCCTGGTGTCTTCTGTGTTTTTCTCAAACCCAGCTAGTATCTTTGTGATTGTTGCTTTAAATTCTGGATCAGGCATATTACTCACATCTGTTTCAATTAGATACCTGGCTCTGACCTTTTCCTATTATTTCTTTTGGGATGGATTCTTACATCGTGGCATTTTACCTAGGTCTCTGACTTTTCTGTGTGTTAGGAAAGCCTATTAATGTTTTCTGCTCTTAAGAATAATGGCTTTCTGGAGAAGAGGTCATACACTGTTCAGGGCCTGGTGCTTCAGGAAGGGTCTCTGGTCTATGCTGTGTGTACTGTGCTGCTGTGTTTTGGCTGTTCTTTCCCTCAGATCAGTCCTCTGCAAAGTTTCTTCTTGCCTGCAGTGAGGGAGTGTTTGGACCCTGTCCAGATTGTGGTGAGTTTTAGCTAGGTGTACTTTGGGCAGCTTTTTCAAACAGACCTGATGCTATTTCCCCTAGAGCTGAACCTTTGTGTAGTGCTCTGTAGTCAGTAGACATGGTGTATGTGGGGAAGCTTGTGCTGGTCTTCTGGGGGAGGTGTCAGGCACACTGGTTCTCTGGTTCTCAGGCACACTTGCCCACAAAAGCAGCACCTGCAGAGTGCAGGGGAGGCAGGGCTTGTTGTAAGTGTGTTTAGTCTGCTGCTATTGGTACTGTGTTGCTTACTGAAGTTAGCTTGTGCTGAGCGGTAGGGGTGAAAAGTGGTGCCAGCCCCTCACCCTACTCCCCAGAGAGGGGAGTTCGCACCCACTGCTGTCCAGGAAGCCCTCCCAGAAGAGCAAACAATCTCTCCCTCATGTGTCTTAGGCATTCCTCAGATCCTTGCCTTTGCCCTTCCTGCCTGGCAGGGTGGTACATCTGTGTTCTATCCCAGGCAAGCCTGCTGAGTTTTAAAACTATACAAGCTTTAGGGATCTGGCTGGCACAGGCCCACGCTGGTCCTCTGGGGGAGGGTGTCCCTATTCTGGGACTGAGGCAGGTTTGTCTCAGAATGACAGTTGCACCAAAGTACTGAGGCATGGAGTTTGGAGTAAAGTGCAGCAAAGAGCTGGTGTCCAGGTTAGCCGCCCTCAGCAGGTGTCTCTGCGCCTATATTGAGGGGTAGGGGAGGGAAATGGTGCCCACTAGCTCTCTTGTCCCCGGAGAAGCAAAGTCACCTCTCCCAGATATTTCCAAGAAAGGGAAACTCTCTCTCCCAGTGCTTCCCAGGGGATCCTCAGATCTGCTCGCAGGGTATCTGCCCTCCTTCTCCACAGGAGCATAGGAATGCTTACCAGGCTGCACCCTTGCCATGCCACACATGTCTAAAACTCCAGTCTTTGAGCTCTGGTGGTTGTAAAAACTCTAAAAAAATCAGCCCCTCTTGTTTTCCCAGTCAATGGCTTTGGGAAAGTGTTTTCCTTGTGTGATCCCCTGTGCATTCCTCTTTCTCTTGCCTCTCTCTCTCTGACCAGGGCTCCCTCCCCTCTGCAGCTCCGTGATCTGTTTCTCCCCCGAATTATGCTCTGCACCTTCTACCTTCCATGATGTGGGCTTTTCTCTCTCTCTAGTTGTGTACTTTGTTCTGTCAGGCCTCAGATTGATTACTTGGATATTCAGATTTATTTGGTATTTATCTAGCTGTGTTTGAGGATGAGGCAAAGCTAGGGTCCTCCTGCTACTCCTCCATCTTAGCTCCTCTCTGGTCATGGTTCTTTTTAAGGAGATTAGAATCTCCTCATTGATCACTTAAACACTTTTTGTCTTAGTGTAGTTTCAGATTTGCAGAAAGGTTGTGAAGGTAGTACAGAGGATGTAGTCTTACCCCCTTGCCTGGCAAGTTCTTACCTTACTGTGCTGCATTTGTCACAGTTGGCAGTCCTATACGTGATTCATATTTCACTAATTGTTCATAGTTCCTTTTTCCTTTCCCAGCATCACCCAGTGCAATACATTTTACCTAGTCATGGTGTCTCCTTAATATCCTCCTCAGACTTCCCTTGTTTTTGATGACCTTGGTGGTTTTGAGTAGCCCTGGCATTTTGAAAAATGTCTCATAATCCAAGTGTGCCCTGTTTTGTTTTGTTTTATTTTTTTCCCTCCTGATAAGTCAGAGATGGGTTTGGGGGAGGAATACCACAGAGGTGAAGTGTTGTTTATATCACATATGAAGAGTACAGGCAGTCAGTGCTCTGTCACTGAGCATTAACCTTGACTGTGTGGCTGAGTTTTATCAGTTTTCTCCTGCCCCCCTTTTCCATACTTTACTCTTCAGAAGCAGGTCACAAAGTCATCTGGCACTCAAAGGATGTGGAATTCAGCTCTGTCTTCCCAAGGGCAGGGTATCTACATAAATTATTTGGAATTTTTCTATATGGGAGGTTTATCTCATCTCTCCATTAATTTTTTTTTTTATTGACAGCTTTTAAAATTGGTTTCCTAGTTATCTCCTCTTAAAGTTTTTTTTTTCTTTATTTTGGAAATTTGAATCTTTCTAAAGTATACAAATCCATAATTTATTAGAGTGGCATTGTATAAATATTTATTTTAACATATATGCTTATTTACCTGGTCTTTCTTCCTAATTTGGTGTATTTGTGGCTTCTTCCATTTTGCCTACTTTAAGATAGCTAGTGTTTCATGATCCCCCCTGCAAATCACTAGCTCTTGGATATTTACCAATTCTGATTTTATCCTAATTACATTAATTCCCTTTAAAAATATCATTAATCATTCCTTTCTCCTTTCATTAGAACTTTTTGTTCATTTCCTTATCTCTTGACTTCGGTGCTGTTACGCACTTACCGATTCTCCTTGTGAGAAATAATGGATGCCTTCCTCTGTTTCTTGAGAGTGTCAGGGAGAGAAGTGGAAAGTGTTATTATCATGTGGAAGTTTGTGACTTGTGGCGGTTCCTGTTACTCAGTGGGTTGGCCTGTCAAGCACTGCTGGGGGCGTGGCCTCTGAGAGCTCATGGTTTACTGTGGAAGCCAACAGATATCAGCAGTTCAGTGCAGCATCCTGCAAGTTATAACAGATAACAGAGGGCCAGCTTTCTGGTGTGGCATGATTAGAGCCCCTTCATGGAGCGGGACACACTTGTGGTGAGTGGGACACACTTGTGGTGAGCGGGAAGTGTGCACTTTGCATGACAGAAGATGTTGTGCACCAGCAGCAGTGTGCACTTGCCCTGTCCCCGGTCCCTCAAGGGTGCAGACCCCTGCTCTTCCTTTGCCTGCGTGACTGCTGCTATCTGTGGAAGGGTAACTTCCAGTGGTGCCTCCTGTGCCCTCTTGGCTGCCACCTCCAGAGGATCAGCGGGGCTCTCGTGACCAGGTGGGATGCCTTTGTCCCATGCTTCTGTACAGCACTTGTCACTGTTGCAGTGTTATGTTTGTTTTGTGTGATGAATTGATTAAAGTCTACCATGGAATGACTGGCTTCAGACAGCAGGAACCGTGTCCTATTTGACTACCGTCCTATCCCTGTACGTCCGTTAGGGAATGGAGCGTCCTAGGTGCTTAGTGAAGGCCTGCATTGAACGGGTGATGCGTAAGGGGGAGCCGCAGTAGATTTCAGGTGCATTGGGTCCACATTGTGAAGATCCTTATGTCTCTGCCAAAGGGTTTGGACTCTGCCTCATGTTCTCTGATGAGCCTTGGAAGAATATTAAGTAAGGAGTTGACATGATTACATTTAATTTAGAAAGATCTACTGGGAACCAGTTATGGGAAAAATACATTTTAGAACATGTGAGGAAAGCAGTGTTAACAAGTAGAGGTTTCTTATTTTTGCAGATATTAACCTCCTAGTTATTATTCACAAAGTTCCCATTTTTGAAAATGCCTTTTACGAGCAATCTTTTTCTACATTTATGGAGATTCTCTCCTATGTTATAGTTAGGAATGGTTTTTAGAGTTTCTACCCATGGTAAGCAGAATATTGCCTCCACCTGCTAAGATGTCCCTGTTTTAATCCCTGAAACCTGTGAGTTGCTTGGCATGGAGGAAATTACGGCTGCAGATGGAATTAACTTTGTTAATCAGTTGACCTTAGGGAGATTATCCTGGATTATCCAGGGGGCCCAGTGTAATCACAAGTACCTTTAAAAGTGGAAAGAAGAGGCAGAAGGAGCTCTTAACGTGGCCAGATGAAATGCAGGCAGACCCATCTGGCCATTGCTGGCTTTGGGCGCTGAAAAGGGGCCACAGGCCAAGGCATGCCAGGAGCCTCTAGATGCTGGAAAAGGCTGGGCTCTAGAAAAGAATGCAGCCTTGCCAACATCTTGGTTCTTAGTCTGGTAAGACCAATCTTGGACTTCTGACCTCCAGAACTATAATGTAATAAATTTGTGTTGTTTTAAGCCTCTATGTTTGTGGTAATTTGTTATGGTAATTATGGTATACTCACAGAAAACCACTTAGCTATATTTTATAGTAAGCCTACCATGTAAGGAATCATAAGAAAAAATACAAAGCGTTCTTTATAGAAGGAGCAACTGAGAGTAACTGTGAAATTCTGCTTGGGTCTTTTTGTATTTGTGTATTTGATGGGTGATAAAAATATCCACATGTATTGGCTGTTTTTTAGATTCAAAATCACATTAACATTTCTTGATCTATATTGGTCAAAGCAGAAATAATGTTCTTTTTTTATTCTGATGCTGCCCCCACATGATTCACATGTGAATAATTCCTGTGCTGTGTAACTATGGCAATTTCTAGGTTTCACTGTAAAAATAATTCATTTTGCTCTCCATGACAGGTTTTCCTTTGAAATATATTACTCTTGTGCTCTGGGAAATTGCTCACATATGTCTCTCTCTCTGTGTCTGGTCTCCTGAGATGCTCTGTGTCTGTTGAAGCACTGGATTTTTATTTTTATTTCACTATAAAATGTTTTATAGTTTTGCATAGCTCCAGTTGAGCCACTTTTTAGCAATTAATATTTTTAGAGGGTTTAGTTAGACCGTATGCCACGTTGTAAAGCTGTTTAGATAGATGGCTGGAGCGGGCAGGCTGGAGCAAAGTCAGGTGCTCCCTCTCTTCCTTGTGATGGAGCCTTTGGCGGAGGGAGGGAGGAGCTGGTCGGCTCCAAACCAATGTCTCTGCATTGGTCAGTTTCACATATAGGAGATTCTTGGGATGTTCAGTGGGTCCATTCATCTCTAGGGAGCCTTAGAACTCTTAAGTTTTATTAGTTGGAGCCCTCTTGGAAGTCCGGGGCTGCCAGTAATGAAAGACATGCTTAGAAGTGAATTTTTAAGAAAGTTGTTACTCTTTAATTCAGGGAAACCCATGTCAAGAGAAGGTAACGCCGTTGCTGCATTTAGGAGTTTTGTTTTGTTCTTCACTTTTCTCCATGTGGTGTGTGAACAATTACACATTTTACCTTCGAGCTCCTCTGCTCTGCAGAGCTGGCCCCCACCCAAATCTCTTAAGTTTGTGTTTTGAGGAGCCTCTTTTTGGCCTTTTAAAAAAATTGTCCAAAGGTAACTCCATTGTCTGGGGATAATCAGAGAGGAGCACCTCTCTGAATGTGGGTGTGACTGCCTCCTTAGGACCTGCCTGGAAACTGGTCCCTCTGCCATGAATACGCTCAGCACTCCCTCCTCCCTTCACTCTGGGGAGTGAACCCAGATGACAACACAAGGGAGTCCTACACTCAATTCATTGTTTGGTGTCACCAGGGTCTTGATTATGCAAGATGCTGGACTGTTGGCCTAGAACTTTCAACCTGGAGCATGCTGTGGGGGGAGGGGCAGGGAAACCCACATTTTCTTTAAGATATAAAAGATAGATGTACAATTTGCCATGTCCCGATGAGTGCAAAGCCCTGCAAATTTTGATCTTAAAGAAGGAAAGCCCCTGTGTATCTTCCTTGGTCTACGTGGAGAAAAGTTCTTTGGACCCGGTTCCATTTCCTCAGAGTCCTTTGGGTTGAATGTGGGACTTCCCGTCTCAGTCACCTCCAAGCTACATGAGATCAGGGTCCTCCGTGGACTTGACCCTTAACTCCTGAGGGAGGAGTCTGCAGGGTCAGCCTTTTCTCAACCCAGGAGAACTGTAACAGACTCAGTTGGGATGCTATTTTGGTCCAGAAGCCAGAGGTTAGGGGTGCACTCAATGGCAGACAATGCCCAGGACGGCTACCACCATGAAGAATTACCTGGCCCCAAATGTCAGTAGCACCGACGTCACTCTGGAGTCTGGCTCCCTTTCATCGTTTCTGTGACAACTGTCCTTGTTTTTGGTGACTTCAGTTTTTATGTGGATGCTCAATCAGTATGTCAGCCATTTTCAATTTTTCTTTTCCAGCCCCTGCATACACTTGATGTGCCCGTCTGTGGACACATTTCTGACTTTGTCACCCTCATAAACATACACTGCCCTCACAGTCTGGCTTCGAGCAGCCCCCTCTCTGAGCGCCCTCCTGTCCTTCCAGCGCACCCACACTAGTGCTCTCAGAGGTTCTTCAGAAGGATGCCCAGGCCACTGATGCAGCTCCCCTCACCCGCCCCTTCTCCCGCTCCACTATCTGTCTCCTGTCCTTGAGCACCCCAGTTTCCTCACCCCCTTCCCTGTCCCTTACTCACCTGTCAGACCTACAACTTTCATTAAGCCCAGCTGTCCTCCTGTTCTTCACTGGCACCTGATCAATTAAAATCTCCTGGAGAAAAACATGCAGTGATACCAACTGGTTTCTCTTTAAATTAACTGACTCTCTCAACTGGGAAGCCCCGATGGCAGTCTGCGCATGCTTCATGGGTCTGATTCCCACTGTCCAAGCTGAAACATCTTCCTTCGCTTAGCATCCTGCTGGAAATAACCAAATTTCTTTACCTGGACCTACAGTCGCCCACATCATCTGTGCCCTGCACCTCGCTCTCCCATCTCCCACCCCTTCCCCGTGTACTCACTGGAGGCACACTCACCATCCCATTGCTCCAGGTGATGAAGCTGGTTTCCACGTTAGAGCGTCACAGTTTCATTTGCTTACGATGCCTGCCTCCTGTGCTATGGCTGGTCCCTGGGGTCATTTAAGTTAAAATCTGAATCTTATTCCTCTGGGAGGCCTCCCTCTGCTCCCCCCCTCCAACTAAAATACTTACTTGGTATCAGAACACCCAGTTTTATTTCTTACTGTAGCCCTTAGCACTTTTGGGTATTTTTCTTGTTTGTCTACTTTGTGTCTCTCCTCGCTAAAATTTAAGCTCCATGAGGGGAAAGCCTCACCTGGAACATCAAAGGGCAATATCAGTAGTGTTGATTAAATACTGAATGAATGAATGAAAGAGGAAACATCTGTTGAGGCATTTACTTCTCAAACCCATACATTTTTCGGGTTTCAAAATCTTCATTCTAGAAAAAAGTGTTAGATGCTGAAAGATGAAAGAAGGAAATAAAAATCAGGTTTTCCCAACTACCTAGGCATAATCATGTTAACATTTTGGTGTGTTGTTCTCTAATCATGCATATGCTTCTATGTCTAACTATTAATCCTGTTTTCTAGTTTGCATTTATTACATGTATCTTTTCCTTTTTAATCTACATAATTCTGTTTCATTGCTTTTAAGCAATTGTTGGGCACTTAGCTGGTTCCCATTTTTTTCTCATTTCCACTAATTTGTAAACTTTGTGAGGGCATAAATTATACCTATTTAACTACTGGATTCATAAACCTTATCTCAATATAGCATTTAATAAATGCTCATAAATACTCTTTGAATGAATTTTATTTTTTATAGGGGATTGTTGATTAAAAATGTGGAGGCCAAGAAAAACAACGCTGTACCCACCTTGAGTCTAGCCCTGACATAAATACAGCCATCTTGGCAAAGCGGAGGCTGGCACCTTGCACCCCCTCTCCACCCACTCCCCTCCCCTCAGTAGTATGTGTGACATTCCTCAGCCACCCCTGGCTGCCCTAAAAGAAAAACAAATAGTTAACTTGCAGAGATCACAATCCTGCAAGACAGGAGGCTCCCTTGGTTTACCAATGTCCTAGAGATTTACAACAAAGAAGCTATCTTAACAATAGCACAATTTCCAGAGGCAAATAACTCAGTTCCTTAAGCCCTAATGTCGCCCAACCCCCCATAAAACTGAAGGAGGCTGAGGCAGAAGGAAATGTAAATAAAGTTAAATTTCTTCTAAACCTAAATCTCACTAACAAAGGACACTTGATAGGAGAAATGTGAAACTTTATCTCTAAACCTCCAAGATAGTGTCAGCGATTATTCCCAAGCATATGACCCACTGATATACATCTAAAGGGTCTCACAAGAAGATTTTTATTATTGGTAATGAATAACCTTTTCCCCAGACAACAGCTACCCCCTCAAGGTCCTGGAGACCTTGCTTCCAAAATTCCTTAGAGACTTACATCATCCATAACCCCCTTTGTCCTCACCCACCACAGAGTCCACCCCTACTGTGCCTTTAAAAACTCTGCCTGCAATCTGGCTCAGGGTCCAAGTCCCTACTCCTCTGTGTCCGGTATACTTGGGCCCAAGCTTAAGCTTGTCAAATAAACCCTCGTGTGATTGCATCGGTGCTTGGCTCCTTGGTGGTCTCTCAGATGCGAAAACTTGGGCACAACAAAAAACATTCATATATTTTTATCTTTATATATAGTCTTAAAATTTAGGAGAAAATTCTAAAGGTAGAATTTCCAAAAAGAGGCATATCATTTTATATTCCTTAGAACAGTTTATAAAATCATCTATTTTCTAGATTCATGCCAATAGTTGTAATAAATGCATACACATGGGGGCACCTGGGTGGCTCAGTGGTTTAAGCCTCTGCCTTCGGCTCAGGTCATGATCTCGGGGTCCTGGGATCGAGCCCCATGTTGGGCTCTCTGCTCAGCGGGGAGCCTGCTTTCACTCTCCTCCTTTCTCTCTCTCTCTCTCTGCCTGTCTCTCTGCCTACTTGTGATCTCTCTCTGTTAAATGAATAAATATTTAAAAAAAATGCATACACATGCATTTATAAATCTTTGCTATATAAATCTGTATTTTATAGGCAGAGCTCATAATTTCCATTTGCAATTCTCTGAATACCAATAAAGTTTTCTGTGAAGACATTTACTAGAAATTTTACTTACTCTTCTGTCAATTGCTTATTTATGGCCATTTTTCTATATACATATTTGTCATTTTCTTAGTGACTTATAGAACTCTACATATTACATTAACTTATTGTATATGACTTCAGTATTTTCTTAGTTTGTCTTTTGATTTTTAGGTGCATTTATGTTGATTTGAGACAGATATTTTTATTAATTTTAAAGTCCTATTTACATGCTTTAAGATTTAGTCTTTGATATTAATCTTTTCCTTTAAGGATTTCATTTATTTGTGAGAGAGAGCATGAGCAAAGTGAGGGGCAGAGGGAGATGCAGACTCCCCACTGAGCAGGGAGCCAATGCGGGGCAGGACTCCAGGATCATGACCAGAGCCAAGCAGACCCTTATCCAACTGAGCCATCCGGTCACCCCTGATATTAGTCTTTTTTTTTTTTTTTTTAAAGATTTTATTTATTTATTTGACAGAGAGAGATCACAAGTAGACAGAGAGGCAGGCAGAGAGAGAGGAAGGGAAGCAGGCTTCCTGCTGAGCAGCGAGCCCGATGCGGGACTCGATCCCAGGACTCTGGGATCATGACCTGAGCCGAAGGCAGCGGCTTAACCCACTGAGCCACCCAGGCGCCCCCTGATATTAGTCTTTTAACATGCTTTTCCTACTCTTGATTTTAAAAGTGTCTGTCTTATGGTCGTGGTTTTATTTTTTGACATTGACCTTTCAGATTTACTTAAAGTTTGCTGTGGATTGTGCTTTGAAATGAAGATCTAGGTTTGGTTTTCCCTAATATTTACTTTATTTAAAAAATAAGCTTAGGGTGTTTAGCATAGAACAGTCACTGTTCTGAGGCTTTGTACTTGCTAACTTTTGGGTAATTTGTAATCCTCCTAACAACCTTATAAAGTAGTTCTCCTTTCCTCACCTATTTCACAGATGAAGGATGCAGAGGCACTGGGAGGTTAGTAACTTGCCAAGGTCAAGGCTGGTAAGAGTTGGTACTGTCTTGATCCAGAGTTTGTACTGTTAACCACTTCAGTCTACTGCCTCTGCTCATTTTTTTTTTTAAATTTTCAGCATAACAGTATTCATTGTTTTTGTACCACACCCAGTGCTCCATGCAGTCCGTGCCCTCTAATACCCACCACCTGGTTCCCCCAACCTCCCACCCCCCACCTCTTCAAACCCTTCAGATTGTTTTTCAGCTCATGTTAAATACTCCTCTCTGCACCGTTTTGTAAATAGCCCACCTAGCCCCACTTGTAACATGATGTGTTTAGATTTCTTTCTAAGCTTCCTTGCCTGCTCGATTTAACCTCTGTTCTAGTGAAAGTCCCACACTTTTAATTGTTTTTAATTTCATCTTTTCCTCCTCATTCTTCTTTAAGTGTTCCAGTACTTTTACACATTTTTTTTTTGACCAAAACCCTACTTCTAGAAAAGTGAAGACCTGAATCTGCTTTAGTAAGCTGTGTTTCAGTGCCAAAAATGCTTGATTTATTATAAGGAATGATGTATAGACTTAATGGTTATGAGGAACGTTTCCCACAGTGATGACCCAACCTTGCAGGGCACTTCATGTCCAGTCCTCATTGGTTATGTGAGATTGTAGTGTGCACTGAGGCTCAATGCCGGGGATAGAGTAGGTAGGTGCTCAATAAGTTTATGTCATAAACTTAGATAGGAGAATAATTGACCGGTTGCCACATTCTGTTTTAAATTTTCATTTGTATCTTCTCTTTCAAATGTGTGTATTTAAGAGTAATACTGAGTTTACTTGAATGGAAGGAGGCTTTGAAATCCCTCCCCTTACCTGTGCCAATTTCTGGTGGGATGAGGAAGATGCTAAATTTCCAATGTCAGCCTCTCCCTTACTGCTATTACTGGCACTACAGAGATGAATCAAGAGACGCACCAAGATCCCTGGCCTCTCTACAGGGACTTGCGGAGGTTTATTTTCACAGGACTTTCCTCCTTAGAGCCAACGTGATTGGGACTACTTGGAAAAAGCCTAACAATACAAACCCATTGTTTGTCCTTCCTTCCTTGCGTGCCTGCCTGCCTGCCTGCCTTCCTCCTTTCCTTCCTTTTCTTCCTTCTTCCTCCCTCCTTGTAAAATATTTTGTAATAATGGCCTTGGTTATGATAATCTAGAGAAAATAATTCAAGGCAATTGTCTCTTTCCACCCACCCACCAAGAACCCTGTTACTACAAGTGAGAGGTAGACAATCTGAAACAGGAAATTAATTCTCTAATCCTTAGGTTTTGCTTATTATAGCTAAATGGAATATGTTTAAATATAAGAGAATGTATACATTACTTGCATTAGGTACTTGAATGTAAAGGCAGGCCCATTATTTCTTTTTTTTAATTAATTATTTTTATTAACATATAATGTATTATTTGCCCCAGGAGTATAGGTCTGAATTGTCAGGCTTACACACTTCACAGCACTCACCATATCGCATACCCTCCCCAGTGTCTATAACCCAACCACCCTCTCCATATCCCCCTCCGCCCAGCAACTCTGTTTGTTTTGTGAGATTAAGAGTCTCTTATGGTTTGTCTCCCTCCTGATCCCATCTTGTTTCATTTTTTCCTTCCTTACCCCCCAAACCCCCTACTGCCTCTCAAACTCCTCATATCAGGGAGATCATATGATAATTGTCTTTCTCTGATTGACTTATTTCACTCAGCATAATACCCTCTAGTTCCATCGACGTCATTGCAAGTGGCAAGATTTCATTTCTTTCGATGGCTGCATAGTATTCCATATATATATATATTCCATATATATATATATATATATACACATACATACATACATACATACCACATCTTCTTTATCCATTCATCTGTAGATGGACATCTAGGTTCTTTCCATAGTTTGGCTATTGTGGACATTGCTGCTATAAACATTTGGGTGCACATGCCCCTTTGGACCCCTACATTTGTATCTTTAGGGCAAATACCCAGTACTGTGATTGCTGGGTGGTAGGGTAGCTCTATTTTCAACTTTCTGAGGAACCTCAATGCTGTTTTACAGAGTGCCTGCACCAGCTTACATTCCCACCACCAGGGTAGGAGAGTTCCCCTTTCTCCGCATCCTTTCCAACATCCGTGTTCCCTGACTTGTTAATTTTAGCCATTCTGACTGGTGTGAGGCGGTATCTCAGTGAGGTTTTGATTTGTATTTCCCTGATGCCAAGTGATGTGGAGCACTTTCTCATATGCCTGTTGGCCATCTGTATGTCTTCTCTGCAGAAATGTCTGTTCATGTCTTCTCCCTATTTCTTGATTGGATTATTTGATCTTTGGGTGTTGAGTTTGATAAGTTCTTTATAGATTTTGGATACCAGCCCGTTATCTGAAATGTCATTTGCAAATATCTTTTCCCATTCTGTCAGTTGTCTTTTGTTTTTGTTGACTGTTTCCTTTGCTGTGAAAAAGCTTTTGATTTTGATGAAGTTCCAATAGTTCATTTTTGCCCTTGCTTTCCTTGCCTTTGGCAGATGTTTCTAGGAAGAAGTTGCTACGACTGAGGTGGAAGAGGTTGCTGCCTGTGTTCTCCTCAAGGATTCTGATGGATTCCCCTCTCACATGGAGGTCTTTCAACCATTTTGAGTATATTTTTGTGTGTCGTGTGAGGAAATGGCCCAGTTTCATTCTTCTGCATGTGGTTGTCCAATTTCTCCAACACAACTTGTTGAAGAGACTTTTTTCCATTGGATATTCTTGCCTGATTTGTCAAAGATTAGTTGATCATAGAGTTGAGGATCCATTTCTGGTCACTTTGTTCTGTTCCATTGATCTATGTGTCTGTTTTTGTGCCAGTACCATACTGTCTTGATGATTACACCTTCGTAATAGAGCTTGAAGTCTGGAATTACTATGCTGCCAACTTGGTTTTCTATTTTAACATTTCTCTGGCTATTCAGGGTCTTTTCTGGTTCCATATAAATTTTAGGATTATTTGTTCCATTTCTTTGAAAAAAATTGATGGTATTTTGATAGGGATTGCATTAAACATGTAGATTGCTTTAGGTAGGATAGACATTTTCACAGTATTTGTTCTTCCAACCCATGAGCATGGAATGCTTTTCCATTTCTTTGTGGTTTTCTCAAATTCTTTCATGAGTACTTTATAGTTTTCTGAGTACAGATTCTTAGCCTCTTTGGTTAGGTTTATTCCTAGGTATCTTATGGTTTTGGGTGCCATTGTAAATGGGATTGACTCCTTAATTTCTCTCTCTTCTGTCTTGCTGTTGGTGTATAGAAATGCAGTGGATTTCTGTGCATTGATTCTATATCCTGACACATTACTGAATTCCTATACAAGTTCTAGCAGTTTTGGAGTGGAGTTTTTTGGGTTTTCCACATAAAGTATCACATCACCTGCAAAGAGTGAGAGTTTGACTTCTTTGCCAATTCAGATGTCTTTTATTTCTTTTTATTGTCTGATTGCCAAGGCTAGGACTTCTAGTACTATGTTGAATAGCAGTGGTGATAGTGGACATCCCTGCCATGTTCCTGACAGGAGAAAAGCTCTCAGTTTTTCCCCATTGAGAATGATACTCACTGTGGGTTTTTCATGTTTTTTCATAATGATGATTTTGAGGTATGTACCCTCCAGCCCTACCCTTTGAAGAGTTTTGATCAAGAAAGGATACTATAGCCTTTCTCAAGAAACAAGAAAGGTCTCAGGTACACAACCTAACCCTACACCTAAAGGAGCTGGAGAAAGAACAAGAAAGAAACCCTAAACCCAGCAGGAGAAGAGAAATCATAAAGATCAGAGCAGAAATCAATGAAATAGAAACCAAAAAAACAATAGAACAAATCAACGAAACTAGGAGCTGGTTCTTTGAAAGAATTAATAAGATTGATAAACCCCTGGCCAGACTTCTCCAAAAGAAAAGAGAAAGGACCCAAATAAATAAAATCATGAATGAAAGAGGAGAGATCACAACGAACACCAAAGAAATACAGACAATTATAAGAACATACTATGAGCAACTCTACGCCAACAAATTTGACAATCTGGAAGAAATGGATGCATTCCTAGAGACCTATAAACTACCACAACTGAACCAGGAAGAAATAGAAAGCCTGAACAGACCCATAACCAGTAAGGAGATTGAAACAGTCATCAAAAATCTCCAAACAAACAAAAGCCCAGGGCCAGACGGCTTCCCGGGGGAATTCTACCAAACATTTAAAGAAGAACTAATTCCTATTCTCCTGAAACTGTTCCAAAAAATAGCAATAGAAGGAAAACTTCCAAACTCATTTGATGAGGCCAGCATCACCTTGATCCCAAAACCAGACAAGGATCCCAACAAAAAAGAGAACTACAGACCAATATCCTTGATGAACACAGATGCAAAAATTCTCGCCAAAATACTAGCCAATAGGATTCAACAGTACGTTAAAAGGATTATTCACCACGACCAAGTGGGATTTATTCCAGGGCTGCAAGGTTGGTTCAACATCCGCAAATCAATCAATGTGATACAACACATTAATAAAAGAAAGAACAAGAACCATATGATACTCTCCATAGATGCTGAAAAAGCATTTGACATCATCCCTTCCTGATCAAAACTCTTCAAAGTGTAGGGATAGACGGCACATACCTCAATATTATCAAAGCCATCTATGAAAAACCCACCGCAAATATCATTCTCAATGGAGAAAAACGGAAAGCTTTTCCGCTAAGGTCAGGAACACGGCAGGGATGTCCGTTATCACCACTGCTATTCAACATAGTACTAGAAGTCCTAGCCTCAGCAATCAGACAACAAAAGGAAATTAAAGGCATCCAAATCGGCAAAGAAGAAGTCAAACTATCACTCTTCGCAGATGATATGATACTCTATGTGGAAAACCCAAAAGACTCCACTCCAAAACTGCTAGAACTTGTACAGGAATTCAGTAAAGTGTCAGGATATAAAATCAATGCACAGAAATCAGTTGCATTTCTCTACACCAACAACAAGACAGAAGAAAGAGAAATTAAGGAGTCCATCCCATTTACAATTGCACCCAAAACTATAAGATACCTAGGAATAAACCTAACCAAAGAGACTAAGAATCTATACTCAGAAAACTATAAAGTACTCATGAAAGAAATTGAGGAAGACACAAAGAAATGGAAAAATGTTCCATGCTCCTGGATTGGAAGAATAAATATTGTGAAAATGTATATGCTACCTAAAGCAATCTACACATTTAATGCAATTCCTATCAAAGTACCATCCATTTTTTTCAAAGAAATGGAACAAATAATCCTAAAATGTATATGGAACCAGAAAAGACCTCGAATAGCCAAAGGAATATTGAAAAAGAAAGCCAAAGTTGGTGGCATCACAATTCCGGACTTCAAGCTCTATTACAAAGCTGTCATCATCAAGACAGCATGGTACTGGCACAAAAACAGACACATAGATCAATGGAACAGAATAGAGAGCCCAGAAATGGACCCTCAACTCTATGGTCAACTCATCTTCGACAAAGCAGGAAAGAATGTCCAATGGAACAAAGACAGCCTCTTCAATAAATGGTGTTGGGAAAATTGGACAGCCACATGCAGAAAAATGAAATTGGATCATTTCCTTACACCACACACGAAAATAGACTCAAAATGGATGAAGGATCTCAATGTGAGAAAGGAATCCATCAAAATCCTCGAGGAGAACACAGGCAGCAACCTCTTCGACGTCAGCCGCAGCAACATCTTCCTAGGAACATCACCAAAGACAAGGGAAGCAAGGGCAAAAATGAACTTTTGGGATTTTATCAAGATCAAAATCTTTTGCACAGCAAAGGAAACAGTTAACAAAACCAAAGACAACTGACAGAATGGGAGAAGATATTTGCAAATGACATATCAGATAAAGGGCTAGTGTCCAAAATCTATAAAGAACTTAGCAAACTCAACACCCAAAGAACAAATAATCCAATCAAGAAATGGGCAGAGGACATGAACAGACATTTCTGCAAAGAAGACATCCAGATGGCCAACAGACACATGAAAAAGTGCTCCATATCACTCGGCATCAGGGAAATACAAATCAAAACCACCATGAGATATCACCTCACACCAGTCAGAATGGCTAAAATGAACAAGTCAGGAAATGACAGATGCTGGTGAGGATGCGGAGAAAGGGGAACCCTCCTACGCTGTTGGTGGGAATGCAAGCTGGTGCAACCACTCTGGAAAACAGCATGGAGGTTCCTCAAAATGTTGAAAATAGAACTACCCTATGATCCTGCAATTGCACTGCTGGGTATTTACCCTAAAGATACAAACGTAGTGATCCGAAGGGGCACGTGCACCCGAATGTTTATAGCAGCAATGTCTACAATAGCCAAACTATGGAAAGAACCTAGATGTCCATCAACAGACGAATGGATAAAGAAGATGTGGTATATATACACAATGGAATACTATGCAGCCATCAAAAGAAATGAAATCTTGCCATTTGCGACGACGTGGATGGAACTAGAGGGTATCATGCTTAGCGAAATAAGTCAATTGGAGAAAGACAACTATCATATGATCTCCCTGATATGAGGGAGAGGAGATGCAACATGGGGGGTTGAGGGGGAAGGAGAAGAGTAAATGAAACAAGATGGGATTGGGAGGGAGACAAACCATAAGTGACTCTTAATCTCACAAAACAAACTGAGGGTTGATGGGGGGAGGGGGTTGGGAGAGGGGGTGGGGTTATGGATATTGGGGAGGGTATGTGCTATGGTGAGTGTTGTGAAGTGTGTAAACCTGGCGATTCGCAGACCTGTAGCCCTGGGGATAAAAATATATGTTTATAAAGCTGTAAAAAAAAAAAAAAAGAAAGAAAAAAGAAAGGATGAATACCCAAGTTTTGTAGCAACATGGACGGGACTGGAAGAGATTATGCTGAGTGAAATAAGTCAAGCAGAGAGAGTCAATTATCATATGGTTTCACTTATTTGTGGAGCATAACAAATAGCATGGAGGACAAGGGGAGATGGAGAGGAGAAGGGAGTTGAGGGAAATTGGAAGAGGAGGTGAACCATGAGAGACTATGGACTCTGAAAAACGATCTCAGAATTTTGAAGGGGTGGGGGATGGGAGGTTGGGGGCACCAGGTGGTGGGTATTGTAGAGGGCACGGATTGCATGGAGCACTGGGTGTGGTGCAAAAATAATGAATATTGTTATGCTGAAAAAATAAAAAAATTATTAAAAAAAAAAGGATACTATGTCAAATGCCTTTTCAGCATCTATTGAGAGTATCATATGGTTCTTACTCTTCCTTATATTAATGTATTATATCACACTGATTTGCGGATGTTGGACCAACCTTGCAATTCAGGAATAAATACCACTTGGTTGTGGTGAATAATCCTTTTAATGTACTGTTGGATCCTATTGGCTAGTATTTTGGTAAGAATTTTCGCATCCATGTTCATTAAGGATATTGGTCTGTAATTCTCATTTGTGATGGGGGTCTTTGTCTGATTTTGGGATCAAGGTCATGCTGGCTTCATAAAATGAGTTTCAACGTTTTCCTTCCATTTCTGTTTTTTGGAATAGTTACAGGAGAATAGGTATTCTTTAAATGTTTGGTAGAATTCCCTTGGGAAGCCGTCTGGCCCTGGGCTCTTGTTTGTTGGGAGATTTTTGATGACTGCTTCAATCTCCTTACAGTTATGGGTCTGTTGAGGTTTTATATTTCTTCCTGGTTCAGTTTTGGTAGTTTATATGTCTCTAGGAATGCATCCATTTCTTTAAGATTGTCAAATTTGCTGGAGTATAGTTGCTCATAATATGTTCTTATAATTGTTTCTATTTCTTTCGTGTTGGCTGTGATCTCTCCTCTTTCATTCATGCTTTTCTTTGTTTAGGTCCTTTTTCTTTTTGTTAAGTCTGGCCAGGGGTTTATCAATCTTATTAGTTCTTCCGAAGAACCAGCTCCTAGTTTTGTTGATTTGTTCTACTGTTGTTTTGGTTTCTTTTTCATTGATTTCTGCTCTGATCTTTATGATTTCTCTTCTCCTGCTGGGTTTAGGCTTTTTTACAGTTCTTTCTCCAGCTCCTTTAGGTGTAGGGTTAGGTTGTGTACTTGAGACCTTTCTTGTTTCTTGAGAAAGGCTTGTATCGCTATATACTTTCCTCCCAGGACTGCCTTTGCTGTGTCCCACAGATTTTGAACAGTTGTGTTTTCATTTTCATTTGTTTCCATGTATTTTTTCAATTCTTCTTTAATATCCTGGTTGACCCATTCATTCTTTAGTAGGATGCTTTTTGGCCTTCATGTATTTGAGTACTTTCCAACTTTCCTCTTACTAATTAAGTTCTAGCTTTAGAGCATTGTGGTCTGAAAATATGCAGGGAATGATCCCAATCTTTTGGTATTGGTTGAGACCTAATTTGTGACCTGGGACGTGATTTATTCTGGAGAATATTCCATGTGCACTAGAGAAGAATGTGTATTCTGTTGTTTTGGGATGGAATTTTCTGAATATATCTGTGATGTCCATCTGATCCAGTGTGTCAATTAAGGCATTTATTTCCTTGTTGATTTATGCTGAGGTGATCTGTCCATCAGTGACAGGGGTTGTAAAGTCCCCTACTGTTGTATTATTGTCAATATATTTCCTTGATTTTGTTATTAATTGGTTTATATAATTGGCTGCTCCCATGTTAGGGGTATAGATATTTAAAATTGTTAGGTCTTCTGGTTGGACAGACACTTTAACTATGATATAGTGTCCTTCCTCATCTCTTATTATAGTCTTTGGCTTAAAATCTAATGTATCTGATAAAAGGATTGCCACTCCAGCTTTCTTTTGATGTCCATTAGCATGGTAACTATTATCCACTCCCTCCCTTTAAATATGGAGGTGTCTTTGAGTCTAAAATGAGTTTCTTGTAGACAGCATATTGTTTTTTTATCCATTCTGATACCCTGTGTCTCTTGATTGGGGCATTTTACCCATTTACATTCAGGGTAACTATTGCAAGATGTGAATTTAGTGCCATTGTATTGCCTGTAAGGTGACTGTTACTGTATTGCCTCTGTTCCTTTCTGGTCTACTACTTTTCGACTTTCTCTTTGCTTAGAGGGTCCCTTTCAGTATTTCCTGGAGGGCTGGTTTGGTGTTTGAAAATTATTTTGGTTTTTGGTTGTCCTGGAAGCTTTTTATCTCTCCTTTTATTTTCAGTGACAGCCTAGCTGGGTATAGTATTCGTGGCTGCATATTTTTCTCATTTAGTGCTCTGAATATATCATGCCAGTTCTTTCTGGCCTGCCAGGTCTCTGTGGATAGGTCTGCTGCCAATCTAATATTTCTACCTTTGTATGTTACAGACTTCTTGTCCTGAGGTGCTTTCAGGATTTTCTCTTTGTCAGTAAGACTTGTAAGTTTTACTATTAGATGATGGGCTATGGACCTATTTTAATTGATTTTGAGAGGGGTTCACTGTGCCTGCTGGATTTTGATGCTTGTTCCCTTTCCATATTAGGGAAATGCTCTACTATAATTGGCTCCAATATGTCTTCTGCCCATCTCTCTCTTTCTTCTGGAGTCCGAATTATTCTAATATTGTTTCCTCTTAGGGTATCACTCATCTTTTGAATTCACCCCTTGTGGTCTGGTAGTTGTTTGTCTCTCTTTTGGTCAGCTTCTTTATTCTCCATCATTTGGTCTTCTATATCACTAATTCTCTCTTCTACCTGATTTATCCTAGCAGTAAGAACCTCCATTTTTTATTGCACTTCATTAATTCTTTTTTGATTTCAACTTGGTTAGATTTTAGTTCTTTTATTTCTCCAGAATGGGATTTTATTTCTCCAGACAGTGTTTCTCTAACATCTTCCACCCCTTTTTCAAGCCCAGCTAGCACCTTGAGAATTGTCATTCTGAACTCTGGTTCTTACATATTACCCATGTCCATATTGATTTTTCCCTAGGCTTTGGTACTGCCTCTTGTTCTTTTTTTTGTGGTGAGTTTTTCTGCCTTATTATTTTATCCAGATTAGAATATATGAACGAGAGAATATAGTACTAAAAGGATAGTAAAGACCCCAGAAAAATGTACTCTAACCAAATCAGAAGAGACCCAAAACCAGGGGTAGAAGAAAAGGGGGAAACAGGAAAAAAAAATTATATGTATATTAGACTGGTGAATGGAACAGAGCCTCCCACTTGATTTTGGGTATATTTTGGTCTCTTAGAAAAAACTTCCTCCCAAAATTTTAAAGATAGAAATATATATGCATATATATATATATATATATATATATATATATATATATATACATATATATATATAAAATAAGGGTAAACATGATGAAGTAATGGAATATGAATGTAAAGATGAAAATTTTTAAAAAATTCTAAAAAAGGAATTGATAAGGTAAGTTGGTTGGAAAGAGGGGAAAAAAGAAAGGAGGAATGTGCTCTGGCTGGAGACTAGAACAAAGCCATGTGTAGATTTAGGGTACATTTTGATCGATTAGAAGAAATTGTATCCCAAAAATTTTTAGAAAAAGAAAAACTCTGTATGAATACAAAAAATAAGGTTAAATACAATGAAGGGATAAAATAGGACTATTAACAATGAATGTTTAAAAAAATTTTTTTTTCAAAATGGTATTGTTAAGATAGACTAGTTAAAAGATGTTAAAAGAGTAAAGAGGAAAAGTTAAAATTAGAATAAGAAAAAAAATAAGATTAAAAAATTTAACTTTGCAAGATGGAAAGATCATGGGGAAACAGCCATGAATTCTATGCATTGCTTTTTCCTAGCTCTGGAGTTCCACTGTTCTCATTGATTGATATCAGAAGTTTGGTCTTGGCTGGATGTTCTTGCTGATCTTCTGGGAGAGGGGCCTATTGCAGTGATTCTCAAATGTCTTTGTCCAAGGCGGAATTGCACTGCCCTTGCCAGGGGCTCGGCTAAGTAATCTGCTCAGATTTGCTTTTGTTTTGCCCAGAGCTTTTGTTTCCTGAGCACTTTCTGTACAGCTTTGGAGGATGGGAGTAAAAATGGTAGCCTCCCAATCTCTAGCCCGAAGGAGCCAAAAGCTCAGGGCCCCACTCCTCAGTGTGCCCTTAGAGTAAATCAGTCAGTCACTCCTGTCTCCTTGGTATCCGGCCGCACTTCAACCTCACCCAGCCTGTGACCGAGTGTTTCTGTCTCTGGTGCCCTGCCTTTTGGAGTCTGCAAACCCAGAAGATTCCTGCCTCACTGCTCCTCCCGGAGGAGGAAGGTGAGTTTCCCCGGACCTGCCACTTGTGGGGTCCCTGCTCGAAGAGCAGTGGTCTGACTGTACCTTGGGTCACGGCTTAAGGTAACCCCGAGCTGAGAGCCCCTCCTCGGCTCTGTCCCTGCAGCCAGCTTCCCCACTCTGATACCGGGAGCTCTGCCACACGCAGACACCCCCATCTTTCGGTGACCCTGTGGGACCTGAGACCACGCTGTCCCACATGGGCTCCTTCCCCCCACCCCCAGCCTCTGGAGCCGTTTGTTCTAAAACTCTGGAGCAGAGTTCTAAAAGTTCTGATTTTGTGCTCTGGTACTCCACCATTTGCTGGGAGCTGGCCCCTCCTTCCACGGTCTATCTTCCTGTGGTTTCGGATTCACTTCTCTGCACATCCTACCTTTCAGAAAGTGGTTGATTTTCTGTTCCTAGAATTGCTGCTCTTCTCTTCAATCTCCTATTGAGTTTGTAGGTGTTCGGAATGGTTTGGTAACTATGTAGTTGAACTCCTGCAACCTGATGTCATTTCAGTCTGCTACTCCTCCTCCATCTTGCCATTCCTGTGCAGGGGTGTCTGGCTGGATCAGTCAGAAGAACATGTGACTCTTGATCTCAGGGTTGTGAGTTCGAGCCCCACACTGGGTGTAGAGATTATTTTAAAAAATAATAAAACCTGCCAGGGACATGCCGATGGGTGGATCCAAGGGCGGGAAGTTGGCCCATAATTTCTTATAAGAGTTCTTAGTGATCACAAGTCATACACACTGGCTTGAATGATCTTTGACTGTAATGAACTCACCTCTGAGAGGGATGGAAACATCCATTATATTATATCATACACTAGTCATTGAAAATCAGGATGGACAGGGGGATAGAAAGAATGTCTTTGGGTAATATTTTGTTCTTTTGAAATTGACATTTTGTTTTAAATATTTTCACTTATTCCTGGTTTTCTACAGTTTTATTATAATACACTTCTGTGTTTTGTTTATTTTTAACCTGTTTTGGATTAGATGAGCTCGAATCTGTGGGTTGTCTCTTTTTTTCTTTGTTCATTTGCTTTCTTAATTTCCACATACGAGTGAGATCATAAAGTGTTTGTCTTTCTCCGACTTATTTCACTTAGCATAATACACTCTAACCCCATTCATGTTGTTGCAGATGGGAAAATTTCAGTCATTTTATGGCTGAGTGATACTCTATTCTATAGATACACTATATTTTCTCTATCTGTTCATTTATGGATGGATACTTGGTCTGCTTTCATTTTTTTGCTGTTGTAAACAGTGCTGCAGTAAACATAGGGATTATATGTATTTTCATATAAGTTTTCAATTTTGATCTTTATTTCCCTCAAGCATTTTAAAATTGCATTTAATAGAAACTTACTTATTTTCTTTGGGTAAATACCCAGTAGTTGAATTCTGGATCATATGATGGTTCTACTTTTAACTTTGAGGAACCTCTATACTGTTTTCCACAGTGGCTTTACCAATTTGCATTCCCACCACCAGTGCACAAGGATTCCTTTTTCCCTACATCTTTTTCAGCACTTGATATTCCTTGTCTTTTTTATTTAACCATTTTGACAGGTGTGAGGTGATGTCTCACTGTGGTTTTGATTTGCATTTCCCTGATGATGAGTGATGTTGAGCATCTTTTCATGTGTCTGTTGGCTATCTGTATGTTGTCTTTGGAAAAATGTTTGTTCATGTCTTCTGCCCATTTTTTAAATGAATTTTTTGCTGTTGTATGAATTTTTTTATATGTTTTGGATATTAACCCCTTATTGGTTATATCATTTGCAAATATTTTCTCTCATTTGATAGGTTGCCTTCTTGTTTTGTTGATGATTTCCTTTGCTGTGCAAAGCTTTTTTTTTTTTTTTGTGCAGTCTGAATAGTTTATTTTCACTTTTATTTCTCTTACCTCAGGAGACATATCTAGGGGACATAACTAGACATAATGAAGGCAACATTGTCAAAGCAATTACTGTCTATGTTTTCTTCTAGGAGTTTTATGGTCGTGTCTCACATTTAAGTCTAATTCGTTTTGAGTTTATTTTTGTGTATGGTGTAAGAAAGTGGTCCAGTTTGATTCTTTTGCATTTAGCTGTCCAGTTTTGCCAACACCATTGGTCAAAGAGACTGTCTTTTCCCCATTGTTTATTCTTGCTTCCTTTGTCATAGATTAATTAACCCATGAAAGCCTCTTGGGTTAATGCAGACAGAACACCCTACAATGTTGTGTAACTGCAGCCCCAGCAGATGGCCTGGGGGCTGGCATCCAGTCTGAGTGCTTACACCACCCAACCACAATTCTGAGGCAGCCCCAGACAGACCCCTTAATAGCACAGGGACCAAACCCTTCCTAGTACACCCACAGCAGGCAAAGTTGGTTATTGCAGCCAACTAGACTGAAGGCAATCATGGCTCAGCCACAGCAGTAGGGTGCACACAGTCCACATAAGGAAAAACCTCAGGAGTGTCTGGTTCTGGTGAGCAGAGGGCATTCTGCTATAGGGCACTGCAGGACCTCTTCTTCCTAAGGCTACTACTTTCAAGATGAGGAGACATAGTTGACCTTCCTACTATGTAGTAACAAAGACAGAGAGTTGGATAAAAGGAGGAGACAAAGAGGTGTGTTCCAAATGAAAGAAGAGGACAAAACCCCAGCAAAAACCTGAAATGAAATAAGCAATATGCCTCATAGAGAATTCAAAGTTATGGTCATAAAGATATTCACTGGACTTGAGAAAAGAGTGGAGGATCTCAGTGAGACCTTTGACAAAGAGATAGAAAATATAAAAAAGAACCAGAGAGAAGGGACTTGATGACAAAATAAAACAAAATAAAATCAGTAGAGAAAATCAGTAGTGGAATAGAGGTTACAGAAGAACAGATCTATGAGCTGGAAGACAGTAATGGAAAGTAACCAAATTGAAGAGCAAAAAGAAAAAAATGATAAAAAATGAGAATAGGTTAAGGGAAGTCCATGATATCATCAAGTGTAATAACATTTGTGTTACAACGATCTCAGAAAGAGAAAAGACAGTTGGGGCAGAAAATTCATTTGGAGAAATAATAGCTGAAAACTTCCCTATCTGGGGAAGGAAACAGACATCTAGATCCACAAGACACAGAGCTCCCCCAACAAAATCAGCTTAAGGAGGTCCACAACAAGTCACATAATAATTAAAATGGCAAAATGTAGTGATAAAGACATTTTAAAAGCTGGAAGGGGAAAGAAAACTGTTACATACAAGGGAAACCCCATAAGTTTATCAGCTGATTTTTCAGTGGAACCTTTGCTGGCCAGAAGAGTGTGGCATGCTATATTCAGATTACTGAAAGGAAAAAACCTGCAACCAAGAATACCCATCTGGCAAGGTACAGAATAGAAGGAAAGGTAGATTTTCGTAGACAAACTAAAGTTAAAGGAGTTCATCACCACTAAGCCAACCGTACAAGAAATGTTAAAAGAAATTCTTTGAGTGGAAAGAAAGACCATTATTAGGAGTAAAAAACAAATTATGAAAAGGAAGAATTTCACAGGTAAATGCAAACATAACAAAAGTTGTAGATTGATCACTTATAAAACCACTATAGAGGTTAAAGCACAGAAGCAGTAATATCAATTGTATCTACAAAAATCAGCTGAGGGGTTCACAAAATAAAAGGATGTAAAGTATCACACTGTATATATAAAATGGGGAGTGGGAGTAAAAATTTAGTGCTTTTAGAATAGATTTAAACTTAAGCATCCATTAACTTAATATAGAGTGCTCTATTCATAAGACCTTATATATGAAACTATTTATTGATAACCACACAAAAAAGAGAGAAGAATCTAAGCATAATACTCAAGAAAGGTATCAAACAACAAGGGAAGATAGCAAGAAGAAGAGAGGAACAGAATTATGAAGACAACCATGAAACAAGTAATAAAATGGAAGTAAGTACATGCCTATTTATAATTACTTTAAATGTAAATGGGCTAAATGCTTCAATAAAAGGACATAGAATGACTGAATGGTCATTGTTTCTTAAGTACTACCAACTGTGGAAGATTTTACTCCACCTTGTATAGATTTTTCTGTTCATTTTATCAGCCTTCTGTAGCAACCATCAAATGTTTTGGGGGATGCTGTTTTTGTTTGAAGCCCCTTAAGTTTCCTATTTGTCATTCCAGCCCCATTCAAATTTTAAAGCCATTGCCACTTTCTCATGCCCTCAGTGGAGCCTCCTGTATGTACTAAGCTCAATTTTCAGCCATCATCCAAAATAAGCCAATGCCCCTGCAGGAAGAAATGGAAGTATCAGTTGATATTTGAAAATTTCTCTCCTTTCTGGAACTTTAGTTCACCTACTTCTTGGTGCTTCTGTAATCATCTGATGTCTCTACAAATATGATTTTATAATTTATGTGAGGTTTTCTGGTTGTTATAAGGTGGTATTGGATTTTGTGATCTAATATATCCTTGTAGAGGCAGAAGTCTCCTAATTGATTAAATTCTGCTTTCATCTTTTTAAATGTCATCTTGTTGCTTGCTTTCAGTAACTTCATTTTTTTTTCTAGATTTAAAAAACTGGATACTTCCTTTATTGTAGCATTTTTATCATTGTATCTAGTGCTGTTTTCATCTTATAAACTGCTTTATTTAGCATTATTGCCTGCATTTTAATGTATAATGTTTTCATTATATGTATTTTCATAAAAGTTTTCAATTTTGATCTTTATTTCCCTCAAGAATTTTAAAATTTCATTTAATAGAAACTTGTTTGGTTTTTAAATTTCTAGTATTAGTATAATGATTAAATTTCTATTTGGGGGGAAATTTGTTGATGTTTCTTCGCATATGCTATGGTTCATTTCATGAATTCTCTGTGCCTTTGAAAATGGTTATTCTCTATAGGGTTCAGAATTTGGCATATGCCCATAAGATATTTATCTCTAAGATATATCATGTATGTATAAGATATACCTTACTAATTTTTTTCTTTAATCTATCTTAGATTGTGGGAAGTGAATATAGTGTTCCATTATTACTGTGTTTCTGTGTATTTCTCCTGCTTCTCCTGGTTTGAGAGTTGTTATATTACTGGGTGCAGACATGTCAATAATTATTATATTATTGTTTAATTTTATTGTCTGTAGTTGAAATTTGTTTCAGAAGTTCATTCTTTATGGTGTTTTGTGTTCTTCAGTCCTTAATACAGAATTAGAATAGAAAATATGTGTGGGTCCTTGTCTGGTTCATGCATGACATTCTCCCAGCCACTTCTCCCATAGTTGTCGTTCCTACTGGATGTGAATTTTCCCTCATAAATCCTCTAATTCTTGATAGAAGTGATCAAGATTTGACCCAGAGAGCCCTCTAATTCGCAAATTGTGATTCTGGTTATACTTCACATCTTTTTCGTCATTACGTCTGTTGGAAGTAAATGTGCTTTGGGAAGAATATTTAAAACACCCCCTGCATATTCTTACAGGTGGTTCTGTTCTTTGCCAGAGCCCAGAACTGGGGAGCCATTCCTGTTGTTCTTTGCTATGTTCCCTGTTTGCATGCTCCTGGACTGAGTGCATGATTGCTTACAATTTGTCACTCTGTGCTCGATAATTCTCATCTAGGTGGCTATGCTCTAGCATCCTTCTGGAAGGAAACACTCTAGCAGTTCTGGCCAATAGTATCAAAACACTCCAAACATGATAAGAGTCCATCAAAGAGCAGGGGGAGGAGGATGAGTTTGAAGATTAAGGTCTGAGGGGGTGAGGTGACCCATCAGCACAGGAAGTGGGAACAACTGTGGCTCCCTTTTAAGCTGGAATGGAAGCAAAGGCTGGTTAAAGATGGTCCCTCTAGCAGGTGATACGTTGCTTTTGAATGAGACCCCAATTATAGTGTAATGCTTTCATTACAGATCTAAATATAAAATATTAGACAAAGTATCATACCATCTCTCTGAGTGGTTACTTCCTGATTGCAGAATGGGTAAGATTTTAGATGATCCATCTCTTCTTATTAATCCTGCAGGGTTTCATAGTGGAAAATAAATGACACTTATTTATGCTTGCAAATCAAATTGCCATAAAAGGTTATTTCAATAGACAGAGGCAAAAATCATACTAAAATAATTTAGTAAAAATGGGAGCTAAGAGCATGCTTAATGGAACATGATTAGATTTAATTTTCTTACTATTTCCACCATTAAAGCTCCATTATCTTTTCCGAGACTTCATTTAGGTTTCCAGCCACATGGCAACTCTGAGGCATTTGTGGGGAGCACATGGAAGCCTATGAGTTCCATTAAAAAACAAAAACAGCTAATAATATGCTGTTCTTTCATTTTTGCTATCAATGTCTTTCATCCGGAGTCTCTTGTATTCTCTTTTTAACCTGATCTCTTAAAACTTATAAGTATCATTATCTAAGAGCTTTCATGCAAAAGAAGTTTGATTGTAGAGTTGAAACAACTAAGATTTACTACGAATGTCTCTGAAGTTCAGAAGCTCTGAGAATTTTTAAGAATTCCTCTGTTAGACTTTGGCTTCAAGTATATCCACATTCCTCTCTATGTACCCGGTTTAGTTTTTGGCCATCACCCAGAACTCGCTAAAACCGTTTATGGTCTTCTCAGCTCACCAGGGTCTCACTCTCTAGTGTGTGTCAGCATGATCAGCATACCGTACTCCCCTCAGCCCATTCTGTCTCCCTGCCCTCCCACTGGATGGGAAGCTCCTCCAGGACAGGTGTCTGGTGTAGGTTTGGGGTGTGTTATCAGGATCTATGTTGGGCCTGATGTATGCTGATCTTTAGTATGGATTGTTGAAGGAATGACGTTCAGTTGTCTGCAGAGGAGATCATGCATTTTTTACCTTCAAAATAGTGTACACTATTTTCTGTAATATAAAAGGATATCAACTGGGCAGACTTCTCAAAATAATGAATAATTAAATTGGACACATATTTGTAAAGGTTTTCAGGTCTGTTTGTGTGTATATATGTTTGTGTGCATTTAAAAATGTATGCAAATTTGCATTAAAACCACTTTGTTTTAATATGGGAGCTTACATTCATGCTGAGTCAGTTCTGTTTTCTATATTATGAAATCCTGTGACTCAGGATAATAATTCATAAACTTATCCTTTTCTACCCCTCCCCCCATATTTTTGTGATGAAATTGGACTTCATGGTAACTCAGGTGGCATGTGGTATTTAGGATTCTTTTAGTGGCTGAAGAAAGGCAGGATTCTGAGGACATTGTTTCACTCAACAACCTTTTGTTCTTGGATTGATTAGGTGGGCATTGGAAAGACAGGGATAGTGTTACTTGTCTTGTGCTAAAACTTATATTTGAGTGATCTTTGCTACAATCCACAAGCAAATATTTGAGTGTGCAGAACTGTTTTGTTTGACTATAGGAAAGCATAGGAATTTGATATTATTTGATATTATTTAACACCTCTTTCAAATATTCCTTCAGAAGAGTCAAAGACAAAACTGCAAGTGGCAAAATAAAATATGTGTTTTTATTGGGAGTCTTTAAGGATTACGATCCAGAAGATACAGGTTTAATTGAAATAAAAAATGTGCTCTGGAGAAACAAAGTAGTTTAGCATTTTTAAAGTGCAAAGAAAGGGGGTGCCTGGGTTTCTCAGTTAAGTGGCCAACTCTTGATTTTTGGCTCAGGTCATGATCTTAGGGTCCTGGGATTGAGCCCCAAGTTGGACCTCCTGCCTGTGGGGAATCTGCTGTGCCTCTGTCCTGCCCCCACCCCTGCTTGTACTCTCTCTTTCTCTCAAATCAATAAAATCTTAAAAAAAATAAAAAATAAAAAATAAATTGGAAAGAGAATTTACGTAGTTGTAGTGAAGAAACTGTGATTGATGCTGGTTTATCTATAATTACATTAATCTACATTTGATTGGTTGCTAGGGCTAATACTGGGCAGAAAATCCATTAATGTCCATTATAACATAAGTAGATGCCTTTACTTTTAGCTGAGTTCCATTAAAAACCCTCTGAGAATTTGAGACAGAAGATGCATATGAGCCCTACCTCCTCGGTGTCCTCCTGATATCATTTTAAATAACTGTTAGCAGTGTTCATTCTGCCATATGCTCTCCATTGCTGGAAGACACAGCATGTTTAGCATGGAAGGCTGTTAAAGCAGAAGAGGACCTTGGAGGTTAGCCTGAAACTCCAGTGGGTCACTTCTCATTGGTTGCCCACATCTGCATGTGTCAGGGGTAGGGCTTTCCCTTCTGCCGGTTTCCAGTGGAGCTCCCAGCCCTGCCCCTTGCAGCTGGTGCAAAATGATGAGTTGGGTGTTCTGTCCCCCTGCATTGCTGGGGGTAAGGGCTCCCTGTCCTCTGTATGGCTCCATACAATGGTTCCGGCTGCCTGAGATTTTGCCTCTTGCCCTGCCCTTGATGGATCTGGTGACAATGACTCGGACACTGTGGCTTAAAGTCATTATTGTTGGAGTCATTCTGGAGCATTCTGTTGGAGCACCAGAGCCTACATTATTCAGAGCGTGGTGATGTGAAATGTTTCAGACTGAAGCTATATTGTTTCTCCTCCTGCTTTTGGTTCTCAACCCTCTAAGGAGCTTCCTGGGTGAAATCTGAAGCCAATCCTAGTACTGGCAGGGCAGGGAAAGATGGAAGAAACAGGCTGGCCACTTCAGGTTGGTAGGTGGCCATTTCCTAAGCAAAGAGAACTTATATACAGGCTTGTCTTGGGCAGCAGCAAGATAGTGGATCTCTGCACTGCCTGCCAAATGTTAAAAGTTTGTAGATAGAGGCCTTAACAGGGTTCAGTCATATATACCATGCAGGTGTTTTCAACACCATGTCACTATCTCAAGGTTGTGTCCTTGGAGCAGCCTCTAGGAGCTGGAAAGGCAAGCAGAACCCACATTCCAAGGGCGGGAGGGGTTGGGAGCCACTGAGTGCCCTGGTGAACTGGCAGTCTTGTCTTTTTGATGACTTTCCCTAATAGCTTCAAGACAGGTTTGTGTGTGTGTGTGTGCGCGCGCGCGCGCATGTGTTTGGTTTGGTTGTTTAATGGGCTACTTGTGCCCTCGGAGATGAGATTCTAAGATTAGCCAATAAGACTGGTGACGAATAGACTCCAGTCCTCCGTGAATGGTGTATGCATGTCCCAGAAGCTCAAGGACAGCTCAGAAAAAATCTCCTAAAGATCAGCGCCCCTTCTCTGTGCACCCCACACAAACAGATTGGACAGCATTCATCTGTGCTCATCCATTGTCAAGCAAGCCATCAGAAGGGAGGATCCCATGTCAGCACTTCTGCCCAAGGGGACCACATATCTTTTCATTTGCAGCTCATCAAAATTCACACACAGAAAGGACACTATTATTCCTTATATTCATGGGGGTGTGGGGGGATGGCCGGGTGAGACTGTGGTAGCAAGAAAAAATCCCAACACATGTGTTCCATGATTTGAGAAAGAGCTTGAAGTGGTTGGCATTAAGCAGAATCATTTGCTCCTCTGCTCCTTGTCTGTTGGGGATGGCCCGGGTCACCTGGGGCCTGACACTAGGCAATGCTAACAGGCAGAGACCTGAGCTGTTGTCTCTGTACATGTCCTATTGGAATGTTGGTCAGCATTTACTTTGGAGATACCCCATGGCTGAACACATAATATGTCAGTTGACTGACTTCTAGTTCCTAGTTGAGGTGACCAGCTGCCCTCTGATACAGAGTTTTTGTTTCAGCACCTGTAGACCTGGGATTTTTTCCCTGAGCTTATCTTTTCTGGGCTCATTTTTCTTTCTTGAGGAAATCCAGTAGTCCCTTTTTTTCCCCTTCCCATCCTTTCCAGTCTTTCTCCCTTCTGTCCTTTGTCCCTCCCTTCTCAGCACTCATTCTGATTTCTGGTTTTCTTTTTGACCTGCTTGAAGAAAACTTAATGAAACCATTCTGATATATAATTTCTTAAAGCAGAATTGTATTTATTGGGGGTACAGGAATTAAAAATATGAAAATCCCATACCCTTCCCTTTCCCTTCCTCCCTACTCCCTCATTCCTAAACTTAAGGGACTTCCCAGGTACTGGTGGGACAGTTGCTTTGATCCAGAAGCAGTTGATGTGAGCAAATAGGCACTCCTTAGATGAGTCTTAGTTGTCCAGCATACAGCCAAGACCCCATAGGGATTTATCCCAGAATAGATGTTGAAGAGGAGGGTCAGGTTTCAGCTGATATCAAAAGGTCTTTAGGAGATGCCCAGCCTGGCTTTGTCTAAGAAATGATTTTAAGCTCTCAATATTCCCCTTCTAGGTTTTAGAAATGAAACTGGTCAATATATGGTCACATTCTTCCTTTGTCAAGTTTGTCAATCTCTTAACTCCTCTGGAATCTCCTTCTTTTTCTTGTGTTCCCAGGACATGCCCAGCTCTCTGCTCAGGGTCCATGAGTTTCTTGATCACTTCTCCCAAAACTTTTTCCAACACAAGACCCTTTTACTCTGCCCATGGTTGTCCAGCATTGATCCACATCAATGCTTTTATGCTTGTACCCAGTTTATGCTTACATTAGAATATCTTCAAATGCCAGTTAATATTTTGGGTCCTTGCTGGCTTTTTTTTTATTACCTAGTAGATGAAAAATTCTTCAGATGATTTTATCCTTTTATAACCCATTCATTCTCTAAGATGGTATAGTTTCTATCATTGTGTGGCCAAAAATGAGCATATTGAATGTTCCAAAGTGATTATACAGATATAACTGTTACTATCTAAGTAGAGTCTCAAAAAAGGAAGCTTGTTGCCCCCAGTTATGGAGGTTGAGAACAGAAGTGTGGTCATGCACAAAATACCAAGTCTACCAAATTCCAGGGTGAGTGACAAAGTTCCAGGCTGCCTCATGCTGCTGGTTGGTAAATATCCAGTGTATGTATTTGCAGTTCCCCTGATGTCTGACTTGTTACCTGCTCAGAATAATTTATTGGAGAAATGTGCTCCTTCTTTGAAATTTCAGCTCAGATGGTGAAATGGGTAGGCTGTGTTGCCTCTTTAGAGACAGCCCTGTGCAACAAAAACTTGTTGAAAGATCCAATGAGATCCAGACAGTATGTGCTTTGGGGGTGTGGGGGTCAGTAGGTATTATGTCAAGGTATTCCCATGTCTTTAGGAGTAGCTGACCTAGCAAAGAGATGTTAAGGGCACTGAATCTGTACCTCCAGGGAGCAGTGACTATAGTGTTTGAAAAAGAAAAAAAAAAAAAAAAACAGAGAGAGAGAAAGAAAGGAAGATAGATAGATAGATCAGTTTTTAAAGTGGCTAACTTGACTCTGCATGTCCAAATGTAAATTGTGAGGACAAAGTGAGGTGGTGGGGAAGGAAGAGAAAATTCTGAGTTGAAGTCCTGGCCTGCTCCTTATATTCTCTTCTAGGACCTCAGTTTCTTTATCTTTAAAACCCAAAGATTGGACTAGCAAGTTCTCTAAGATTCTTTCAAAGTCTGGTAGTATGATTCTTGCTTAGCTCCTGCATAGCCTCCTGGTTTGGGGCAGGCCAAGGAGCTCTTTCCTCAGCGTGGTTTCCTTTCTGCTTACCACACTATCTCTTTGTGCTCTCTGAAAACCTAGGTTCAAAGAAACTTGCCAGTCAGCACAGTCTTTCCCCTGCAGACTTTGCTAGTACTCCTTTGAGACAGGAACTGTGAGTACCAACACTTGGTAAACTCCCAGCGTGGGCACTTTGCAAACTCCCCTGGTAGAAGACAGCTGTGATTAAAAATGGTTTTGTGATAATGGAATGTATTGATCTTATCATTCACCATATGTAATATTTTCTTTCTTTAAAATGGGACACTTCTTTACTTTTGTGAGCAATCACTTTTTTTTTTTTAAGTGGGAACTCTTTATTTTTTTTAATCATTTTTTTAAAATTTATTTTCAGCATAACAGTATTCATTGTTTTTGTACCACACCCAGTGCTCCATGCAATCCGTGCCCTCTCTAATACCCACCACCTGGTTCCCCCAACCTTCTACCCCCCCCACCTCTTCAAAACCCTTCAGATTGTTTTTCAGAGTCCATAGTCTCTCATTGTTCACCTCCCATTCCAATTTCCCCCAACTCCCTTCCCGTAACTCCCCATGTCCTCCATGCTATTTGTTATGCTCCACAAATAAGTGAAACCATATGATAATTGACTCTCTGCTTGACTTATTTCACTCTGCATAATCTCTTCCAGTCCCGTCCATGTTGCTACAAAAGTTGGGTATTCATCCTTTCTGATGGAGGCATAATACTCCATAGTGTATATGGACCACATTTTCCTTATCCATTCGTCCATTGAAGGGCATCTTGGTTCTTTCCACAGTTTGGCGACCGTGGCCATTGCTGCTATAAACATTGGGGTAGAGATGGCCCTTCTTTTCACTACATCTGTATCTTTAGGGTAAATACCCAGTAGTGCAATGGCAGGGTCATAGGGAAGCTCTATTTTTAATTTCTTGAGGAATCTCCACACTGTTCTCCAAAGTGGCTGCACCAACTTGCATTCCCACCAACAGTGTAAGAGGGTTCCCCTTTCTCCACATCCCCTCCAACACATGTTGTTTCCTGTCTTGCTAATTTTGGCCATTCTAATTGGTGTAAGGTGGTATCTCAATGTGGTTTTAATTTGAATCTCCCTGATGGCTAGTGACAATGAAGATTTTTTCATGTGTCTGATAGCCATTTGTATGTCTTCATTGGAGAAGTGTCTGTTCATATCTTCTGCCCGTTTTTTGATATGATTATCTGTTTTGTGTGTGTTGAGTTTGAGGAGTTCTTTATAGATCCTGTATATCAACCTTTTGTCTGTCCTATCATTTGCAAATATCTTCTCCCATTCCATGGGTTGCCTCTAAGGAAATGTTGAAAAACAAAAATAAAACTGGGGGCATCACGTTACCTGATTTCAAGCTTTACTACAAAGCTGTGATCACCAAGATAGCATGGTACGGGCATAAAAACAGACACATAGACCAGTGGAACAGAGTAGAGAGCCCAGATATGGACCCTCAACTCTATGGTCAGTTAATCTTCGACAAAACAGGAAAAAATATACGGTGGAAAAAAGACAGTCTCTTCAATAAATGGTGCTGGGAAAACTGGGCAGCTATATGTAGAAGAATGAAACTCGACCATTCTCTTACACCGTACACAAAGATAAACTCAAAATGGATAAAAGACCTCAACGTGAGACAGGAATCCATCAGAATCCTAGAGGAGAACATAGGCAGTGATCTCTTCGATATCAGCCACAGCAACTTCTTTCAAGATATGTCTCCAAAGGCAAAGGAAACAAAAGCCAAAATAAACTTTTGGGACTTCATCAAAATCAAAAGCTTCTGCACAGCAAAGGAAACAGTCAAGAAAACAAAGAGCAATCACTTTTTAAAAAATACTTATTTATTTGTCAGAGAGAGAGAGAGACAAAGAACAAGAAAGGGGAGTGGCAGGCAGAGGGAGAAGCAGGCTTCCCAGTTGAGCAAGGAACCCAATGTGGGGCTTGATCTCGAGTCCCTGGGATCATGACCTGAGCTGAAGGCAGATGCTTAATTGACTGGGTCACCCATGTGTCCAAGGTGAGCAAACACTTTTAACAGAGAGGGCCATTAAAATTGTGTCAGCATTGGGGTGCCGAGGTGGCTCAGTTGGTAAGGCATCTGCCTTTGGCTCAGGTCATGATCTCAGGGTCCTGGGATCGAGCCACATCGGGCCCCATGCTCAGCAGAGTGTGTTTCTCCCTCTCTCTCTGCGCATACCCCCAACCTGTGTGTGTTCTCTCTCTCAATAAATAGAAAATCTTTTAAAAGATTGTGTCAGCATCTTTCAGGATTTTGGGAGTATGTATTTTCCAGGCCGATGCAAGTGCTTCATGAGTCCTTGACAACTATTTCACATGTGAGGAATTTTATGTATTTAAAGTAAAAAGGTCTGAATTTATCATTTATTGCAAATACTCAAAAGAAAGTATGTATCTATTTAAACTTTTTGAGAAAGATTTTGCTCATTGCTCAATAAGTATTTATCAGTTATTTAATTGAAGACAATATCTAGTCTGTGACAAGGTAATTCATTTTTTTTTTAAAGATTTTTATTTATTTGGCAGACAGATCACAAGTAGGCAGAGAGGCAGGTAGAGAGAGAGAGGAGGAGAAGGAGGCAGGCTCCCTGCTGAGCAGAGAGTCCAATGTGAGGCTCGATCCCAGGATCCTGGGATCATGACCTGAGCCGAAGGCAGAGGCTTTAACCACTGAGCCACCCAGGCACCCCGACAAGGTAATTCTTTGAAGGAGAATCCCATGAGCTATCTATCCCTTCCCCAGCTGTATTCACCCAAGCAGCTTTGAGCCGGTTTGCTTCTTAGTTAATCTACTGGAGGCCTCTGCATACCCGGTACTGCACCTCGCACTGGGGACATGATTAAAAGTCCCACTTCTGCCCTCCAGGAGCTCAGCATCCAGTGAGGAGTGGATGAAACATGGGTTACTGTATACAGTAGGTGCTCTGATGAAGTCAGACACAGAAAGGTGCTGGCGGTGCTGCCCACCCAGAAGGACAGCCTTCCCCACCACCCCCATCCCTGCTAGCGTCAGCAAACAGCCTGAATTTTTAGGAGTGAACATTAGTTTGCCAAGGCTGTACTTTTGTAACATTTTATTATTGTCTATTATTTTGGACAGTGGCAGGGATGTGATAGGATGACGGAAGGAGTTGTGTGCCTGGATGCAGACCTGTATTTTCTCATTTGTCCCCCATACCTGGGGCCCGTGTTTGGCTCAGGTAGGGTGTTGTGGGGCAGTTTGGCCTGTCAGCCCCCTAGGCAGACACATGAAAGGGGTGCTGTCTATTCCTGGGGAAACTGGTCCTGGCTGCTTCCCTCCATCTCGCTCCATTGCCACGGCTCTCCTTCCTGAGTAGCACTGGCTCCAACCCAGCGCGCCTGCCTTGAGGGCTCTACTGGGAGCCAGAAGGATGGAAATTTCCTGCTAGAAGCTTAAATAATGTGAAAGGGCAGGAGGGCTGAGCAAGCCAAGTGACACAGTTAATCTACCAGAAGGGCATCCATAGCAGTCTGCCGTTGGTGTTGAGCAAGGACTGGATTTCTCAGGCTGAGCTCAGCATATGATTGGCAAGTGGTGCCATTTGGTCCATAGCCTCCCTTCTGTGCCAGCTGGAATGTGTTGCTAATAAGAACTTGTATTTGCTGCTGCTAGAGGGCCCCTATACTATTGGTCAGTTAAATTAAGAAATTTAAATTCTTTTCTCTCATGTCTTTGAATCAGAAAGATAATGATCCAAACCAAGGAAGAGACTTAATTCTATACCTCCGGGCTTTTAGGGTGAGAGCATCCTACACCTTTGGCTACAGATGGGGAAAAACATGCCTGAGGGTCTCCCGTAGCCTCCTCAGAGAATGCTAAGCCCCAGCAGCCCTGACCATAAGGGCAGAGGAGCTGGTTGACTGTTTCACAACTGGCAGAGCAAATGCCCAGTGGTAGTCGCCCCAGCCCCAATATGATCACACCTGAAACAATCTCGCTTCAGATGCCCATATCTGGGCCTTGCTTCCCAGGAAATCCCATATATCTATTTATAAGGTAAACGAGTGGAGATTGATTTTATTTTTTTTTTAAGATTTATTTATTTATTTGACAGGCAGAGATCACAAGTAATCAGAGAGGCAGGCAGAGAGAGGGAGAGGAGGAAGCAGGCTCCCCGCTGAGCAGAGAGCCCAATGCAGGGCTCGATCCCAGGACCCTGGGATCATGACCTGAGCCGAAGGCAGAGGCCTAACCCACTGAGCCACCCAGGCGCCCCTGGAGATTGATTTTAAATTTGTGCTCCTTCAGCTTGTTCCCTTCCCTTTTCCTTACCCACAGGAGTCAGAATTTGGTTCAATAAATCATAAGAATATTTCCCAAATCATAATATGATACTTCCCTGGGATTGAGAGCAGTGGAGCTACAATGCCCTTGCTTCTGCCATCCCCTGGTTCTCATGTCCTCTCTCCCCTCAGGCCTTAGAATCCCCCTGGGGCTCTGGACAAATGGGATGGTGGGAGAAATGGCCCTCCACCTTGGGACTACAGTGGACTCTAATATACTCCCTGGGCCTTCAGGCCCCAGGTTTAAGCCCTGGGAATGGGGATGAGTCTTGTCACTCAAGAAAAAGGAGCCTGGTTAGTAGTGGAGGACAGGAGGCGAGAAGGAGAGACTCCACTAGAAGCTTGTGGCAGCCCCGGCCAAATACGACACAGCCACCTTATCTTTAGCAGAGGAGAGCTGCAAGAGGAGGCCCATGGAGAATCAAGGGGAATTCATTGCAGATGGGATGTGGAGGCGGGAGAGAGGCGGCTGTCCCAGGTGATTCCAGGATTTATGGCTGCATGATAGACAGATGGTAGAGCTCTTCATTGGTTCAGGAAGCCAGAGGATGATGTGTGAGGGGAAAGGACAGGATGAATTCAGTTTGGATCCCATTGGATTGGAGCTGTGTGCGGTACAGTCTTGTGAAAAATCAGTAATATGAAAGAGTGTCCTCTTCCACTCTGATACACTGATTTCATCTGAATGCTCTGAAGAGTCTTCCGTGGGTTCCAGATGTCTAGGAATCTAGCTTTATGGGAGAAGGTATAAAAAGGAAAGTGAGCGGACACCCACTCTATTTCTTTTACCTTTGTGCTCTGTCCCAGCACATGTGTAGTAGACTAGCATCCTGTCGTGCAACGTGCAAAAAGTTTCCCCCTGAAATGTGATCTCACTGTGTGTTGAAATAGGACGTGCCCTATGTTTATTTCCCAGAGATTATACATTTCACGTTCACAATCCTTGCATGTGCTTCTGTTTTTCTGCCTCCTCTCAGTTTCCAACCTCCCCAGGACCAGTGCTTGTCTTTTATTTTGCCCTCTTTGGAATTCTGACCCCATACCAAGGGCAAAAGAGAGTGACCATTGCTCATTGTTACTTTCGATTGCTAAAGGTGTTTCCTGCCTTGACGATTGAGAGCCCTGCCAAACTTTAGAGTCTGGCCATCTGACGTCTTTGAATGCCATTTCTGTCCTCAGATATTAGAAGAAAGTATAATGCTTTGTTTACAGTGAAGCTGCTCTGGGAAGGCTGATCATTTTTCAGGAGTGTTTCCTTGCCGTGCCCTTGGTAGTTCAGAGCTGTCCTCTTTAAGCACTGAAGCAATTAGTTTTGAGAAGGCTGATTCTTCAGGGTCCAGTGCTCCCCTGCCTTTCATTTGCTGAAGCTGTACATTTTAATGAAGTTGTTTCATCTATGTTGCCATACATGAGGATTTTGCTGCTTCAATTCCAATTATCTCTACTGGCAAATGCTATGTTTTATTAGTACTCTCAAGTGTTCTGTTTATTAAATGTCCATATACTACGGCATTAAGCACACAAATTAGGTCAGCTGTGCTTATTGATGGGTTATGGATAAAGGAGTTAAGTATTTCATCATAATCTTAAAATGCAGTGGGATGGCCTTCCATGGCTTTGCATGTCGTCAGTGATGCCTTCTCTGATGAGCTCTTCTGCCTTTCTTACCCAGTGGTCGAGGTTCATGCGGAGTGTCTGAGCAATGGGGCTGTTGTATGTACTTCCAGTTTTTGGAGTAATATGCTTATGCTTATTCTTTTCTTTCTTCTAGTTGCCTGGCACCTCCACTGGCTTCCTAGGTTCTGTGTCTTACAGCATGGTGATATCTACGGAGGGCACTTGTGAAACCAGGAGAGGCCAGCAGTGGTGGCACAGGCAGGACAGCGCTACCATAGCAGCCCCAATTCAGTGTTTCTCTGCTTCTTTCTCCCCCCACACCCCAATCTGCATCCTTTAGATTCCTCCCACCTTACCCTGTGGGTCCTCAGGTTGTACGGGCTACCCTGGGATGTGCTGATGGGCTGGAAGCTCTCATCCCCTCCCCCGTCTCTCCTCTCTTGTGCCCATCACTGTGGGTCACCAGGCAATGCTGCATGGCGATGAGGTACATGGCTTCCACCACCCCACAGACCCAGTCCTAGCTTCAGCTTTGAAGAGCTGGGTGATCCTTGGCAAGTTACACGTCACCTCGCTAACCTCATTGTCTGTATCTATAGGAAGGGGAGAATGTAGCCACTTCGATGTTTCTGTGAAGATCAGATGAGACAGTGATATAGGTTATATGCCTGGGGTATGGGCTGTGGCACACAGTGTCCCATCAGCAAACTGTTAGCACTGCCTTGTCTCCCCCCTGCCCCTTGTAGGCCTTCGTGGCTGCTCTGCCACCACTGGGCTAAGATCAGCACGGAGGCCACTGTTGCCTGAGCCCCTGACCGTGCCAAAGGCTCTGTTGCAAGTCATCGGCTGCTGCTTTCTCTCCTTACACAGCTTTACTTGTATGTGTTCCTTGCTTTTATTCATAAGCCGTGGGGATTTAAAAAGGAAAGGAAAGGAAAGGAAAGAAAAGAGACATCAGGTCTTTACCTAGCCTTCTGTTATAATCTTTTTACCTTGGAACTCAGTCATACCTTTCTGGGAGGAGGGGCTGCCTTAGAGGAGCATCTGATGGGGACCCAGTCTTTCATCAGGATCATCCCTCGCCTCTGGCTTGGGTTGGGGTCTTTGAACCAAACTTGAGCTTCCCACTTGTCTTTACACCAGGCTTGCAGAGTCCCCGAGAACAACTCTGGCCCCACATATTTACCCCTTGTTTTCTCCCTTCCTATAATCCTCTACTCTCACTTTAAGTAACCGTGGTGTTTTTCAATGCATTGTTTATCCCCTGTAGGCTAATACACTTGTGAACAGCAGGAACAAATCTTATTAAAGTTGCTAAGAGAAATGAAATAACTCAATTTGATAGAAGTTAATGGAAGTGTGTTTAACTCATTTTTATACCTTCTCAACTATTATGTATTTCATTCTTTCTGGGGGAAATGATGACCTGGGCCATAGCAGTAGCTGTCAGTCCACCTGGAGAACTGCAGCATCATCTCGAGCAGGAGCAAGGACTCTGTTCCATGCTCTTCCTCCCCAACACTATGTAGGAGATAAATGTATGTATGTATATGTGTGTGTGTATATATATATATATACACACACACATATACATATATTTAAATGTACATGTAAATTTAATTTATGTGTGTAAATATATATTTATAATATATTATATATGTGTTATATACAAAAATATATTTATTTTGTAATATATATTTGTAAATATATACATTTACAAGACAAAGATTGTAGATATATCTGTAGATAAATACAGCTATAAGAGAGAAGAGTACGTAAATAGGATTCTCTACTATAATTTTTACAAACTCCTCACTTTATATCAAACAGAGTTCATAGTTTATGAATGGCTTGAAATCCAACAACAAAGAAACTAAAAAACAACAATTGTTTTTTATAATGACTAGAAAAGAAAACGAACCATTTCTCCCAGTCTAGTTATAGGATTATTGGTCTCTTTTATTTCCTGCATCAAATATTTTATCCGGCAGATCCCGAGTAGCACGGTGGGCTGGGGCTTTAAATGATCAAGAGTGCACCTTGGCTTTCTGCCCCTCTGTAGACTGAGTTGTGGGGTTGGGAGAGGCCTTCATTTTGCAGGGACTCTGGAACCTCCAGGGCAGGACTCCAAGAACCTGTTTGGCTAGGGAACAGTCCTGGATTTGTAGTGTTCGGGGTAATGGGGATTTGGATAGTTGGCTTTTGTATGAAAGGAAATGCCGATATCAGCAAGTGGTGCTCACCCCATGAGTACAAGGGAAAACGAAAGTATTGGCTTCATAGGGAGGCGAAAATATTACCAAGAACATCATAGAAAAGGTACATTTAATCATAAGAAATGTATATAGTGAAGGAACAATAGATTTATCTCCAGCAAAACTGCCCTGTATTTGCTGACAGGCTGGTCTTTGAACAAGGAGCAGAATGTGTTATTTTATCGAATGGGACCAAAAAAAGAAAAAGAAAAAGAAAACGAAAAAGATGTATTAGCTTCTCTTTTCCTATGTATCGTTAGTTACTTTATCATGAATAACATGTTGTGTCATCTTGTGCTTATTAATCACCCCTTCCTTCCAACCAGCTGTATGAATAATTAGATGAAATTGGTGGCAGACCATCGCTTCCATATTCATCTTCTTAAACTGGTGTCAGTGGAACATTCAAACATGAACATCTACTCTTAAGTGTGTGTGTTTCTAAAGAAGGGTAGAAATTGTTAGGCACGGGGTTTGCAAAGCAAACCCCTTGTCTCAGATCAAGCGAAGAACTAGATGGTGAGACTTGGAACATCAGGTGGCTGGCATGGCTGGGAGGCACACATCTGGAGACAGAGCAACTTCAGAAGCAGATGCAGGGCTGGTGTTTCTGTAAGCTTTGAAAACCATGTGTCCATCCAGGGTTTCCTGGTCACCCTGCTGCATCTGTCACTCTGAGACGTGGTAGCTTTATTTTGTGACCCCAGTCACTTTCAGGTGTGTGGTCTCCTAAGCTCCATGTGATTGATTCCTAGTCACTCTAAGACCCCTGTCCCCCAGCTAAAGCCCAGAGGCTGTGTGGTTGTCATCAGCTCGTGGGTAAGGGAGTGCATGGTGCGGTGCTGGTATCCTGAAGGGTTCATGCTGCCTCCCCTCTGACTTAACACCCTGATGGGGAGTGCCATAACGCAGAAGGGTCTGCTTCATTAAAGCACAGAAAGATAATTGTTTAACCTTATGCAAAGACTGAAGGGACGGAGGTCATTTGACCACTTGTCTCTATCATGATGTATTTGGAATTCTATATAGTTATGATGGAAATTGTGATCTATTGCAGGAACATCAGGAGAACATTCTGGGTAACACCATGCAAAGTGTGATTGCATTGCTCAACAATCTGGTTGCCTGCAAAGATTCAAATATGAAGCTACTTTATGAACAAGGTAAATGCTCCTTAGAATCCATTTTGAGTCTTGATTTCTGCCTATTTGTTATTTTCCTCATCATGTATAGCAGGGAGTCAAGAAGTGCTATTCAAAGGTGATGAATCAAAATAGATATTTAAGAATCTATGAATAATAATGTTATCAGTGAAAAATAGGAAATGTGGTTGGATTGTGGTAGTTTCTCTAAGTTCATTTATTTTCCTTTAGGGCTCAAAGTTTCCTTCCTCCTATAGACACTGTTACAGATGATAAACCAAGAAGTACGAGTGTGAGCATGGTAGTTAGACTTATTGCTGTCAGTCAGAATAAAAACATTTAGTCCAAGACATCTTAGAAAATGAGATCGGATGAGTTGAGGGTGGCTTTATGTTACATCTTGTGCATATCTATAACATTAAGATTAAAAACTGTTATAAGACTTTATTTTTTTAGACCAGTTTTAGGTTTAAAACTACATTGAGAGGTAGGTACAAAAATTTCCCATATAACCCCTGCCCCCATTTATATCTTCCCCTTCTAATTGTCTTTTTATTGTCTCTCTAGTATTGTTTTTTCCAGAATGGCACTGTTGGAATCCTAGAGTATGTAGCTTTTTAGGATTGGTGACTTTCACCTAGTGATATGCATTTCTGGTTCCTCCATGTCTTTCCATGACTTGTTAACTCATTTCTTTTCAGCACTGAGTAATACTCCATTTGTCCGGATATACCACAGTTGTTGTTTTTTTTTTTTTTAATTTTTTTTTTTTCTAAATCCATTCCCCAGCTGAAGGATATCTTGGTTTCTTCAAGGCTTCATAACTAGGGTGTTGTCATCTAAATTAAGTCTAGATATCATGAGACCCCTTGGGTTTTTGGTAGGTGTAGCTCCTTGAATTTTGGTCCTCTCAAACTTGAAGACTTATGAACTAAGGACACAAGTTATTTGCTCTGCCACATCTCTAGACTCCGATGAGGAGATAAAGAAATGCCCTCATAGAAACTCTCATTTAAAAGGAAAAACTAGGGACACCTGGGTGGCTTAATGGGTTAAAGACTCTGCTTTCGGCTCAGGTCATGATCCCAGGGTCCCTGCTTAGCAGGGAGTCTGCTTCCTCCTCAATCTCTCTCCCTTTCTCTCTCTGCCTACTTGTGATCTCTGTCAAATAAATAAATAAAATCTTTAAAAAAAATAAATAAATAAAAGGAAAAACTAAAAGGACATAGCAGTCACTGATGCATGACAATGTTGAAATCTTGGCAAACGTATTTCCTGATTTCCCTTTGTTCCACAGGGGAAGAAAAATATCTTTTGCTTTGAGAGTAGTTCTCCCTGCAAATACTTCTCCTTGCCTCTTACCTCTAACTTCTGGATCGTTGCTCTTGTTCTAAAGATGACTCATCATTGTAGCTGAGTAAGGTTCTAAGCCTGATTCCTGTCCATAGATGTTTGGGGCTCTACAACCTCTTTTCATTCTCAAAGGAATTATCCCTGTTCTTTTTAGTCCAAATCTATGGTGCTTCTTACAGTGTAAATCTAGTGAAATCTTTGTTAGTTTCTTATAATTTTTTTCCAGTTTTATTGAGAAATAACTGACATAACAACAATGTGTAAGTTTAGGGCATACAGCATACTGGTTTGATTTGCATATACTGTGAAATGATTACCACTATAAGTTCAGCTAACATCCATCTTCTCCTATATGTGGAATAAAAAGAAAAAGAAGATGGGCAAATTTTTTCCTTATAGTGAGAACTCTTAGTATTTATTCAACAGTTTTCCTATATGTTGTACAGCAATGTTAGCTGTAGTCATCATGTTGTATATTATTATATCCCTAGTACTTACTTGTTTTTCTACAGCTGGGGGCTTGTGCCTTTTTACCACCTTTTTCCTATTCCTCCTCCCCCCACCCTCCACCTATGTATGTATGTATGATGTATGTAACCACATACATGCATACACAGACATACATGCACACTCCATAACTTCTTTATCCACTTATTGGTTGATAGATACTGAGGTTTTTTTCATGTCTGGCTATTATAAATAATGCTACTTTGAACATGCAGGTGCAGACATCTTTTTGAGTGTTTTTGTCCTATGGATATATTCTCAGAATTGCTGGATCATTTGATAGGTCTATTTTTTTTTCCTTTTTGAGGAGCCTCCATCTTGTTTTCCATAGTGGCTGCACCAATTTACTTTCTCGCCAACAGTGCTCAAGGGTCCTTTTTCTCATCCATGCCAGCATTTGTTAGCCCTTGTCTTTTTGATGGTGTCCATCCTAATAGCCAGAAGATGGTATCTCACTGTGGTTTTAATTTGCATTTTTCTAGTAACTAGTGATGTTGAGCATCTTTTCACTTACCTGTTCACCTTTTGGAGAAATGCATGTTCAGGTTCTTTACCCATTTTTTTTTAAGATTTTTTTTTTTTGACAGATCACAAGTAGGCAGAGAGGCAGGCAGAGAGAGACAGGAGGAGGAGGCAGGCTCCCTGCCGAGCAGAGACCCCGACGCGGGACTCGATCCCAGGACCCTGAGATCATGACCCGAGCCAAAGGCAGAGGCTTTAACCACTGAGCAACCCAGGCGCCCCCTCTTTACCCATTTTTCAATTGGGTTACATTTTTTTTTGCTATTGAGTTGTAGGATTTCTTTATATATTCTGGATATTAGCCCCTTATCAGATATATGATTTTCAAATATTTTTTCTCACTTAATAGGCTGTCTTTTCAGTTTCTTGATGGTTTCTTATGCTGCACAAAAGTTTTTTAGGAGTGTTTCTTCTACTTCTGTAAAAATGTCATTGGTATCTTCATAGGGATTGCATTAAATATATTGATGGCTTTTGGTATTTTTGACATTTTAACACTATTAATTCTTCCAATCCGTGAACATAAGATACCTTTCCATTTCTTCCTTTCTTCTTCAGTTTCTTTAGTTAACGTCTTGTATTTTTTGGAGTAGATATCTTTCATTTCTTTACTTAAATTTATTCCTAAGCATTTTGTTGCTTTTGATGCTATTGGAATTGGGATTGATTTCTTTCTTGTTATCATATAGAAATGCTACTGAATTTTTGTTAATCTTTTATCCTGCAACTTTATTGATTTGCTGATGACATCTAACGGTTTTTTGGTTGGGTCTTTAGAGATTCTTTATATAAAATAATGTCATCTACAAATAGAGACAGTTTTACTTCTTTGTTTGCCATTCCTTTCACATGCCTTTGTAGTGACTCTTATTTCTTTTTCTTCCCTGATTGTTCTAGTGAGGACTTTTAGTACTATGTTGGTGGGAATGGGCACCCTGTCTTTTTCACTATTGAGGATGATGTTAAACTATAAGCTTGTCATATATGGCTTTTTCTTTTGATGCCTAATTTGTTAGATTTTATCATGAGTGGATGTTGAATTTTGTCAAATGCTTTTTCTGTGTCTGTTAAGATGATCATATGTTCTTTCTTTCCATTCTGTTAATGTGATGTATCACATTGATTTTGTGTATGTTGAACTATCCTTGAATCCCACTAGATCATGGTGAACGATCCTTTTTAATGTGCTACTGACTTTGGTTTGTTAGTATTTTGTTGATAATTTTTGCATCTGTATTCATCAAGGATATTGGCCTTTAGTTTTCTTTCTTAGTAGTGTCCTGTTGTAGTTTTGATAACAGGATAAATTCTGGCTTTATAAAATGAATTCAGGAATGTTTCCTGCTACTTTGATTTTTTGGAAGCACTTGAAAAGAGTTGGTATTCTTTCAATGTTTGATAAAATTCACCAGTGAAGCCATCTGGTCCTGGGCTTTACTTCATTGGGAGGTTTTTGCTTACTGATTCATTATAGTAATCAGTCTGTTCAAATTTTCTATTTCTTCCTGATTTAGTCTTGGTAAATTGTAGACTTCTAAGAATTTTTCCATTCCTTTTAAGTTTTCTAGTTCATTGGTGTATTGTTGGTTCATAGTAGCCTCTTAATGATATATTGAATTTCTGTGATATCCATTGCAATACCTCCTTTTTCATTTACAATTTTGTTGATTCAAGTCATTTCTCTCTCTCTTCTTTCCTCCCTCCCTCCCTCCCTCTCTCTTTTAGTTAATCTAACTAAGGGTTTGTCAATTTTGTTTATCTTTTCAAAATAACCAACTATTAGTTTGGTTAACCTTTTCTACTGTTTTTCTGTTTTCTATTTCATTTATGTATATTCTAATCTTTTTTATTTTCTTTGGGATCAGTTCTTTTTTTTTTATTGAGGTATAGTTAGTTTCTAGTGTGTAACATAGTGATTCGACAAGTCTATACATTATACTGTGCTCATCACAAGTGTAGCTCCCATCTGTCACTGTACGATGCCATTACATTATTAGTTGGTTTGTCTTTTTCTGTCTTCTTAAGGTGTAGATTTAGGTTGTTTCTTTGGGGTCTTTCTCACTTTTTTTTTTTTTAAGATTTTATTTATTTATTTGACAGAGAGAGACAAGTAGGCAGAGGGGCAGACAGAGAGAAAGAGGAGGAAGCAGGCTCCCTGCTGAGCAGAGAGCCCGATGTGGGGCTCGATCCTAGAACCCTGGGATCATGACCTGAGCTGAAGGCAGAGGCTTTAACCCACTGAGGCCACCCAGGCGCCCTCTTTCTTGCTTCTTAATGTAAGTTTTAGTACTGCGAACTTCCCTCTTAGAACTACTTTTGCTGTATCCCATAAATTCTGATATATTTCTATTTCTATTTGTCTCAAACTTTGTTTTAAATTTCACCTGTAATTCTTCTTTGAGCCATTGATTGTTCAGGAGAGTGTTGAATTTCCATGTATTTGTGAATTTTCGTTTTCCCATTGTTACTGATTTTTAGTTTCATGCCACTGTGACCAGAGAAGGTACTTGATATTATTTCAGTCCTTTTAAATTTTCTAAGACTTATTTTGTGGCCTTATGCATGGTCTATCTTAGAACGTGGTCAATGTGCATTCAAGGAGACTGTGTATCCTGCTGTTGTCGGTTAGAATGTTCTGTGTATGTCTGTTAGCTCTGTTTGGTCTCCAGTGTTGTTCAAATCTGTTTCCTTATGGATTGTCTGTCTGGATAGTTTATCAATTGTTGACAGTAGGGTATTAAAGTAACTATTATTGTATTGCTGTTATTTCTCCTTTTACATCTGTTTTTGCTTTATATATTTAGAAGCTCCTATGTTTGGCAAATAAATTTTTAAAATTTTTTATTTAAACTCAATTAGCATATACTCTATTATTAATTTCAGGGGTTGAATTTAGTGATTCATCAGTTGCATAGAACTCACAGTGCTCATAACATCAAATGCCCTCCTTAATGCCCATTGCCCAATTACCCCATCCCCCTATCCTCCACCCCTCCAACCCTCAGTTTGTTTTCTAGAGTTAAGCATCTCTTATTTATAATTGTCATATCTTCATGTATTGACCTCTTCTTCATTATATAATGATCTTCTTTGGCTCTTTTGATCATTTTTCATTGAAATTCATTTTGTCTGATATAAGTAAGGCTGATCCTGCTTTTTTTAGTTACCATTTAATGAAAATGTCCTTTTTTATCCCTCACTCTCAGTGAAGTCTTTCGTAGCCAGCATATTGTTGGGTTTTTTTAATGCATTCTATGTCCTTTAATTAGATAATTTAATCTGTTTCACTAAATATTGATAGATAGCGAGTTACCTTTGCCTCTCTGTTGATTGTTTCTGGTTATCTTATAGATTCATTATTCTTTGTTTCTTATCCTGCTTTTTTTGCGTTTTCATGTCTTTTACCATCTCTTTGCTTTGAATTCTTTATTATGTTATTTGTGTAATTATTATGGGTTCTTTCCTTGTGGTTACCATAAAGCTTACATAAGATATTTCAAACTTGTAACACCCTATTTTAAGCTGATAACAACTTCAGTAGAATTTTTAAACTTGGCAATTTTACTTCTCTCAGGTTATTGCTGTTACAATTTATGTGTTTTTTATGTGTAATTAATAACAGACTATTGCAGTTATTATTTTTAATACATTATTTTTTTAAACTTGCGAACTAGAGTTGTAAGTGAATTATTCACCACTATTACCATATTGCAGAATCTATGATTATATACTTAAACCATTGCCAGTGAGATTTGTACTCTTTTTGTATTTTTATGATGATATTTTACTTTTACTTTACTTTTACTTTCACTTTTACTATTTACATTTTACTTCCACTCAAAGAATTTCCTTTAGCATTTATTGGAAGGCATTTCTGATGGTAATGAACTCTTTTTGCTGGTTTAGGAAAGTCCTTATTCATCCTTCATTTCTGGAAGACAGCTTCATGAGGTATAGAATTCTTGGTTGACAGTTATTCTCTTTCAGTATTTTAAATATGCCATCCCATTCACTCCTTGCCTGAAAGTTTCTGCTTAGAAATTTGTCAGTAGTCTTGTAGGGGGCTCCCTTGTATTTAACTTCCTTCTTTTCTCTTGCTGTTCTTTAAATTCTTTCTTTGTTTTTGGCTTTTGACAATTTAATTGGAGTGTGCCTCTGTAACTCTATTCAGGTTCACCCTATTTGGGGTCCTTTGGGCCTCAGACATAGAGATGTCCATTTCTCTCCCCAGCTTCTGGAAGTTTTCAGCCATTGTTGCTTTAAATATACTTTTTGTTCTTTCTCTTCTCATTCTGGAATCTCCATAATGTGAATATTGTTTCCTTTCATAGTGCCCCCATAATTCATATAGGGTATTTCACTTTTTTGTTGCTTTTTCCTTTTGCGACTTTGTATTACCATGTCCTATACTCCAGATCACTGGTTCTTTCTTCTATATTACTAGAAACTCTATTGAGTTCATCAGTTTAGTTATTGTATTTTTCAATCTAGGATTTCCATTTGTTTGGTTTTTTGATGGTTTCTATTTCCTTGTTGAACTTCTTGTTTTGTTCATGCATTGTTTTCCTAATTCATTTACTTGTCTGTGTTGTCTTATAGTTCACTAAGCTTCCTTAAAAGGCTTATTATGAATTCTTTGTCTGACAGTTCAGAGATCTCCATTTTGGGGGGCCAGTTATTGGAGCTGTATTAGTTTCCTTTGGTGTTGTCATCTTCACTTGACTTTTCATGATCCTGATTCTTTGGGTTGATATCCACACATTTGAGTAATCAATATCCTCAAGTTTACAACTTTGCTTTGGCAGAGATTAATCTTCACCAGTTAGCCCAGTTTGGGTTTCTGGGTGTGTCTGCTGGTAATGACCTTGGGCAGGTGGGATGGGCTATTTTGGTCTATTTTGTGATAAGGCAGCTATTTGTCCTTTGAGGACAGCGATGGAGGAGATGTGCCACAGGCACAGAACAGTTGGTTAGGACTGCTGGCTCCATTCCCTACTTGAGTGAGGCTGTGGGATGGGCTCCCTGGTTGGTTGGATTCTTTGATTAGGCTTACTAGATGGTCAAGACTGGGGACTAGTTGGGGCTATGAATTAGCTTGCCTGCTCTGGCCAGGGCAGCAGGATGGTGCTCAGCACTTGTGTAGCTCATTTGGGAATGTGAATTAGGTGAAGCTGTGTCCTGAATTCCTCGGTCATGTGAGGACACCAGTTTTGCTCTACAGATGGGGGAAACCATGGGCTGTGCTCTTTGCTCATGGACCACTGTACGTGTCTTATTGAATGGGCTCTAAAATTTCCTGCATGCTCTTGTTAGGTTCCCTGGTTAGATTGGCTGAAGGCTATATTCAGGAATCAGCAGGCTTTGAACTAGATTTCCTGTCTGGGGACAGTAGGAGAAGCGGCTCTAAAGCTGGTAAAGCTCATTGTTGTCTTAAGTCAAGCCAACTTACATCCCAAGTTCTCTGACTGAACAAGGCCACTGGCTTTGCTCTGCAAACTTTTCTCCCTGCTTGCCCATCTCTTGGCTCATGTGCCATCAGGTTGCACAGCTTCTAGGATTTGTTACAGCCCATCTGGTCAGATGAGGCCAAATGACACTCCCATAGTGGATGAAGCTATGTTGCTTCTTGCATGAATACAACATGGAGGGTCTGTGCCAGGCTACTCTCAATTCCAAACAGCCTCTCCAGTTGAGAAGGGTCAGGAATGACCCTCAGCCTTGGCTGTGAATGAATCCCCCTGCTCATGTCTAGTACAGGATGCTCCATACCCAGTTCTGGCTTTTTCTCTGTGGGTGATAAGGTCCGTCTGCTCACCTGCCTGTTGGCTCAAGTGCCACTGGTCCACACTGCTTTCAGCTGTCACTAGCCCTACTGGTCAGATTGTACTTGAAATCACTTTTCATAGCAGGTAAGGCTGTGACTCAGCAGAGCCATTCATTGAGATTACTACCTAGTCACCTCAAGAACAAGCTCAGTCTGCCAAGATACCTGTGCTGGATGTCACCAGCCCCTCCCTGCTTCACTGTTAATCAAGCTTCCATTGGCGGAGCTCCACAGATTCCCTTGGCAATCCTTGTGGTATGAGATCAGACCAGGGGCTCCTGCATAGCAACCCACAATGTTGGGGGGCTGCTGGTTTTCCCTGCAGGTTCTTTTTTTCCCACTGTTGAATTGAAGGCTCAGAGAGCCCTTTCCCTGGGGTGCTACACTGGCCTGGGGGAGGGGCAATGTGGCCAATGTGGAGCTGCTTCTCTTACTCTTCAGATATGGTCTGTCTCAGTCTCTTTGAAACAGGGTGTGCTTCAGTCTCACCTCCGTGTTCTAGGATTCTCTCAGTGGTGTCTTGTTCCTGAACAGTTATCACTTGTTGTGAGGGGAGCAGAGTCAGGAATAATCTGTATCACCATCTTAGTGACATCACTCAGTGTCCTGTAAATCTTACTGCTATTTGTTACATTAAACCAAAAGCCCACCCGTGAATCCCTTCAAAGCATTCTAACTTGGTCTGAGGATTAGGATACTGTGAAACAGTGCCCATAGGGTTCTTAGTTGCCCCATTGGCTGGTTGGGAGATGGGGTGAGGAGTTAGATGGCTGAAATTGAGATTAGAGAGATTGCAGCTACTGGCTTGTGAAAGCATGGAATTCCAGGGCTGAGGCAGGATTAAGGACAAAATGCTAGAGGACAGGAACTTAGGGAAGTATGAAATCAGGCATGGAAGGATTGTTTATGAGGTGATCTCAATGGCTACAGAGATTTTGTGTTCAATGAACTGTTTGAGCCGGAGCAGCTGAAGAAGCTCAGGCAGATTTACCATCAAGCTAATGAAGCTTAAGTGTCAAGGGCCTTCTTCTACAGAGGAGCAATTTTACGCTTGTAATTTTTTTCTTCTTCTTAAAGTCTGTCTCTACCCGCAACCAGAGAAACTTCAGTTCTCATGGTATCTGGCCCCATTCCAGGTTTTGTGGGGTGAACTGGAAATCACAAAAGTAATTATGGCTAGAACAGTGTTAGTTAATGGGAATAATGTTAGTAACATTAGTATTAATATTGTGCTCAGGGAATAAGCAGGAGTGATTTAGTGGTCTGAGTGATGGCAATTGGGAGAGAAGAAGCAGGTGGTAGAGACTGTTGATCTGATATGTCGTGAGCTGTAGACTGCTGGCTGGGTGCTTGCTCTTTCAAATATAGTTTTGTTGGAACATAGACATGTCTATTCATTTACATGCGTCTTTGGTAGTTTTGTTGTATAATGGCACTGTCCACAGTTGAGATTCAACCTGCATGGCCCATAAAGCCTGAAATATTTGTTCTGTGGCCCTTAAAGAAAAACGTTTGCCAGGTCTAGAGAGGTCTAGAAGCAGCAGTCGTATGAAATAAACGACTCTGCTCAGATAAATATAGAGAGAGGTGGACAGATTGGGAGTTTTGCTGATGGTCTGTTGCAGATGTCACAATGGAAGGGGTTCAGGGGTTGAGACTGGGTAGGGTGTTGCCCTTGAAAGATGATTTGCAAAACTGTCTGTGTTTGGACTGCAGGAGATGGTGGATGAATGACTGGGGATCATAAACTGCTTGTGGCACCAGAAGTAGAGATAGTGGGCATGATGACTCCACATGGTCTTTTGGCTGAAGGGGTTAGTCAGTAAGGATGGCAGGGTGAGGAAGGGTAGTGAATTCCAGGAGTACAGACTTTGGGAACTCCTTGCTGGCACCTGCTAGCAGAGGATAGAAAGGAGGGGAAGGGAAGAGGCTCCTGTGGCCTTTAGAACGGTCTGCTTCCCATCTCTGGAGATGAGCGCCAGGTCTGATTTTCCATCATGCTCTGCTGCTTTCCAAACCCCTTGGCTACTAAATGTGTGCGTTGATTTTTCTGGGGTTGGGTTAAGACCCAGTGCATGTTTGCAAACCTAGAGCATATTAAGAGTCCTTTGAGGAGTGTGACGATGTGAAGTGTGATGATGTGAAGAGTCATTAACGACCTGCCACTGCATGGCTTTGAATGTATGTGGTTGGTTTGAATGAAATCTTCTTGTTAATCTTTATTTCGGATCGGTTCTGATTTGATTACTGATTTATATATTTATTACGATTCCTACAGAGTTAAATTCCCTCTTCTGAACATAGAGCTGTTTCCAACATTAATACTTTAAAAATCACCTCCACCTAAATGAACGATAAGGTAGATGAGGAAATGATTATTCTTGCTTTCCAGGTGCCTCATAAAGGCATTGTGTTGGGCCAGTGGCTAAGCAGAGTTTCATCTGCAGACTGTGCACCAGCAACAGGGAGAGACCTCGGGAGGGTCTGCTCCAGGCACGCTCTCTTGTACCAGTGCTCTGATGGTACACAATGTGCACAACAACACAGACAGCAATGATCCTGAATTGAAAAATGAGAAGAGTCCTCCTCCAAATGGGAAGAACTTTTTAGAAAAAAACGAGACCAACTAATTTTACTCCCATATTCCTTTTTATATATGTATAAAGGTAATAGGTGAGAAACTCATCGGAAATCTCAGGGAGCACTTGCATGGAGTGTAGGATGGGGTTCTGGGTGATAAAGCGTGTGACATAATGTGGTTGGTAGCATTTTTTCCCTTCTTAGTGTTATATAAAATAGCGCTGTTTCTGCCAATTAGTGACATCTTAGACTACATGAAGTGCATCGCAGTACGGTTTCCGCCGCCCGGTAGGCCTGCCACAAAGCATGCTAACTCTGTTAAGTACAGTCACCACCGTATCACCAGCATGCAATGACATTATGTTGTTCAGATTTTTTGTTTCAACATTTTCATTTTTAAATGAACCATTTGGGGAGAGAATTATAAAACAAAGGAAGACTTTTTATTTACATTTGAAAAATATCAGAGTTATTAACATTTCAGAACTGGCTGCTGGCTTGTCCCTGTGCAGTGACCTTTCAATAATGGATATTAATTCCAGCTCCGTTTTACCAGCAGAGCTGTCAGAAAGATGTATTTACTTGACACACTGCAGCAGCCAAAAAACTGTAGCACCTTGAAAGAGGCATCTAAAGAAATTATGTTTGTCTCCTTTGGTTTATGGTGTGTCAGAAATCAAAATACTCATTTCTTACTAGGTTTATCAAACCCCTGGAATTGGTGTTTACTTAAGAAACCAGAAAATCACTGAGAGTTGTTTGGGCTTTGAAAGTGTACTTGATAGCTGTCTTAGATTCTTTCACTTTTGTGAATAAGATTCAAAATAGTGCTGTACATTAGAGGTTGGCAAACATTTCCTGCAAAGGACAAGAGAGCAAATACTGTAGGCTTGTAGGCTCTATGGTCTTTGTCATTACTACTCAGTATTGTTAATAGAGCAAGAAAGCAGCCATTGAGAATCCATAAATGAATGGACATGACCTTGTTTCAATAATTTTTTATTTCCAAAATTAGGTGGCCAGTCTACTGGCCATGGTTTGCCAACCTCTATTATACAGTAACTAAACCAGACTTTCTCAAAACTACTCTTAAATCTTTACAAGTCAACATATTTATTACATTTATTTATTAAGTTATCAAGAAATAACAGCAAAAAAACCCCAGAAAATTGCATATAATTTAATAAGTTAAGTAGGAGCCTGCTGCCATTATAATAGTATGAAGGTATATGAAGAAAAGCAGAAATTCGCCCTGAGGGGCTAATCTAAGAATGATAATTAATAAATTTGATTGTGTCAGTTAGCCTTTACTAGATAATAAACCACACCAAAGCTAAGTTACTTAAAATAAGTCATTTATTTTCTCCCCATTCTGTGGGTTGGAAGCATGGGCTGGGCTCCCCACCTTGTATGCCTGGATCCTCAGTGGGGGCCACTCACCTTCAAGGGGGACTCTCTCAGGCTTCCTGACATGGCAGCCACATTCAGGAAGATCCTGCATGGAAGCTTCAGCAGAAGCCCTTCAGAAGTCTCATGCCCCTTCTATCCCATGCTCTTGGTTGAGGGAGATCACTAAACCAGGCTGGTTCATGAGGTGAGAAAAGAGGTTCCAACTCTTGATAGCAGGAGCTTCAGAGAATACATGGCCATCATTAATCTACTTCAGTTACCTAGACATTTAGAACCGGAACTTGACATGCTCCACAACTGGGAATTAGGGGTCGGCAGACCATTCTATGAAAGAGCCAGGTAGGCGTTGTGGCCACAGCCTCTGTGGCAGCTGCTCATTTCCAGTCTCAGAGCCCTGAAACAAATGTAGACAGTACATAAAGCAATGAGCGTGACTATTTCAATAAAAATTTATTTACAAAACCAGGGAATCTGACCCTCCCCCCACCACCCCGATCTAGTGTATTTAGTCTTTTAACAGATCTGTGTGTGCCAGGCATTGTTCTAGTGCAAGAAATACAGCAATGTACAAAACTGATAAATTTCTCTGCCTTCTTGTAACTTATGTTCTGGTGGAGAAAATAAGAATCAATGAAGAAGAGGTTTATGTTAGAGAACATTAGATGTTACGTGGTGATAAGTACTTTGGGTAGCCGAGGAAGGTTTCACTTTGAAGGTGATTGTTAAGTAAAAACTTGAAAGAGGTGAAGAAGTGAATCTGGCAGGTAACCGGGGTCAGTGGGCAGTTGAACAAGCAAGTGCAGAACGAAGTGGGAGGAATAGTGGGGAAGCGAAGAGCGGTAGGAAAAGTCAGCAGAACTGGTTGGTATGTTCAGGGTGCATGGGGCCATTATTTTTGTCAAAAGCTATTGAAAGCTTTAAAATCATCTAGAAACTTGTGGCTAGACTGACGTTAAGGGTATTTTTTAAAGATCATTTACTTATTTATTTGAGAGAGAGCGAGTGCACAGAAAGGGCAGAAGGAGAGGGAGAAGCAGGCTCCCACTGAGCAGGGAGCCTAATGTGGGGCTCGATCTCAGGGCCCTGGGATCCTGAGCCAAAGGCAGTTGCTTAACCGACTGAGCCACCCAGGTGCCCCTTCAGTTCAGTTTTAATGGAGGACTAGGTGATTGGTTGGTTGTCTGCCTACCTCCCTACCTCCCTTGGCTAACGTGTAAAGATCAGACCAGTAGTTTTAGGTGAAGTGAATGATAATGCAGGTTGGAAAAATGGACTCAGCTCCCACCCGGGGCTGGCATCTTTTATTGGCTGTCACCTTGAGAGATTACTGTGTGTATGGCTCTGGCATTGGAAAGCCCTTTTTTGCACAAAGCAGCACACTTCACCTTGGACAAGTTCTAATTGTTAGGAAGGGTTTCTTTTTATTGAGCTGAAACTGACTTCTCTACCCTACTTGATCCTGGTTCCTCCCTTTGAGCTACATAGACAACATTTTATTATTTCAGTTCCCTGCAGGGGGAAGAAAGTACCTTGCACTATTATGTGTCCAAGTAGAGTTTAGATTACAGTGATATCACAATTTGTGTTTTATAATATCTTACTGTTTAAGATGCCAGAAATACATTATTGATTTTTTTTTTTTTTAGCTCTTAAGAGACCTATTTCCTTCTTTCCTACCCTGTGTAGCTATTTATAGTACCTCTTGCTAACATATCTCTCAAAATGCATGGTGTTCCTTGATTTTGATATTCATTTTACTTCATCCATTATTGAGAATTTATTCAGTTATACCAATTTATTTTAGATGGTGCTTTTTTTCTGAGTTGTACTGACTGTTGTGGATTATGTACCACCCCATAAATCAGTAAATTAAAACAAAAATCCTATTATTTTGACTCTTGTGTCTGGAGGTTGGCTGGGGCTCACTCTAGGCTAAGCTGTGAAAGCTTAACATGAACAGATTGCCTAAGTAGGATGAACTCTATTGGACCCTGATGAAGTTGGGGTCTTCTACAGTTCTGTTTATTTCTGGATGCAGTCCAGCTGATCCCTCAATGCTTTCGTGGCCATGGTCAATGCTGCAAAAATAAGCATATTAGTCTTTCAGGACACAAAAATCCCAGTGTGACTCCCTGACTGCTGAGAACCTAATTTGCTCAGTGGCCCAAGCATTTCACCTCAGTTTTCTGAACTCCATCTTTCTAAATGCCCTGTTGTACCTGACAGCAGTTTCTGTGCCCTCATAGCGATAGATGATTTGAGAGGAAAGACTGGTTTTAAGAATTGATGTGTTCAAGTTTCTTAAGACAGTTCTAGAAAATATTTTACTCTTCTTCATTTGGTGAAATTTTAGTTGTTTAAAGTATAGTTTAAAAATTTGAGATCAAATTCATATACCACAAAATTCAACATTTTAAAGTTACTAATTTGGTGATTTTACCATAGTCACAATGTGTACAACCATATCCACTATCTAATTCCAGAACATTGTCATGACTTCAAGAAATGCCAAAAATCAAAAACCAAAACAAACCCTGTGTTCTCCTTTCAGTCATTCAGTCATTTCCATTTACTTCCCTGGAAAATACCAGTCTACTTTCTTTCTCTATGGATTTGCTTATTTTGTACGCTTCATATAAATGCAATCATACAATATATGGTCTTTGTGTTTGACTTCTGTCACTTAATATATAAATTTTAATGTTTAAAAGCACAAAAATAGTTTAAAATATTGTTAATTTACCTGGGTATGTTTAACTAACTCTTATTTTCATTACCTATTTGAATTTTTGTTATTTCTTACTATCTTGGTATCACTAAACATTTGCATTAACAAGTTGCCCCATTTGCTTTAGAGTATTTAAACATGTCTATGTAAATCTGAAGTAAATTCCTATGTGACAAATAGGTTTAATTCAGTAACTTTTCTCTGTTAGAAATCATTCCCATTTTAAATGAGTAAGATAGCATTGTATGAGTGTAAAGAATGCTCTCAAAAAAACGTTGAACTTTAACTGAGCATAGAATGGGCATTGCTCAAATTGACATGACATTATTCGTTAGGACAATGTTACCAAACTTAAGATTAGTGAATGGTGGATGCCAGATGGGCTTTTCTTTTCTCAAAGATGCTTTGACAACTCTTTTCTGTTAAGCTAGTAGTTGGATAAAGATGGACTTGTAATGAAACTTGGAGACAACAAAAATCCCAACTTAAATCTTAGGATATATCTTTTTCTTGGACTAGAACACACTGCAGCCTTAGTTTTCAAAGCTGAGTGTGGGAATGAGATAAAACTAAGTATCTGGAGGGGCGCCTGGTGGCTCAGTCAATTGAGTGTCTGCCTCTTGATTTCAGCACATGTCATGATCTCAGGGTCCTAGGATTGAAACCCACGTCAGTTTGCACTCGGTGCAGAGTCTGCTTGTCCCTCTCCTCTTCTCCCCACTCACTCACTCTCTCTCTCTCTCAAATAAATAAACTCTTAAAAAGAATTAAGTATCTGGAAAATCCTTAATTGAACTTTATCTGTATAAGATAGTATTTTCTTTTAGTGGAATTCTGAGGTATGTCACAAGGTTCTCTTCCAGCCTGTGTTGAGACAAAGTATATATTTTCTTGTCTTGCTACTCATACTAACCAGCAGTTGACTACACTTAATCAATGGAAAAATCAATATTCTCCCCTCCCCCCATTTCCTTGGTTTTCTACCTATACAGTGGCTATAATAATATTTATCTAGGTACTCTGCAGGTGAATGAATTTTAGAGACTTTTGAAACCCCTCAGGAAAGATGCTGTAGTTAACAAAACACTCCCTAATAAGAAAGCTATAAAATGAATTCTTTATATGTAAATATCTATATCTATAAATTTTCAGTGATAAATTGGAGCATATAATTAGACCTAGGTTCTAACAGAAAACTATAAAAAATACCTGTAAAGGCAGGATTTGGGGGAGTGGCTTCAGGATACAGGAGTTATTAGGCGAACTCAAGCTTGGCCTGTCAGTCTTTGCTTCTTGAGGGTATGTCTGCCTATGAGGTGTGGCCAGTCTGCTGTCTTACCATGTTATTTATATGTCCCACTCTCAAAGGGAGTGCATTATTTGAGTTTTTCTTCCATGAAATGAAAAATCTAGAGATCTGAAATTCCATCATCCTATCGTGTCCTCACTATGGGACCATGAAATCGTAGTTGATTTTGATCAGTTTGATGAAGTAGAGCTTTAGTCTTCTTTGAAGGACTGGGAAAATTTAAATGAAATCATGTGTGTAAAGCACTTGACAAATAATGGAGTCCCAACAAATAGTAGTTATTATTACTACTACTATTTTGGTGTCATGCTTGGTAAATAACTAGTTGCTAGATGAATTGCAGATTTGATTTTTTTCAGACCTTCTGAAAGTTTCTGGATAAAGTAACAGGGAAAGAAACTTAATTTTACTGACACTTCCCCCAGTCCACATAAAACAGAAGTCCAGGTTCATCTTCAAAGAAAAAAAAAACCTGCTAAACTTCAAGCTGAAACCTTTGAGGTGTACCTGCCAAATTCTGTACAAACATGAGCAATATTCACTACCTTTAGACTTTGAACAAGGTGTGTACTTCCCCCAAATAAGTGCCACAATCCCGAAAGACATATCTAATAAGTCCTTGATTGGAGTGACAAGATACAGGTCAGTCAAGTGGTGATGTCCCTAAGAAGATAACTGTTCAGAACCACAGGGACATTAGGGAACCCATAGGAAGTACAAGGCTACAGGGGAGACCATGCTTATGTACCAGTTCTGTCATCTCTGAACTTGCCTTCCGGCTGAAGGCAGCAACCTCAGGAAACGTGTTAAAGAGTGCCTTTGGCATGAGCTTTTGTCTGAATCGGCTTAGTGATGGCCACACGGGTCTCTGGAATGTTAATGAGATACACATGGAGGTAGCAGACTGATTTCACTCATGCTGGCCCTGGCCCTTTCCATACTTCTTGAGCAGGTAACCTGTTCTTTTTCAAAGCTGAGTAACCATCAGGAAGGAACCATCCATAAAAACTGGAGGAAGGAAACTTATGTGAAAGGTAGAGAAAAGACCAACATTTCAAGAGAAACAGAAGAATCCACATTTTTTAAGTCTGAGAGATGTAAACAGGCTCACTCTAGATGAAGGAGTTCAAGGAGAGATGCAGAAAGAGCTTGGAGGAGACATGAGGCAGAGAAGGAAATGAACAACTGACTGGGAGAGCTTGGAAAGAAATGGAAGATGGAAACTTTTTATGGTGACATTGGAAATTACCTGTTACAGACCTGAGAGCCATACCAGAAGGTGCAAAAAACTGAGTCAGTACAGGTGAAGGTATCATCAGAGAGCAAATAGACTTCAGGAAGTCATACAATGACATAAAAGAAAACAATGATTTAAAAATACAAATAGAGGGGAGGAGTCAAGATGGCGGAGAAGTAGCAGGCTGAGACTACTTCGGGTAGCGGGAGATCAGCTAAATAGCTTATCTAAAGATTGCAAACACCTACAAATCCAATGGGAGATTGAAGAGAAGAAGAACAGCAATTCCAGAAACAGAAAATCAACCACTTTCTGCAAGGTAGGACTGGCGGAGAAGTGAATCCAAAGCGACGGGAAGATAGACCGCGGGGGGAGGGGCCGGCTCCCGGCGAGCGGCGGAGCAACGGAGCAAAATCAGGACTTTTAAAAGTCTGTTCTGCTGAGGGACATCGCTCCAGAGGCTTAACTGGGGTGAAGCCCAGGCGGGGTCAGCGCGGCCTCAGGTCCCGCAGGGTCGCAGAAGGATCGGGGGTGTCTGAGTGTCGCAGAGCTTACCGGTATTAGAACGGGGAAGCCGGCTGCAGAGACAGAGCCGAGGAGTGACTCTCAGCTCAGGGTTGCCTTGAACCGGTCGCAGGCTCGGTCAGCTCGGAGCGCGCCCGGAGGCCAGGGTGACGGGAGTCATTTGGCACTGTTCTCTGAGGGCGCACTGAGGAGTGGGGCCCCGGGCTCTCGGCTCCTCCGGGCGGGAGACCGGGAGGCCGCCATCTTTATTCCCGTCCTCCGGACTCTACGGAAAGCGCTCAGGGAACAAAAGCTCCCGAAAGCGAACCCGAGCGGATGACTCAGCGCGGCCCCGGGTAAGGGCGGTGCAACTCCGCCTGGGGCAAAGACGCTTGAGAATCACTACAACGGGCCCCTCCCCCAGAAGATCTACGGGAAACCCAGCCAGGACCAAGTTCACCTACCAAGGAGAACGGTGGAATTCCAGAGGAGAAGAAAGCAAAGCACGGAACTCATGGCTTTCTCCCCATGATTTTTTAGCCTTGCAGTTAATTTAATTTTTTTTTCTTTTTCAATTTTTTTTTCTTTTTCTCTTCTTCTGCTAAATTTTTTTTAACTTTTACCATTTTCTTTTTTTTAACGTTTTTTAAATAGTTTATCTAATATATATATATTTTTTCCTTTTTTTATATTTATTTCTTTATCGGCTTTCTTTTTTTTAATAGTTTTTTTTTTCTTTCTTTCTGAGCCCCTTTTTATCCCCTTTCTCCCCCCTCACAATTCAGGATCTCTTCTGATTTGGCTAAAGCATATTTTCCTGGGGTTGTTGCCACCCTTTTAGTATTTTACTTGCTCCTTCATAAACTCTTATCTGGACAAAATGACAAGGCGGAAAAATTCACAACAAAAAAAAGAACAAGAGGCAGTACCAAAGGCTAGGGACCTAATCAATACAGACATTGGTAATATGTCAGATATAGAGTTCAGAATGATGATTCTCAAGGTTCTAGCCGGGCTTGAAAAAGGCATGGAAGATATTAAAGCAACCCTCTCGGGAGATATAAAAGCCCTTTCTGGAGAAATAAAAGAACTAAAATCTAACCAAGTTGAAATCAAAAAAGCTATTAATGAGGTGCAATCAAAAATGGAGGCTCTCACTGCTAGGATAAATGAGGCAGAAGAAAGAATTAGCGATATAGAAGACCAAATGACAGAGAATAAAGAAGCTGAGCAAAAGAGGGACAAACAGCTACTGGACCACGAGGGGAGAATTCGAGAGATAAGTGACACCATAAGACGAAACAACATTAGAATAATTGGGATTCCAGAAGAAGAGGAAACAGAGAGGGGAGCAGAAGGTATATTGGAGAGAATTATTGGAGAGAATTTCCCCAATATGGCAAAGGGAACAAGCATCAAAATCCAGGAGGTTCAGAGAACCCCCCTCAAAATCAATAAGAATAGGTCTACACCCCGTCACCTAATAGTAAAATTGACAAGTCTTAGTGACAAAGAAAAGATCCTGAAAGCAGCCCGGGAAAAGAACTCTGTAACGTACAATGGTAAAAATATTCGATTGGCAGCAGACTTATCCACAGAGACCTGGCAGGCCAGAAAGAGCTGGCATGATATATTCAGAGTACTAAATGAGAAAAACATGCAGCCAAGAATACTATATCCAGCTAGGCTATCATTGAAAATAGACGGAGAGATTAAAAGCTTCCAGGACAAACAAAAACTGAAAGAATTTGCAAATACCAAACCAGCTCTACAGGAAATATTGAAAGGGGTCCTCTAAGCAAAGAGAGACCCTCAAAGTAGTAGATCAGAAAGAAACAGAGACAATATAAAATAACAGTCACCTTACAGGCAATACAATGGCACTAAATTCATATCTCTCAATACTTACCCTGAATGTGAATGGGCTAAATGCCCCAATCAAAAGACACAGGGTATCAGAATGGATAAAAAAACAAAAACCATCTATATGTTGCCTACAAGAAACTCATCTTACACCCGAAGACACCTCCAGGTTTAAAGTGAGGGGGTGGAAAAGAATTTACCATGCTAATGGACATCAGAAGAAAGCAGGAGTGGCAATCCTTATATCAGATCAATTAGATTTTAAGCCAAAGACTATAATAAGAGATGAGGAAGGACACTATATCATACTCAAAGGAACTGTCCAACAAGAAGATGTAACAATTTTAAATATCTATGCCCCTAACGTGGGAGCAGCCAACTATATAAACCAATTAATAACAAAATCAAAGAAACACATCGACAAGAATACAATCATAGTAGGGGATTTTAACACTCCCCTCACTGAAATGGACAGATCATCCAAGCAAAAGATCAACAAGGAAATCAAGGCCTTAAATGACACACTGGACCAGATGGACATCACAGATATATTCAGAACATTTCATCCCAAAGCAACAGAATACACATTCTTCTCTAGTGCACATGGAACGTTCTCCAGAATAGATCACATTCTTGGTCCTAAATCAAGTCTCAACCGGTATCAAAAGATTGGGATCATTCCCTGCATATTTTCAGACCACAATGCTCTAAAGCTAGAACTCAATAACAAGAGGAAATTTGGAAAGAACCCAAATCCATGGAGACTAAACAGCATCCTTCTAAAGAATGAATGGGTCAACCAGGAAATCAAAGAAGAATTGAAAAAAATTATGGAAACAAATGATAATGAAAACACAACAGTTCAGAATCTGTGGGACACAACAAAGGCAGTCCTGAGAGGAAAATATATAGCGGTACAAGCCTTTCTCAAGAAACAAGAAAGGTCTCATTACACAACCTAACCCTACACCTAAAGGAGCTGGAGAAAGAACAAGAAAGAAACCCTAAACCCAGCAGGAGAAGAGAAATCATAAAGATCAGAGCAGAAATCAATGAAATAGAAACCAAAAAAACAATAGAACAAATCAACGAAACTAGGAGCTGGTTCTTTGAAAGAATTAATAAGATTGATAAACCCCTGGCCAGACTTATCAAAAAGAAAAGAGAGAGGACCCAAATAAATAAAATCATGAATGAAAGAGGAGAGATCACAACGAACACCAAAGAAATACAGACAATTATAAGAACATACTATGAGCAACTCTACGCCAACAAATTTGACAATCTGGAAGAAATGGATGCATTCCTAGAGACATATAAACTACCACAACTGAAACAGGAAGAAATAGAAAGCCTGAACAGACCCATAACCAGTAAGGAGATTGAAACAGTCATCAAAAATCTCCAAACAAACAAAAGCCCAGGGCCAGACGGCTTCCCGGGGGAATTCTACCAAACATTTAAAGAAGATCTAATTCCTATTCTCCTGAAACTGTTCCAAAAAATAGAAATAGAGGGAAAACTTCCAAACTCATTTTATGAGGCCAGCATCACCTTGATCCCAAAACCAGACAAGGATCCCAACAAAAAAGAGAACTACAGACCAATATCCTTGATGAACACAGATGCAAAAATTCTCGCCAAAATACTAGCCAATAGGATTCAACAGTACGTTAAAAGGATTATTCACCACGACCAAGTGGGATTTATTCCAGGGCTGCAAGGCTGGTTCAACATCCGCAAATCAATCAATGTGATACAACACATTAATAAAAGAAAGAACAAGAACCATATGATACTCTCCATAGATGCTGAAAAAGCATTTGACAAAGTACAGCATCCCTTCCTGATCAAAACTCTTCAAAGTGTAGGGATAGACGGCACATACCTCAATATTATCAAAGCCATCTATGAAAAACCCACTGCAAATATCATTCTCAATGGAGAAAAACTGAAAGCTTTTCCGCTAAGGTCAGGAACACGGCAGGGATGTCCGTTATCACCACTGCTATTCAACATAGTACTAGAAGTCCTAGCCTCAGCAATCAGACAACAAAAGGAAATTAAAGGCATCCAAATCGGCAAAGAAGAAGTCAAACTATCACTCTTCGCAGATGATATGATACTCTATGTGGAAAACCCAAAAGACTCCACTCCAAAATTGCTAGAACTTGTACAGGAATTCAGTAAAGTGTCAGGATATAAAATCAATGCACAGAAATCAGTTGCATTTCTCTACACCAACAACAAGACAGAAGAAAGAGAAATTAAGGAGTCCATCCCATTTACAATTGCACCCAAAACTATAAGATACCTAGGAATAAACCTAACCAAAGAGACTAAGAATCTATACTCAGAAAACTATAAAGTACTCATGAAAGAAATTGAGGAAGACACAAAGAAATGGAAAAATGTTCCATGCTCCTGGATTGGAAGAATAAATATTGTGAAAATGTCTATGCTACCTAAAGCAATCTACACATTTAATGCAATTCCTATCAAAATACCATCCATTTTTTTCAAAGAAATGGAACAAATAATCCTAAAATTTATATGGAACCAGAAAAGACCCCGAATAGCCAAAGGAATATTGAAAAAGAAAGCCAAAGTTGGTGGCATCACAATTCCGGACTTCAAGCTCTATTACAAAGCTGTCATCATCAAGACAGCATGGTACTGGCACAAAAACAGACACATAGATCAATGGAACAGAATAGAGAGCCCAGAAATGGACCCTCAACTCTATGGTCAACTCATCTTCGACAAAGCAGGAAAGAATGTCCAATGGAACAAAGACAGCCTCTTCAATAAATGGTGTTGGGAAAATTGGACAGCCACATGCAGAAAAATGAAATTGGATCATTTCCTTACACCACACACGAAAATAGACTCAAAATGGATGAAGGATCTCAATGTGAGAAAGGAATCCATCAAAATTCTCGAGGAAAACACAGGCAGCAACCTCTTCGACGTCAGCCGCAGCAACATCTTCCTAGGAACATCACCAAAGGCAAGGGAAGCAAGGGCAAAAATGAACTTTTGGGATTTTATCAAGATCAAAAGCTTTTGCACAGCAAAGGAAACAGTGAACAAAACCAAAAGACAACTGACAGAATGGGAGAAGATATTTGCAAATGACATATCAGATAAAGGGCTAGTGTCTAAAATCTATAAAGAACTTAGCAAACTCAACACCCAAAGAACAAATAATCCAATCAAGAAATGGGCAGAGGACATGAACAGACATTTCTGCAAAGAAGACATCCAGATGGCCAACAGACACATGAAAAAGTGCTCCATATCACTCGGCATCAGGGAAATACAAATCAAAACCACCATGAGATATCACCTCACACCAGTCAGAATGGCTAAAATTAACAAGTCAGGAAATGACAGATGCTGGCGAGGATGCGGAGAAAGGGGAACCCTCCTACACTGTTGGTGGGAATGCAAGCTGGTGCAACCACTCTGGAAAACAGCATGGAGGTTCCTCAAAATGTTGAAAATAGAACTACCCTATGACCCAGCAATTGCACTGCTGGGTATTTACCCTAAAGATACAAACGTAGTGATCCGAAGGGGCACGTGCACCCGAATGTTTATAGCAGCAATGTCTACAATAGCCAAACTATGGAAGGAACCTAGATGTCCATCTACAGACGAATGGATAAAGAAGATGTGGTATATATACACAATGGAATACTATGCAGCCATCAAAAGAAATGAAATCTTGCCATTTGCAACGACGTGGATGGAACTAGAGGGTATCATGCTTAGCGAAATAAGTCAATCGGAGAAAGACAACTATCATATGATCTCCCTGATATGAGGGAGAGGAGATGCAACATGGGGGGTCGAGGGGGTAGGAGAAGAGTAAATGAAACAAGATGGGATTGGGAGGGAGACAAACCATAAGTGACTCTTAATCTCACAAAACAAACTGAGGGTTGATGGGGGGAGGGGGTTGGGAGAGGGGGTGGGGTTATGGATATCGGGGAGGGTATGTGCTATGGTGAGTGTTGTGAAGTGTGTAAACCTGGCGATTCGCAGACCTGTACCCCTGGGGATAAAAATATATGTTTATAAAGCTGTAAAAAAAAAAAAAAAAAAAAGAAAGAAAGAAAGAAAGAAAGGATGAATCCCCAAGTTTTGTAGCAACATGGACGGGACTGGAAGAGATTATGCTGAGTGAAATAAGTCAAGCAGAGAGAGTCAATTATCATATGGTTTCACTTATTTGTGGAGCATAACAAATAGCATGGAGGACAAGAGGAGATGGAGAGGAGAAGGGAGTTGAGGGAAATTGGAAGGGGAGGTAAACCATGAGAGACTATCGACTCTGAAAAACGATCTGAGAATTTTGAAGGGGTGGGGGGTGGGAGGTTGGGGGCACCAGGTGGTGGGTATTGTAGAGGGCACGGATTGCATGGAGCACTGGGTGTGGTGCAAAAATAATGAATACTGTTATGCTGGAAAAAAAAAAAATTAAAAAAAAAAAAAAAAAAAAGAAGAAACCACAAAAAAAAAAAAAATACAAATAGAAGCAATGATCAATATCCTTGGAAAAGAAGATAGAACATAGTAAGGTTGATTGGTGCTCTTAAAAAAGAGGCCTGAGCAAATTGAACACGTAAATACTTTAAAACAGTAGAAAATGCTCCATAAATAAGTAAGTGTGCAGATTAAAAAGGCCTGTCATATCCTAGAAAAAATGATGCAAGGTGACCTATTTTGGTGGCAGTATTAACCATCAAGAACAGAGAAATGGTTATTTGTACCTTTTTTATATGACTATCCTAGTAGAGTGAAGTGATAGCTCAGATGGTTTTGACATGCATTTCCATAATGGCTAATGATGTTGAGCATCCTTTCATTGGCTCATTGACTATTCTTCAGTGAAATGTCTATTCGGATTTTCTATTTTATTATTGAATTGTAGGAATTCTTTTCCTTTAAATTTTAAAATTTCAGAGGCACCTGGGTGACTCAGTTGGTTAAGTGCCTGCCTTTGGCTCAGGTCATAATCCCAGGGTCCTGGGGGTGATTCCTGTGTTGGGCTCCCTGCTCAGTGGGGAGTCTGCTTGTCCCTCTTCCTCTGTCCCTCTCTCCCCTGCTTATGTGCACTCTCTCTCTCAAATAAATAAATAAAATCTTAGAAAAATAAATTTTAAAATCTCAAATGTTTTAATGGCATTGCTGCCTACTAGGGATTTCAGAGGTGGTTTGTCAGGGACTTACCTTGGGAACAGGAGAACATTGGAGTAGCAGATAAGAGAATGCTCTGACTTATTTTTTATAGAGCAATAGCCAGAATGGTCATTTCAGGGGGCAAATCTTATACTGCTCCCTATACTAACTTTATGCTGTTTTTAAGAACAAGGATGGAATCATTAATGTATCATAGCACTCTCATTCTATCTACTTCATCCTAAGCCACTTTTCCCTCTGCTGTCTGTGCTTTGGCCTCATTCACCATATCTTAGTATCTGTCCTGTACCATGCTGCTTTCTACCCCATACCTTCTGCCTTCCCATGTACCATTTCCTATACTTCTGTCTTCCTTACTGCCTTCAAAGCTCAGTTCAAACACCATTTCCTCAAGGAATCCTCCTGGATACCCCATATTCTCCTCTGTTGTGCTTTTCACGGCTTTAATTAAAATGTGAATTATGCATTAATTGCTTAATGTCCCAGTCCTCTGCGAGAAGGAAATCCCCACAGCGCCTGGCACCTGCCTATTCCATTCACAATGGACTCTGCTGCCTAATTCACGGGGCATGGAAGTTGCTCAGTAAATACGCTCTGACTGAATGAATGGTAGTGGACTACCCAGTATAGTGCTCATATTCCATTTCTAGAATAAGTGCTTCGAGTCTCTGCGCTCTGCTCACGAGCTCAGCCGCGGAATGCACCAACCATATGTGTTGTCCAACTGCTGACCTCATCTGTTGTGATGTGCTTTGTGTCTTTCTTCCCTCCACACATATTTAAGTAAGACATGTGTGCTGGATTGTCTTAGGGCCACCAAACTGAGTAAAATTTGAGCTGCTGATTTTTCTTTAGTTCTCACCTAGTTCCTCACCTTTGGGATCCAGCTCGCTGATCTCCCAAGGGCAGATCCTATCACTTTGGAGTACACTGAAAGTCACTGCCAGAGGCTGAGACCATAATCTTGGACTTAGCTGAGCAATTCTGGGGAGCTAACAGCTTAGAAGCAGTGATCTCATTTTTGTATCTTTTTTTTTTTTGTATTTGATTTTAAAATAAGGACAACTAGATGTTCGATAGGTAGAACTGTCCACTTACCTTTCTTTCAGGTTTCTTTGAGCTAGAAGGACCTGTGTACCATTATTCCCCTTCCCAAGAATGTCCTCACCAGCCCTCAGTTAGGCTTTTTAATGTCAGAAATACTCAGAAATATCAAAGCCACATTATCATGTATCAAAAAAGGTTTTTTTAGTAAAAGGAAAAAAGACATTTAACAGGCTTTTTTATTAAATCAGATTAAAAACATGTTAAATAGGAGGAAAGCACATATAATAGAAGGTGTGAATCTATAGGCCTCCTCTAAATATTTCAAAGACCTACTGAAAGGTTTTTGAAACACTCTTCAAAGAACAAAAAAGATACAAACCCATTATTTAGGGAAGAATTTGAGAAGTTAGCATGCAAGGAAAAGAAGGTTACATGGTATGGCAATTGAAATAGCTGGGTTTGAATCCTAGGTCTGCAACTTATCTGTGAGATACTTTGGGTCCTAATCTCTTTAGGATAGTGTACCTATTTCATATGTTTGATTTGAGGATTAAATGATAATATATGTAAAACTTCCACATATAATTAATAAAATTTGCATAGGTGTTTAAGACTACTAAAAATAGCTGAGTGGTCCTCATGTGGGATGATATAAGCAGATCCTTGGAATGAGAGAAGTGAAGCCCAAGATAAATTATTTGATTCTAAGATAGTATCAGCCATTTTAAATGAGTTAAACTTGACCACTTCTAATAGTATATAATGCAGTATACTGAAAGATCCCCAAATATGATCTCTGAGCCATTGTTCTTTTTTCATAATTAGATATTTGTAAGATTCTTTCTCTTTCCTTCTTTCTGAGATTTAATTGACATATAGGAGAGTGACTGTTTAAGGTGTATAAATGTGTTGATTTATTATACAAATAGTGCAGAGTTATATCACATAAGTACCTTTTTTTGTGGTGAGAACATTCTAGCAACTTTTAAATATACAATACAGGATCATTAACCATAATCACCATGCTGTACATTAGAACCCCAGATCTTATTCATCTTATAACTGAAAGTTTATACTCAGTCATCATTCTTAAGAAGTTACAGAGAAATGGGGATGCTAAGATTGTAGGACAGAAAGGATCTCATTTACGAAAAGAGGAATGGTGGGATTTCAGAATGCTAGATAAGTCCATCTTAACAAAATTATGATGCTGTTAGTTTGTGATAATTGAAAAAAGGATGGTTAATCAGAGAATGCCCAAGACTATATTTAAGGGGCACTAATGGCAATGCAATCTAGGGGATGGAAATTGTGAACTTTTAGATCTTACAATCAGAATGACTGAACATTTGGAAAGAGGACTGTTAGGTTAGGTAATGGTAGCTTGTGGAGAAACGGAGCAAAATTTCTGTAGATGAATACAAAAGAAGTTTATTGGTTATGTAAATAGTAGAATATGTGGCCTTCTTGGTCAGTGGAAGCTTTCCTCCTTGTGGTGCCCATCTCCTTCCATTTCATGGCTCCATTATTCCCCTGGTTCTTAGCGTCCTCCACATCCAGTGGGCAGAAGAGTAAAATAGTGGAGAGGGCACACCTGCTTCTTAAGAACCCTAGCTAGATGTGAAAATACTTGCAAATCATTTATCTGATAAGGGATTAATTTCCAGAATATATGAAGAACACCTGCAACTCAACAAAAAAAACCCAAACTACATAATTAAAAAATGGGCAAAGGACTTGAATAGACATTTCTCAAAAGAAGACCTACAGGTAGCCAGTAAGCACATGAAAAGATACACGATATTATTTGTTATTAGGGAAATGCAAATCAAAACCATAAAGAGATACTACTTCACACCTATGAGGATGACAATTAGGTTTTTTTTTTTTAAAGATTTTATTTATTTATTTGACAGACAGAGATCACAGGTAGGCAGAGAGGCAGGCAGAGAGAGGGAGGGAAGCAGGCTCCCTGCTGAGCAGAGAGCCTGATGTGGGGCTCGATCCCAGGACCCTGGGATCATGACCTGAGCCGAAGGCGGAGGCTTTAACCCGCTGAGCCACCCAGGCGCCCCCTGGTTTGTTTTTTTTTTAAGGGAAATGTTGATAAGGATATGGAGAAATGAGAACCCTCGTGCATCGCTGATGGCAGTGTAAAATGGTACAACTGCTGTAGTGATTCCTCAAAAAGTTAAACACAGAATTACCACCTGATCCCCCTCTGAAGTGTATGCCTGAGACAATTGACAACAAGGACTCAAACAGATACTTAAACACAAATGTTTGTTGCAGCATTATTCACAACAGCTGAAGGGTAGAAACTACTCATGTTCTCCCCGGTGGATGAGTGGAAGACAAATGTGGTATACAGAACAAAATATTTGTACATTGGAATATTATTCGGTCATAAAAAGGAATAGAATTCTGATACATACTACAACATGGATGAACTTTGTTAACATTACCCTAAACGAAAGAAGCCAGACACAAAAGGAAGAATAGCAATATGATTTCACTTCTGTGAGGTACCTGGAATAGACAGATTCATAGAGTCAGTAGAATAGCAGTTGCCAGGGCTTGGGAGGAGGGGGTGTGGGGGTACTGTTTAATGGGTCCAAAATCTGTCTGGGGTGATGAAAATCGTCTGGTTACAGTGACAATAATTACACAACATTGTGAATGTATTTAATGCCACTGAATTGAATACTTAGGTGTTAAAATGGTAAGTGTTATGTTACATACATTTTACCACAACTGAGAAAGAACCCCAGCTGGAAAGGACACACATCCCCTTTGGTCACATTCCCTGGGTGAGAACCAGAGCCATGGACAGGTTAGGTGGCGGAGAGTTTGGACAGTGGTGTACCAGCCCGAGCAGCCACTTCTCAGGGATGATTGCACAGTTTAGAAGAGCGTGAACATTTTGTGGCTAGCCAGCTACTTTGGAGACAAGAGATCAAGTTTTAAACTGTTTTCTAGTATGTGTTTTGCAAGATAGTAAATCCAGTTTAGAAGCAACTTCTTGAAACTGTAGGATCAGAAGATCCTGAAAATTTCTTATCAAACATGAACCAAGTAACAGAAATATTAAAGTTCCCAGTTTACTAATTTTAAGTGTAGGAAATGTTTAAGTGTAGGAATACAATGTTTCTTATGTTAGCGTGTGTTCTGTGTCCTACTAAGGCATTCATGAATTTACTTTGCTTCTCCTGTCCCCGTTTTCTGCACATGTTCTTATGTACTTTAAGCTCAAATTCTCTACGACACTCCATTTCAGGAGGGTCGCACTTGATGACATCCCAGACTTGGGCTTCAGATATCTCTTCGGTGTGAGTAAGAATGTTAAGTTTACTTCTGGGTGAAACGTTAAGGAAACATTGCCGATAAAGTGAGAGGCTGCTTATCATAAGGTATCCGTGATGGAGACACAGTTCTTTCTGAAATGGAGTGGATGGAAGCCATCTGTCATCCTAAGGAGTGACAGAAGATGCTGGGCTGTTGGCTTATAGGCTGGATGAGCTCCCAGCACTGTCTTCAGATCGGTATCCACCTCTGCTGTGAAATGTAAGAAGGTTCATGCCATGAGTTGCTCCAAAAGGCAGGACCTGGAGCCCTAGTGAAGGTTCCAGGGCAGCCACATCCTGTTCAACAAAAGAAAGATCTTCCCAGCAATTTGAAGACTGAAGTGTGGAGAAGTCAGCTTCTGGGCAAAGTGAGCGCCACAAGTCTGGAAGGGAGACCAGACAGAGAAGCGATTTGGGGGGCTAGCAGAGGAGCTGGCTTATGGCAGCTAGAACTTCTTAAATGCTCCCAAGAGTCTGTGATTCTCTCCTATACTTGTCACTGTTGGCAAACATTCCTGCAGTCTCTAAGATGAAAAGCAGAGGAGGAGTTAATGTAATGAAAGGAAGCAATTAAGATGTAAATTGTTTTCTCCCTAAGTGCTTTCACAATGTACTGAAATGTACATTCACTTTTATTCCCTTCTGTCTAGGATGCAAACACTGGGGAACTAAAGATGGAAATGTGGAATCAAGCAGGTTATCCCCATACAAAGAGAGACCGCTAACATCTGGCTCTTTCCTTTTTTCCTTTAAAGGATATAATCAGTGTTTCATGGTGTCTCTAACGCCTGCTCTTTTATATCCTTAGTTTTAGAGGGAGAAAAATCTACTGTCGGGCAGCAATTATAGCAGCAGCATATTCAGCAAACAGGAGGCCATTTAAACTGAGGACAGTTATTAATGGGATTAGAACAGTAATAAAACTTTATAGAGGAGTTTAATAACTCATTTACAGACCATGAAACAAAGCTAATAGTCAACCTTCATGGGTAAAGTGTTCTATTTGTCCTGTGGTCCATTGCTTTGACTTTTAGTCAAATGTCAAGAGATTACTTAGATTTCAAACACCAGTCTGTGCATCTTATTGTCAAAGCAGGTAGAATTTTGCACACTTAAAAAATGAGTCCCTAGAGAGCAGTGATCTAGCATTAATATTTTTAATAAATTGTAAGGTATCTGCTCTTTCCATCTACAGATATATAAATGAGTGATTGGAAAACAATAAAATGATCTTCTGTCTATATAAGCACCAAACTTTGGATTTAATCCAGTCCTTTTCTCTAGGTGTCTCTTGGATATTAGCTATAAATGGCTGAACAAATCAGTCCATTTATCTCCCATTATGTTAACAACCTATACCACAGTGGAGTCTGTCTGGGTATCATAGCTGGTTCTCTCCTCCTTCCTAACAGCTGTCTTTCACTGCCCCATGCCCAGAGAATCTCCTCTCCTTTGGAGATGGTTGTCTGATTTGGATTTTGTTTCCTTACATTTCACTCCCTAACCTTTTTTTGAACCCCAGTGTCTAGAGTTGGGATATTCCTAAAACTCACTTACTCAAACCCCTCGTTGTGCATATGATGAAAGCAAGGCCAGCGGATGCAGAATCTTCCCTAGGGGATGGGAGCTCCAGTAGGAAAGTAGCTAAGATGACCCCTAGATGCAGAGGTTCTAAACTTGAGCCCCCTTCGCTCCCTAGCCTTCAGCAAGGGCTGGCTCACCTCTGTCTCCAGAACACCAAGTATTTGACACAAGGTACTTGGTACCAGCCATTAGGTATTCTTTTCTGCTGTCCTTTGGAACCCAGATTTCACTTTAGTTCTGTTTGCTGTCAGTGAAACGGACTGGAACAATGCCCTCTGTCTTTTTAGGCTAATCTTGCTGATGACTTGAGGTCCCTCCTTTATAGACACAATTCAGCATCTTCTCCCTTGATGTCCCTGGTGACCAGTGGCATACATTTTCTTTCTTTTTGAGACATGGCCAGTGTTTAGAAAAGGCATCACTGCTTAGAGAATAAAGATATGCATTTTTAAATCCTGGGTTTCCAACAACTATGCTCTGCAGCTAGAAAAGACATTCACCCTAGCACTCTGACAATAAAGACAAAAGAAAGGATGATTGTTTGGGCACTGGTCTATTTTATGAAATTGAAGCAGTAAACAGATTGGTGGCATGGCTTTTCATTCAGTACTCAGTCTTCCTAATCATATCCTGACAGAATGGCCAGTCCAAAGGGTTTTACTAAGATAGCCTAATCAGGTATTTGATGGTGGATAAAGGGTTGCTCATCTAGATTTTTTAGTATAAAATCAGGCATATCATTTTTGCTCAATAAATACTTATTGAATGAATGAATGAACAAATGAACTAAAAAATTAGGTAATTAAAGATAATTACACATGGTATGTACTTGTGAGTCCATCAGATGAGAACAGTTCCTATAATAATAATAATAATAATAATAATAATAGCAACAACAACAGTTATAAGAAGTGGGATCCCAAAAGGTATTTGTTTTTCAAAGACCCAGCCATCTAGCACTGAACACTGTTAATGGGGTTTGCCTCTGAGTCTGGTTCTCTACCAGGCAAGGGGGATGTCTCTTGAGGAAAACCAGCCACCCAAATCCAGAGAGCCCACAGAGGGGCTATCAAAACGGCAGCATGGAAATAGAAACCTGATTTTGACTTTGTGGGTTATTTTACTTTAAATATGACATATCTGATACATGTTGTTAGATCATATATTGCTGAGGGCCAAAAATGTATGTATGTATAAATGAAAACCTTATCTCAACTGCATAGCAAAACCCAAATTAAACAAACAAAAAACCTTGAACTTTTCTCCCAAATGTGAACTTTCCAGTTAAATGTGTCTAATTCTCGTCTAATTCTTTCTGGTTGAAGATAGCCTGATTGCAAGTCTATTTGTAGTCTGTTCAACATCCATCTTTCTCTCCTCCCTAAAGCAGAGGCTGGATCTATAGCAGTGTTTTGTTTGTCCTTGTGGGGGCAAGGGGAAGGTAGGGGCTCTGTGGCTCCCCTTATGATGAGACACAAATGAAATAAATGTTTTTTTTTAACTAATTTTATTTTAATGGTATGAAATACATTTTAGTTCTTAATCAGATAGGTTTCATTATTTTTGGAAATAAGATTTAGCATTTTATGAGAGAGCAGTTTGCAGATTTGGTTTGGTTTTCTCTTAATGAGTAGATTTTTTTTTTTTGTCCTTCATTTGGCTCTGATAGATTTTGTTTAATTTTTTTTATAAACATATAATGTATTATTAGCCCCAGGGGTACAGGTCTGTGAACCACCAGGTTTACACAGTTCGCAGCACTCACCATATCACACACCCTCCCCAATGTCCATAGCCCCACAACCCTCTCCCTAGATTTTTTTTTAAGGAGCTGTTTTAGGGGGCATCCATGTGGCACAGTTGGTTAAGCATTGGATTCTTGGTTTTGGCTCAGATTGTGATCTGAGTCCTGAGATCAAGGCCTGCACTGGGCTCTGTACTCTGTGCAAAGTCGGCTTGAGATTCTTTCTTCCTCTCCCTCAGCCCCTCCCACTGATGCTTTCTCTCTCTCTCTTTCTTAAATAAATCTTTTTTAAAAATAAGCAGTTTTAGGTTTACAGAGAAGTTGAACAGGAAGTACAAAGACGCTCCGTCTCTCCCCCTTCCTCTAACCCCCTGCACAGATTCCCCTCTTGTAACATACTAATGTTAATATTTGTTATAATCGGTGAACCAATATCGATACATAATTATTATATAGAATTCATAGTTTACTTTAAGGGTCACTCTTTGTATTGCATAGTTCAATGGGTTTTGCCAAGTGCACGTTATCTTGTATCCTCCATTGCAGTGTCCTATAGAATGGTTCCACTGTCCCCAAAATCTCCTGTGCTCCATGCATTCATCCTTCTCTCTGTCCCACTCCAACCCCCTGATCTTTTTAATGTCTCTATAGTTTTACCTTTGTCATGTATTTGGAATCATACAGTTTGCACCCTTTTCATACTGGCTTCTTTTATCCACAGTATACATTTAAGAAGTTTCTCTGTGTCTTTTTGTGGCTTGATGGCTCATTTCTTTTTATTGCTGAATAATATTCCATTATATATACCATATTTATTCTATCAGACTGTCACAGTTTGTTTATCTACTTGAAAGACATCTTGGTTGCTTCCAAGTTTTAGCAATTATGAATAAAGCTGCTGTAAACCTGTCTGTGCGGATTTTTGTGTGGACTGAAGTTTTTCAGCTCCTATGAGTTAATACCAAAGGGCACAGTCGCTGGACTGTATGGCAAGCCTATGTTTAGTTTTGTAAGAAAGTGCCAAGCTGTCTTCCAAAGTGGCTATGCCATTTTACATTTCTCCCCGCAGTGAATGAGAGTTCTTGTTGCCCTACATCCTCACCAGCATTTGGTGTCCATGTTTTGAGTTCTTACCATTCTAGTAAGTTTATGATGGTATCTCATGTGGTTTGCAGTTCCCTAACCCCATGTGATGTGGGGAATCTTTTCATATGTTTATTTGCCATCTGTGTGTCTTCTTTGATGAAGTATGTGTTCAGATATTTTGCCCGTTTTGTAATTGGATTGTTTGTTTTCTTACTGTTGAGCTTTAAGGATTCTTTGTATATTTTGGCTACAGGTCCTTTTTCAGATATGTGTTTTGTAAATATTTGTTCCCACTCTGTGGCCTGTCTTTTTATTTCCTTCTGGTTTAGTTAGTTTTGATACTTGGTTTTAATGATTGCTATAGCTGAAAAATGAGTCTTATAACAGTGCATAGATGTGCGTGGAGAATGTGCACCACTGACTCTGCTTCTTAAATTATACTTATTTTCAAGACCATAAACCAGTTATGCAAAGATTTGTTAATAATTTATTTAGCAAAATATCATTTTCCCAGAACATTGCCTATTCTTATAAACTAATTGAAACATTTTGCATTCTTATATAGATTCAAGACCTACTGAGATTTCCTTGGAAAACATTTAAATGGGTGTGAAATAGCTTTAAATTTTTTTGGTCATATTTTATTTACTTTTTATTGAGCTTTAACAGGCAGTAATAAAGTAGACTAATTTTAAGCATACAACTTAATGAATTTTTACATATGTATGAACATATGTAAAACATATGTAAAACCAACATCTAAATCCAGAGTAAGAACATTTTTACTACAACAGGAAGTTCCTTCAAATTCATTTCCAGTCCATGCTTTACCCAGAGCTAATCAGCATTCTGATTTCTAGAACTATTGATTAGTTTGTCTGTTCTTGAACTTCATATAAAAGAAATACAAAATAGATCCACTTTTGTGTCTGGCTACTTTCATAGCATAATTTCTGTGAAAGTCATCTGCATTTTTATAAGTTTTTTAATTTAAAAAATTGCCATATAGTATCCCATTGTATGACTATATTGCAGTTTCTCTTTTCCTACTGATGAGCATTTGGCTTGTTTTCACTTAATGGCTAGTTATTTTTTTTAAGATTTTATTTATTTGTCAGGAAGCGAGAGAGAGCATGAGCGAGCACAAGCAGGGGAGAGTGACAGGCAGAGGGAGAAGCAGATTCCCCACTGAGCAGGGAGCCCGATGCAGGGCTCCCTCCCAGGACCCCGGGATCATGACCTGAGCCGAAGACAGACACCTAACTGACTAAGCCACCCAGGCATCCCATACTTTATGGCTATTATGAATAATGTTGCTGTTAATATTCTTGTACACATGTTTTTGTGGCCATATCCCCTCATTTGTTTTGGATACATACAGAACCACACACACATGCATGTGCACACACACACACATACTTACAAGTGAGATTGCTGAGTCTTAGGGAAGATGTATATATTAGTCTTCAGAGATTTTTTTTTTTTTAAAGATTTTATTTATTTGACAGAGACACAGTGAGAGAGGGGCCACAAGTAAGGGGAGTGGGAGAGGGAGAAGCAGGCTTCCTGCTGAGCAAGAAGCCCCATGTGGGGCTCAATCCCAGGACCCTGGGATTGTGACCTGAGCCGAAGGCAGGTGATTAACAACTGAGCGCTCCAGGCTGCCCAATCTGAAGAGATTTTGCCAAACAGTTTTCTAAAGTGTTCTGCTGATTTGCCCACCAACTGCCTATATAAGAGAATTATAGTTGCTCTACGTATTTGGTATTCATCTTTTTAATTTTAGTTTTTCTGTTGGTGTGTAAGTAGTATCTCACTATGTTCTTAATATGTAACATTTTCATAAGTTGGTTGGCCATTTGGATATCCTCTTTTGTCCCTGTGCATATCTTTCACTCATTTCTAAAATTGGCTTTTTCGGTATCTAATTACTTTATAGGATTCTTTATGTATTCTAGATAAGATTCCTTTGTTGGATATGTATTGTTTTCAGTTCTGTAGTGTGTTTTATATACTCCTCAACTGCAAACTTCATGAGCAGATGTTCCTAATTTAATGAAATCTTATATTTTTATAGTTAATGTTTTATTGTGCCTTGTTTAAGAAATTTTGCCAAGTCTCAAAGATATTCTACTATGCTTTTTTCTAGAAGATTTATTGTTTACCTTTCATATGTAGATCCATGAAACATCTCAAATTAATTTTTGTGTATAGTATGATATAATGGCCATGGCTCATTTTTTTCTTTTTAATCTCCTACACTGTGTACTTAAAGGATTTTTCTTTTTGTCTGATTTTCCTTATGGTATAGATTTGAGATTTTTAAGGAACAGTCTTACTATAGTACTTTTAGCCACCCAGTCAGACGATGCTAGAAACATTCTCAAAAATCTTTTGTAAAAATGCTCTCCATAGTAGTTCACATTTTCACTTAATGTTTCAACTTCCTCACCATGCAGGAATGGTGAAATGTGTGTTGAGGAGTGGAGGGTGCGTGTGTGTTAGCACCTGCTGGATAGCATCCTGACAGCTCGTTTGTTATCACAGAATCTCAGCAACTACCTTTTTGTAAAGAAAAAAACCTGCATAAATCATCTTCAAGCTTAGCAGCTCTTCTAACATTTTAACCATGAGATAAGAAGTGAATCCATGTGTTTTTCTGATCATTCTGCTTCTCATTACAATATCTGTAAAGATTTGTCTATTGTCAAGATCTTGCTTTTCCAAAACTCACCACATCAGTGGCCTAGTCTTTGGGAGTGAGCACTCTTAACGTGGGTTGCCTGGGTTTGAGTCCTGGCTGTGCAGCTGAAAGCCACTATGACCTTGGGCAGGTCTTCCCTTTTGCCTCAGTGGTCTCACCTGTGACAGTAGGTTTAATTACAATATCAAGCATAGGGGATTGTTGCAAATGTTACATGAGAACGAATGTAAAGAAGTCAGAATGTTGTCTTGCACAAAGTTCATATTTTGTAAATATTTGTTATGCATATAGTCATGTATGAATGGGTGTTTATTTAATTTTGTTATTTTTCCTCTAACACATTGTGTATTTCTGCCATTCAGTACCTCTACTGCAGCAGTTTGCCAGTGAATGATGCTAGAACAAATTTTACTTATGGAGTTATCTTTCTAACCTTACCCTGAGAATAATTTTATAAAAAATTGATATCGAAATAGATATTCTATAAGTGATTTCACTTATGCAGGTTTTAATAAAAACCTCTCTAGTAAATAAATTATTGACTGTCAAGAATATATCATTTCCAGTACATCTTTTCTTTAGTGACTCATAGAAAAAGTAATTATGTGACTATTTCTTGGTGGGAACAGAATTTCTTAATAGTATGACTGGAATCAATTTGAGATAGCTATATTGTGATCCAACCTCTCATAATATATAATTTGTTTTAATACTTGCTGCTTCTAGTTTTCAGCAAGATTTTAAAAATATTGCCAACAATATATATTGATAAAGATTAAATTTCAGGTTCTGTTTTTTTGGTTGGATGTTATTTCAGCCATTTTTACCATGAGAAGAAAAGTGTTGCTCCAGGGGTTTGTGCTTTTTCTAACTTTAATTGTAAAGTGTGAAACCACATAGGGGCTTCTGCATATTTATCATTAAGTTCCATAAAATGTTGAGAGGTACTAGAATCACATGAAATATAGAGATTTATTTTTCTTCTTGGGTGCTTAGTCTTACATTTTCTTGCTAATTATGACAGATTGCTATTTCTAGGTAAAGTGTCAAGACAAAATACATAGCAAATTCATTTTAACAGTAGTAGTTGTCATAATTTAAATTTTTAAAGCTGCTTTTCAGATCTGATTAGCTTGTCATTTTTTTAAACTTTGTTAGTTTTAATTTAATTTAATTTTTTCAGTGTTCCAAGGTTCATTGTTTACGTACCACACCCAGTGCTTCATGTAATCCGTGCCCTCCTTAATACCCACCACCAGGCTCACCCAAGCTCCCATCCCTCGCCCCTCTAAAACCCTCATTTTGTTTCTCAGAGGCCTCAGTCTCTCATGCTTTGTCTCCTCCTCCAATTTACCCCAATTCACTTTTCCTTTCCTTCTCCTAATGTCCCCCATGATATTCCTTATGTTCCACAAGTAAGTGAAACCACGTGGTAGTTGACTTTCTCTGCTTGACTTATTTCACTCAGCATAATCTCCTCCAGTCCTATCCATGCTGATACAAAAGTTGGGTATTCATCCTTTCTGATGGACGCATACTACTCCATTGTATATATGGACCATATCTTCTTTATCCATTGGTCTATTGAAGGGCATCTTGGTTCTTTCCACAGTTTGGTGGCTGTGGCCATTGCTGCTATGAACATTGGGGTACATATGGCCCTTCTTTTCACTACATCTGTATCTTTGGGGTAAATACTCAGTAGTACAATTGCAGGGTCACAGGGTAGCTCTATTTTTAATTTTTTGAGGAATTTCCACACTGTTTTCTAAAGTGGCTGCACCAACTTGCATTTCTACCAACAGTGTAAGAGGGTTCCCCTTTCTCCTCATCCTCTCCAACACTTGTTCTTTCCTGTCCTGTTAATTTTGGCCATTCTAACTGGCATAAGGTGGTATCTCAATGTGGTTTTGATTTGAATCTCCCTGATGGCTAGTGATGAAGAACATTTTTTCATGTGTCTGTTAGCCACTTGTATGTCTTCTTTAGGGAAGTGTCTGTTCATGTCTTATGGCCATTTTTTGACATGATTATCTGTTTTTTGGGTGTTGAGTTTGAGGAGTTCTTTATAGCTCTTGGATATCAGCCCTTTGTGTGTAGCGTCATTTGCGAATATCTTCTCCCATTCCGTGGGTTGCCTGTTTGTTTTGTAGACTGTTTCCTTTGCTGTGCAGAAGCCTTCAATCTTGATGAAGTCCCAGAAATTCATTTTTGCTTTTGTTTCCTTTGCCTTTGGAGACATATCTTGAAAGAAGTTGCTGTGGCCGATGTTGGAGATGTTATTGCCTATGTTCTCCTCCTAGATTTTGATAGATTCCTGCCTCATGTTGAGGTCTTTCAACCATTTCGAGTTTATCTTTGTGTATGGTGTAAGAGAATGGTCGAGTTTCATTCTTCTACACATAGCTGTCTAATTTTCCCAACACCATTTATTGAAGAGACTTTTTTCCACTGGTCATTGTTTTTAACATCATGATTTGGGGAAGGAATTCTGTAGGGACCAGAATTGCTCTGAATCTTTGTTTGCTTGTGTTATTAGTATTACCTTCAATTCCACTTTTTTGTTGTTGTTACAGCAATCATTATAAGGTACTCATCTACTTTTTGATTTGTTAGTTATTATTATTAATTTGGTTAAAACGAGATAGAGCAATTGGTACATCCATTTAATCAAAGGTATATGAGCTGCTATGATGTCCCAGTGTGGTGAAATTTTACAAAACCCATGGCCCACTCTGCCTCCCTGAATCTTGCTGCTCCCAGCCTTTTGACTGGATACCAAGTACCCCTGACTGTGTGCAGAAGAATGATACATCCAGTGAAAAGACCAGCTGTTGGTGGGTTTTCTTTGTTGCTTGGTAAAAATAATTATAGTAAGTTCTAATATTTTTTTAAACACACTCCAGGAGGTCACTTTGGAGACCTCTGTTCAAAAATAAGAAAACACTTGCTTCAGCGCCAGAGAACAGGGAAAGGATTCATTAATGAAGGACTGAGGGTTAGAAAGCAAGAAAGGAGATTTGAGAGAAAAAATTAACAGAGAAGGTAATACAAAATTGGTGGGAAGGTAAAGAAAAATCATAAAAGTTTCCAAAAAAGAAGAAGAAAAATGTAGAAGAAAAAGCAGCAGCAAGAAAAAGAGAATGACTGTAATCCAGGATTTTTGCAGTCCTCTTGCTTCTTGCCTCAAAACTCGGACAAGCAAGGTGCATGAGTCATGGTCAGCTCCCACTCTCTTCCCTACAGTATATACCGTACCCACACGGAGGAAACCCATCTAACCATGCTCTCAGCTTGTTTGGGTTGTGGAATAATTGTCTCCAGGGCCATAAGGTGAGTGGGAAGATGCATACAGCAGCCTAAGTACCTTCTCTTTGGCTTCTGCTGCTGTTTCTTTGTCCTGGAGGCCTGAGGTTCTCTTCTGGCTTCCTCCCTACACAGAAATGAATGTCAGTGCTAGCAGGGTAGGATGAAGGAACTATAATGTAGACAAAAAATGTTAATGTTCCCCGTAATCTAATTTTTAAAAAGATTTTATTTATTTATTTGACAGAGAGATCACAAGTAGGCAGAGAGGCAGGCAGAGAGAGAGAGGAGGAACAGGCTCCCTGCTGAGCAGAGAGCCTGATGCGGGACTCGATCCCAGGACCCTGAGATCATGACCTGAGCCAAAGGCAGAGGCTCAACCCACTGAGCCACCCAGGCGCCCTGTCCCATAATCTAATTTTTTAAGATGATTGCATTCATGTATGTACAGGTTATGTGAGACAGGCATTTCTAGTTTGGTTTTTCTTACTATATTGGCAATTAAAAGAATAACATTACAGAAAATACATTTGACAAAAGGTAACACCTATTTATAATTTTAAAACTATTGGCTTACTAAAATTAGAAGGGAATTACCTTCAGTTGGTAAAGAATATTTAAAAAAAAAAAAAAAACCTAAAGCAAAAGTCATAGTCAACATTAGAACATCAAAATATTGACAATTTCACCCTGCAATTGGAACAAATAAAAAATGTTCACCATCACTATGTTTAAAATTGAAAGTCCTACCCAATGCAATAGGTATATGAAAAAAAAGATGCATAAGAATTAGAAAGAAATAATACTATCATTATTTTCAGATGACATGAATGTGAACCTAGAGAATACAAAAGAATCAGTGCAGTACTGAAATTAACATGCAGATTTATCAAGGTCACCAGTTATAAGGTCACTATAAAATGTCAGTTGACATAAGATCAATATTAAGAAAACCAGATTTTCTTGTTAGATTTCCACTAACAAATAAAAATTGAAGGATGGTTCCATTTATAATAGTATCCAAAAAATCAAATACTTAGGAATAAATCTAATGGGCAAAACTTACTGTACTTAAATCTACAAAACATTGAGAGATATATACAAGGGTGTTGATAGCAAAATATTTGTAGTACCAAAACACTGGAGACTCTTCCAATGCCCATCAACATGAGAATATTTAAATACGCTGTGATGTAGTCACAAATATAGGGCCACATAGCACTACTCTATCTGTTAGTGTCTTATGCATGGATCTCATGAACATAACGTGGGATTCTAATTATACAAAATACAAAGTCAGCAGCTCATTCTTGATGTTAGAAGGATCCATAATGACTTTTGGGGAGGGAAATAATGTCTAGAGGGGGCACAAGAGGAATCTGGGTGCTGATGATGTTCTTTCTTTAGCTGTGGGCTCTTTACATGTGTTCAGTTTGGGAAAATTCATCTGTATACTTGGGATATTTATATTTTTTTATATCTACTGCACATCAGTAAAAAGGTTTTCTAAAAGAGTCTAGTATTTCTTAGAGATGCAGCTAGTGGCTTACCATTGGGTATATGGGTACCTAGATTCAGGTTCATCAGATTGGATTGTCATTTGGCACCACTTTTTGTGATAGCTGTGTGACCTTGCATCCCACGAGCACACATCTGAACTGCTTCATCATCTGTAAGATGGGGATAATGTCATTGTTATTTAGTTATATTGAGAATTTAATATGGCACATAGATGTCATTGAGAAGAATGCTCATTTTCTTCCCTTTAAGGGACACTGTATATTATATACACATAATATATCTGTGATAAAAAGCAACAACTCAGTGAATTTTAAATTACAACTTATGATAAGATTCAGAATGATATATCTACAAACAAAACTGAAAATATGTTTACAGTTTACGTTTATAAATCAAGTATAACTGTACATTTATGTGGCTATGTTCAAAGACAGAGCAAAGTTCATGGAAACGTTTTTACAGTGACAGTATGGCCATTTATTTTTTCCCCTCTAAAAGCTATTATGTATAATAAAATGTATCATTAGTTACATTTAGGTTGTTATAGACGATAGGTTGGGATCTAATAATGATTTTTCTCCCTTTGCAGGTTGTCAGATTTAATCAGTAGGTAATCAGGCATTGATGGAAATGAAATTCAAAGTTATGCTCTACATTTCCATATTTGCATACATCAGTCTGAAGACCTGAGCCATTTTATAGTCCCAAATAACAGAAGTGGCTTTTATTTCCACCCACTTAGTCATTCACATATTCATTTATTTAAATGATTGATGAGAACTGATTTCAGCCACTATTCCAGGCACTGGTTAGTGGATAAAACAAAGGCTTTTGTCTTAACAGTCATTCTTTATGGTCTCTCTCCCCCAGAATACAATCTGTGTCAAATATTTGTTAAATCATGACATGACAATGAGGGGGGTAGGACATGTGACATGAGGTTATGCACAGGATGACTGAGGAAGTCCTGTCTTTTAAGATGGCATTTGAGTGTCGTTTAAGATGGCATTTGAGCAGAGATGTGAAGGAAGAGTCATACCGGTGTGTTTGGGGGAGGGGGGACACACATTTTCTACCTGACCAACTTGAATATACCCTACTCTTAAATCAAAATCAAACACCCAATCTGGGTTTTTTGTTTGTTTGTTTGTTTGTTTTTTAGTGTTGAAATTCAAGAAACAAAACAAAGAAAAAGCGAGAAAAACACAGATTTACATACAGAGAATAAGCTGGTGGTTTCCAAAGTGGTGGTGGGTAGGAGGATGAGTGAAATAGTTGAGGGTAAAGAGTACACTTACGGTGATGAGCGCTGAGTGATGGATAGTATTGTTGAATTACTGTATTTTATACCTGAAACTAATATAACACTGTATGTTAATTATACTTTCAATTTAAAGAAACACCAAAAATAAAAATTTTACAGATCTTTCTATGGAACATTTTTGTTGTTTTCTGTTTTCTTTGCTTTGGTTTTATATTTTTTGGACACAACCAAAATGGCCTATACTATTGATTCAAATGACCAGTTCTGAATGTTGAAGTTCCAGAATTCCAGTGTTTCTAGTTCTAGCTTCTATTTTCAGGGCCTTGCTTTTTTGTTGTTGGTGGTGGTGATAACATTTTTTTAAAATTTATTTTTAATTGAAGGGTAATGGCATACAATATTAGCTTCAGGTGTACAATTTAGAGATTCAACATTTCTATACATTTTAAAGTGCCTGACAAGATAAGTGTCCTGACCTTCTGTCAGCATATACAAATTTGTTACAGTGTTGTTGGCTGTATTCCCTATGCTGTATTTTTATTCCCCTGACTTACTTATTTTATAAATGGAAATGTATACCCCTTAATACCCTTCATCTGTTTCACCCATCCCTCCACCCCTAACCCTTTTGGCAACTACCAGATCCCTGTAGTTGAGTCTATTTCTGGGTTTTTTTGTTTTGTTTTGTTTTTTAGAGTCCATGTATAAATGAAATCATATGGTACTTGTCTTTCTCTATGACCTAGTTCGCTTAGCATTATACTCTCTAGGCCCATCCATATTTTCACAAATGGCGAGATTTCCTTTCTCTTTTCATGGGTGAATAATGTTTCATTGTATGTGTATGTGTGTATACATATGTATGTGCGTATATACATATGCCATCCTCTTCATGTATTCATGTTATCCAGGGACACTCAAGTTGCTTCCATATCTTGGCTATTGTAAATAATGTTGCAGTAAACATAGGGGCACGTATATCTTTTGGAATTAGTGAGTTTATTTTTTTAAATAATTACCTAGTAATGGAATTACTGGATTATATAGTATTTCTATTTTTAATATTTTGGGGAACCTCCATACTGTTTTCCACAGTGGCTGCATCAATTTACATTTCCACCAGCAGTGCATGAGGTTACTTTTTCTCCACATCCTCACTAACGCTTGTTATTTCTTGTGTGTTTGGTTTTTGTTTTGTTTTGTTTTGTTTTTAATGTTAGCCTTTCCAACTGATGTGATATATCCTTGTGGTTTTGACTTGCATTTTCCTGATAGCTAGTGATATTGAGCATCTTTTCACATGTCTGTTGGTGATCTGTATGTCTTCTTTGGAAAAATGTCTATATAGTTCCTCTGCCTATTTTTTAATTGTTTGGGGGTTTTTTGGTGTAGGAGTTCTTTACTTATTTTGGATATTAATCCTTTATCAGATATGTCATTTGTATATATTTCTCCATTCAGTAGGTTGCAGTTCCTTTTTATTTTTTATTTTTTTTTAAATTTTTTATTTTTTCAGCGTAACAGTATTCATTGTTTTTTTTTTTTTAAAGATTTTATTTATTTGTTTGACAGAGAGATCACAAGTAGGCAGAGAGGCAGAGAGAGAGAGAGAGGGAAGCAGGCTCCCTGCTGAGCAGAGAGCCCGATGCGGGACTCGATCCCAGGACCCTGAGATCATGACCTGAGCCGAAGGCAATGGCTTAACCCACTGAGCCACCCAGGCGCCCCAGTATTCATTGTTTTTGCACCACACCCAGTGCTCCATGCAATCCGTGCCTCTACAATACCCACCACCTGGTGCCCCCAACCTTCCACCCCCCACCCCTTCAAAACCCTCAGATTGTTTTTCAGAGTCCATAGTCTCTCATGGTTCACCCCCCCTTCCAATTTCCCTCAACTCCCTTCTCCTCTCCATCTCCTCTTGTCCTCCATGCTATTTGTTATGCTCCACAAATAAGTGAAACCATATGATAATTGCCTCTCTCTGCTTGACTTATTTCACTCTGCATAATCTCTTCCAGTCCCGTCCATCTTGCTACAAAAGTTGGGTATTCATCCTTTCTGATGGAGGCATAATACTCCATAGTGTATATGGACCACATCTTCCTTATCCATTCGTCCGTTGAAGGGCATCTTGGTTCTTTTCACAGTTTGGCGACCGTGGCCATTGCTGCTATAAACATTGGGGTAGAGATGGCCCTTCTTTTCACTACATCTGTATCTTTAGGGTAAATACCCAGTAGTGCAATGGCAGGGTCATAGGGAAGTTCTATTTTTAATTTCTTGAGGAATCTCCCACACTGTTCTCCAAAGTGGCTGCACCAACTTGCATTCCCACCAACAGTGTAAGAGGGTTCCCCTTTCTCCACATCCCCTCCAACACATGTTGTTTCCTGTCTTGCTAATTTGGGCCATTCTAACTGGTGTAAGGTGGTATCTCAATGTGGTTTTAATTTGAATCTCCCTGATGGCTAGTGATGATGAACATTTTTTCATGTGTCTGATAGCCATTTGTATGTCTTCATTGGAGAAGTGTCTGTTCATATCTTCTGCCCATTTTTTGATATGATTGTCTGTTTTGTGTGTGTTGAGTTTGAGGAGTTCTTAATAGATCCTGGATATCAACCTTTTGTCTGTACTGTCATTTGCAATATCTTCTCCCATTCCATGGGTTGCCTCTTTGCTTTGTTGACTGTTTCCTTTGCTGTGCAGAAGCTTTTGATCTTGATGAAGCCACAGCAACTTCTTTCAAGATATGTCTCCAAAGGCAAAGGAAACAAAAGCGAAGATGAACTTTTGGGACTTGATCAAGATCAAAAGCATTTCCTTTTTATTGATGGTTTCTTTCCCTGTGCAAAAGCTTTTTTTATTGTTGGTCCTTGATTAATGTAAAAATCTATTGACATCCTGAATAAAATTTAGATTTTTTTTTCAGAAGGACAGAGTATGGGTTTTCTTTTTTTATGTTTTAGAACATTAAAATATCAGCTATAAATCATCAGCTTTCTTCTTTTTTTTTAAAAGACCCCCTCCAAAAAGAACCCAAATGATGTATAAGGCATGCATACAAAATACATGTATGTTATAATTTTAAGTTAAATTTCAAGTTAGAAATATACATAGTTATTTAGGATAATTTTTCAACCAGCTCAGAACTCAGTGTTTTTAATATTTTTCAACAATCTAAACTACATAGCTGATTTGTTAAAAAAAAAAAAAAAAAGTACTCCGTGGCATTAGCAGGAACTTTTTTGAGAATTTTAGAATGGACAGGACCTTGAGAGCTCTTCCGATATGATGCCTTACTGATACTGAATAGGTCTGGAAGAAGGTGGGGTACAGGACTAGAGCTGACAACTGTGACCTGAAGTCTCTGAAACAAAGCCCTTCTCTCTGTTTCCTACATCAGCCACAAATCACAGCATGCTCATAAAGAGGAGCTCATGTCACAATTATTTGTATAGGTGATCACTGGCACTGGAATGTTTTACACATATCTAGTTTAACAACCAAATTTTAATCTCTTGTTGGCTTTGCTATTTGCCTCTCTGCTTCCTGTACCAGAGCCAGCACATCCACTGATGGCCCTTTGGGACACTAATTAGACCTTAAGAAATGTCCATCTCTGTAAGATAGTTTTGTTGCAGTAATGGGACTGCTTGTGAGAGTTACTATATGGTCAAATAAACCAAAGGAACAGAAAGATTACTCACAAATAGCGCCCTCCCTTTCTTTCATGATGAAAGGGACATTTCAGGTCTCTGGAGAAGTGATGGAGTATTCAGTAAATGGTCCCGGAATGATTATTTCTCATTATGAGGATGAAAGAGAAAGTGGACGTCTACTTGACACCATTCATGAAAACCAAGTCCAGGAGTTTTACGTATCTAAATGTAAAAGACTGTCCTTTAAAAACTTTTGGAAGAAAATATAAGAGGATGCCTTTATGATCTCAAGATATGTAAAGATTCCTTAAACACTAATCACAAAAAAGGACTGATTTGAGTACCTCAAATTTTTAAAAATCTGCTTATCACAAGACACCATCTAAAAAGTAAAAAGACAAGGCATAAATCGAGAGAAGTTATTCTCGACATACATAATTGACCTAGCATTAATTTCCTGTGTCTATGAAGAGCTTCCTGAATTCAGGAAGAACTGACAAAGACAAGCCAATAGAAAATTAAGCAAAAGTAGTAAATAGGCATTTACTGAAGAGATAAATGACAAATATGAAATCATAAACAAATAGAAAAACAGCCTTCTTATTAATAGGGAGATATAAATTAAGTTCTCGATGAGATACCATTTTATACTATTAGATTAGTTCTGGATCCCTGGTGAAGAAGCCACATAAACACTGTATATTCATAACCCCGCTGTGGCCGGTAGACACGCTTACCTTGTCAAATTGAACATCTGTATATCCTTTGAGCAATTCCTCTTCTACAAATCTTAGAGAAATTTTTGTGTATGTCAGTCAAGGGAAATATACAAAAATATTCATACCAGCATGGAAACAACACCAGTAAACATCAGTAGAAGAATGGATAAATAAATGTGGCAAAATCCTACAGAAGAATATTTTCCAGCCATGAAATGAATGAATCAAAGCCAAATACACGAACTATTGAGAGAAAATACAAGCTGCACAATTCCATGCATAGTGTAAAAACCAATTTTATAAAACTCAATATTAAACAATACACTTAGGATACATACATGTAATAAGACTGTGGAAGCAAAAGCAAGGGAGTAAAACACTCAAAATGTAGAACAGTGGATGTATCTAGGGAGGATTATCTAGGCATATTATAGGGAATTGGTGATATTCTAATTTTCAAGTTGAGTATAACATTTATGGGTGTTCATTTTATTATGCTTCATAATCTATTGATTATACCAAAATATCATAAAATCTAATGAAAGATCAGAACTACAATTACAGATTATTTAGAAAATAAAGGCTCAGGGAATCTATATATTATGTTTTCTGTATTTTCAGTTAAGCTCTTCCAGATTAAATAGATTTGAATTCTTTTTATTTTAAATAAGAAAAGTGAAGATAACTGGATCAAATATTCAACTCGGAGTTCAAACGAAAGCAGCAATGGATTGGAGGAATTGGTAGATGTTTCACCAAAATAGTTGAAAGCTAAAAGTAAAATTAGAACAAATTTCAGAATTTAACACTTATTGAAGGGACAAATAAGGACTTTTCAGCAAGCTCACACAAGTAAAGAATGTCCCCTGGACCTTTGGCTGAGGTGCTCTGGGGGATCGTCTGGGCAGAGAGAAGGCAGAAACCTTGAAGGAGACTCTGGGACATGGCATGTGGGCATTGTACATGGGTACAGGGACTAGATGCATCACAAGGGCAGGTGGGTAGAATGGACGAGGTGGGCTTTCTAGGCAGGGAGTCTCTGGCCACAAGCAACCTTGTCATTTGCTGCACTGTGCTAAGCAGATGTTATTTTATTGTCACCTCTGAATGTCTCATTTTCATAATGCTGGCAAGCTTCTGCAGAATTAATATAATAGTTAAAATTTCAACAAGTTATAAATTTTTTGCCACATAGCAGAAGTCAGAAGTGAAATTGAACACTTGAAAAAAAAATCCTCAACTTTACTTTATATAGAAGTTAAACTTTAACTCCCATCTTTTGCATTTTATGGTAGATTGTACCCAGGCTGGGAGCCTACCACACATTTTATGGTAATCAAAAACATTTACTCAGGGTGTCCTGCCTTCAGCACCCTATGATTAAGAAAAAAGTTGCCACTTTGCCAAAGAAGTGCTAGGATCCCATTGTGGTGCTTCCGAAGTTTTGCAAAGATTTAATTTGGATTTTTCTGTTGAATGTAGTCAACTCTTGATTGCCCAGACCACCGTAAGAAGAAAGTGGATGGTTGGAAGAAGGTGTTCAAAGGTAGATCACAAGCAAGATAGCCTTTCTTCCTTTCAACAGAGCACCCCTACCCACATCTGTTTTGAATATTGGGGTTTTTCATGATACATCTCAGCAGAAGAATTTTCATCAGTAAAAATAACTTGGAAAACCAGTGTTCTGTATTGCATTTTACCCATAAGAATTGAATTCCTAGCTCAATGAAAGTATTGGTAAAAGAATGATGGAATGAATAAATGAATGAAGTGGGTTTAGGGAAGGACATAAAACAGTCCATTTTAATTGAGACTGATATTTAATTGTCAGCAAACTTGATAAGACAGAAAATAATACAGTTTGTGAAATTTAGGGCCGATTTCTGCTGGGCCAGATTTCCCATTTCAACTTTTGTTTTCTATAGATTTGTCTTTTCTGCGCATTTCATATAAATGGGATCATTCAATATATTGTCTTTTGCATCCAGCTTTTTTTTTTTTAAGATTTTATTTATTTGAGAATGAGAGAGAGCATGAGTTGGGAGAGGGGTAGAGGGGCAAACAGACTCCCTGATGAGCAGGGAGCCTGATGTCAGATCCCAGGACTCTGAGATCATGACCTGAGCCAAAGTCAGACATTTAACCAACTGAGCCACCCAGGCGCCCCTTGCATTCAGCTTTTTAAACTTAGATAGCATTTTTGAGCTTTATCCATGTTGTAGCATGTATCAATATTTCATTTCCTTTTATTACCAAATGGTATTTTTACTTTGTGCTTTTCTTTTTCTTCACTTTTGCTAGGGTTTTTATCAATGTATTAGTTTTTAAAAGAAGAAGTTATAATATTTGTTTTCTGTTTCTCTGATTTCTGCTTTTATCTTTATTAGTTCTTTCTGTTTATTTTGGGCTTATTTAAGGGCAAGGGGGGTTCCCCCCCCTAGATTCCTAGGGTGAGGATTTAGAGAACTGGTTTTAAAGCTTTCTTCATTTCCAGCATTTAGAACTACAGATTTTTTGCTAAGCACCCAAGCACTGTTGTATTTTCTTTCTTTTTTTTTTTTTAAATTTTATTTTTTTTATGTGACAGAGAGAGAGATCACAAGTAGGCAGAGAGGCAGGCAGAGAGGCAGGCAGAGAGAGAGGGGAAAGCAGGCTCCCGGCTGAGCAGAGAGCCCGATGTGGGGCTTGATCCCAGGACCCTGAGATCATGACCTGAGCCGAAGGCAGTGGCTTAACCCACTGAGCCACCCAGGCGCCCCATTGTATTTTCATTATCAACCATTTTAACATATTTTCTAAATTTCCTTGTGATATCTTCTTTAACTTGATCGTGTTTTAGAAGTATCTTTAATTTCTATACACTTAGATACTTTATTGTTACTGATTTCTAGTTTGTTTCTAAGAACACACTCTGTAAGATTTCAGTGTTTTGGAATTTTTGAGGCTTATTATTTTGGCCTGGTATGTATGTGGTCTGTCTTTGCAGGTTTCATATGTACTGGTAAAGAATGTATATTCTGAAGTAGTTGTTGGATATAGATACAGTAGTCTGTAAAAATTGTTGACCTCAACGTGATTGTGAGAGCTATTCAGATTTTTTGGGGCTAATTTTCTATATACTGATTTTTTTTCAATAGTTCAATCACTAAGAGAGAAATGTTTAAAATCTCCCATTATTGGGGTACCTGGGTGGCTCAGATGGTTAAGTGCCTGCCTTGTGCTCAGGTCATGATCTCCAAGTCCTGGGATCAAGCCCTGTGTTGGGCTCCTGGCTCAGGAGAGTGTGTGTGTCACCCTCTCCCTCTGCCCCCGGCCCAGCTCATTCTCTCTCTGTATCTCTCTGTCTCAAATGAATAAATAAAATCTTAAAAAATGTGGTGCATAAATAATGAGTTTTGGAACACTGAAAAAAATAAAATAAAATTTGAAAAAAATAGTAAATATGAATTATAAAAAACAAAAAATTATAAAATAAAAAATCTTCAATTATGACGGGATCTATTTTTGTTTAGTTGTATCAGTTTTTGTTTTATGTAGTTCTAAACTCTGTTATTAAGTGCTCTAACATTTAAGATTGTCATCCTTATATCATCATGAAATGTCCCTTTTTACTTCTGGTACAATATATTTGATTTTCTTGAGTTTGACTATTGACGAACCTTGGTATGGTTTTATTTATAATTTTCTCCTTGCAGTTTGCTGAGCTCCTTGAATTTGCAAGTATATATAGATGTATATTTTAATAAAATTTGGCTAACTGTGAGCTATTATTTTTCCAAATAGTTGTTCTCCCCCATTTTTTCTCTTTTTCCTCTAGAATGCTGGTTATTATGTATATCCTGCATATGTGTTAGTCTTTTTGGATTTGTTACATTATTATTTACACTTGTCTTTTTCTCTTTTCTTCAAATTGGGTAATTGTATAGATCTTTTAGTTTACCATCTCTTTTTTTTTTCTGCCATCTCTAGTTTCCTCTTGATCCCAACAAGTGACAACTTCATTTCAGATAGTATACTTTTTAGTTTTAGAATTTCCATTTGGTTTATTGTTTTCATTTCTTAAGGAGTTCTGATCTGTTAATTCATTATTACCATATTTTCTTCTGTATCTTTCAAATATTTTCATTAGCTGCTTTAAAAACCTGGGTCATCTTGATACCTCCATTTAATATATTTTTTTTCTTGCTTATGGGTTACATTTCTCAGTCCCTGATTTGTTGCAATGTGTAATGATTTTTGCATGGTAGCAGTTCTGCAGGCACAATAGGGAGTCTGAATTTTGGTGCCTTTAGAGAATATTGAGTTCTTTCTGGCTGTCATTTAATTTACTGGTAGTTCAGCTTGACTCTTTCAAGCTTTGTTTTTAATTTTTGTTCCATGGGTCTGTTAATAAGTGTGGCTTTTCTGAGGTCTCAGTCCATTACTCAGAGTATTTAGCAAGATTTGTTCTCTCTGGATTGCCAGAACTCTTGTCTCCCAGCTCTGTGCCAATCAGGCTCTCCCCTCAATCCACAGCTTCCAGGGCACTGTTGTCTATCAGGCTACCTGGACTCTTGTCCAACTGACATCTTAGCACATGACCAAAGACTTTAGGGTATCACTGTGAAGATTTCTGGAACTGCTTTTCTGAGCAGCTGTACTCCTTTCATTAGTCTACCTGGGAAACCCCTGCTGCCTCAGCAAACCCTACCTCCAGTCTCCAGCTGCACAGCAAAGTGAGGCTGCTGTGCTTTGAGTCCCACAACCCCACGCCTTCATCTGGAAATTAGCTCAAAGGAAGAAATGCCAGGAAAGATAGAGTGATTATAGGGCTTATTTCCTTCATCTCCTCTCTCTTAAGAATTAGAGTCCCGTACTCTTTGTTGTCTAACATCTGAGAAAGGGTTGTATCATATATTTTGTCTAGGTTCAATCTTGCTTATGGAGAAGGATGAGCTTGGTATCAGTTACACCATCACGACTGGATATCACAGTCCTCTCTCTATATATATATTTTGAAAGTTTACTTATTATGAGCATCTCTTCTTTTATGTAAGAGCCATTTGTATTTCTTTCTCTTAGAAGTATTTCTCTGTTCATTTTCTTTGACCACTTTTCTCCTGTGTTTCTAAAAGTGTTTTCTTATCAGTTTCTCAGCATTCTTTACGAGTAAGTGAAAATTAACTCCTGTGATGTGTTATGCAAATATTTACCACTTAGTTTTTGGATATTTATTTTTATTAATGTTGTATTTTGCTACAGAAATTAGACTTCTAGTAAGTATTATTTAATAAATCTTTTATAGCTTCTGGGTTTTGTGTTCTATTAGGAATGCTTTCTCAACCCTAAATTCTCCTTAATTTTTTTCTGTTACTTTTATGGATTCCGTTTTGATTATTAAATCATTGATCTACCTGGAATTTAATTGGTTTTAAGTCTTGATGTTAGGATTTATTGTTTTATGACTCCTTAGTAGTACCATTAAGTGTACATTCTGTCTTTATCAATCTGAAATGCCATCCTATTAATTTGTGTATTTTTGTGCATATTTTCAGCCTCTTCATTTTTCCTTTTGATTGACACTCACATGTCAGTGCCAAACTCTTTTAATTTTCATGGTATTGTTATGCAGTTAGACATCTGAATGGGATAGTTCCCGCTTCTTGTTACGTTACCTATTTTAAGAGTTTCCTTGCTATTTTACCTTTGATTTTTTTCTCCCACAATAGCCTGTCTAGTTTCAAAATACATGTTGACTCCTAATGTTTTTGAAGTTACTTTTAATTCATAGATTAATTTAGGAAGAATCAACACATTGATGATTTTGAGCTTTTCTAGCCAAAAATATGCTATGACTCTCCGTTTGTTTGTCTGATTCTTTATCTCCCAGTAATCTTTGTTTCTTCCTGTGGACCTTGCAAGGTCCTTGATAGATTTATTCTTAAGTATCACATATACTTTTGTTGCTGTTGTAAATGGGATCTTCTGTCTTTTAAGTGACTATTACTCTTCCACTGCATGTTTTTCTTTTTTACAATAAATTCTAAACTGTGATATTCATAACCTTCACCTAAATACTGTCCCCTTCCTCTGTCTGCTTTTCTCACTATCATTCACCCATAGATTTATTGAGTCCATTGAGATGGGCTCTGGGTAGAATGATGCACAAGATATATTCATACCCTCAAGTGCCAATGGTCTAAATTAGTCATTTTTTCACTCAAAAGCTATTTACTGAATATCTTCAATATTTGAAAACCATGATAGATAGCATAGAACTCACAAAAAGCACCTTGTGCAATTCTGGTATATATATTCAATATTTCTAAAATATGTTTTCATTCCATTATTAGTTCTTTTCTTGGGGAACTTGTGGTCTCGTTGGGGAGAAACAATTTATATGAAAGGATAAGGACCAGCACAAGATGATATTGAACAAATGGATGGTATAAACAGAAACTTACAAAGGAGAAAGTGGTGAGCGCAAGTGCACGAGTGAAGTGCAAGCTGGAGACGAGATGAGGAAGAGAGGCCATCTTAGCCAGAAAGAGCAGTGGGAGCTGAGCACAGAAGCAGGAGTGAGGGATTAGAGCCCGGGGGCATGGGGCCTGTATATCTGGGCTGGAAGAGCAGGTCTATGTTGGCAGGCTGGGCTGGAGCCAGAGTGTGGAGGGCCTTGAATGCTCAGCCAGGTAAGAAATGGCAAGGTCTGGGGGAGTAGTCAAGATGGCAGAGAAGTAGCAGGCTGAGACTACTTCAGGTAGCAGGAGATCAGCTAGATAACTTATCTAAAGATTGCAAACACCTACAAATCCAACGGGAGATCGAAGAGAAGAAGAACAGCAACTCTAGAAACAGAAAATCAACCACTTTCTGAAAGGTAGGACTGGCGGAGAAGTGAATCCAAAGCGACGGGAAGACAGACCGCGGGGGGAGGGGCCGGCTCCCGGCAAGCGGCGGAGCAACGGAGCACAAAATCAGGACTTTTAAAAGTCTGTTCCACTGAGGGACATCGCTCCAGAGGCTTAACCGGGGTGAAGCCCACGCGGGGTCAGCGTGGTCTCAGGTCCCGCAGGGTCACAGAAGGATCAGGGGTGTCTGAGTGTCGCAGAGCTTACAGGTATTGGAACGGGGAAGCCGGCTACAGAGACAGAGCCGAGGAGTGAGCTTTAAGCTCGGGGTTACCTTGAACCGGGCGCAGGCTCGGTCAGCTCGGAGCGCGGCCGGAGTCCAGGGTGACGGGAGTCATTGGGCGCTGTTCTCTGAGGGGCACTGAGGAGTGGGACCCCAGGCTCTCGGCTCCTCCGGCCAGAGACCGGGAGGCCGCCATCTTCATTACTGCCCTCCGGAACTCTACGGAAAGTGCTCAGGGAACAAAAGCTCCTGAAAGCAAACCCGATCGGATTACTCAGACCGGCCCCCGGGTAAGGGCGGTGCAACTCCGCCTGGGGCAAAGGCGCTTGAGAATCACTACAACAGGCCCCTCCCCCAGAAGATCAACAAGAACCCAGCCAGGTCCAAGTTCACCTACCCAGGAGTGCAGTTTCAATACCAAGGAGAGCAGCGGAATTCCAGAGGAGGAGAAAGCAAAGCACAGAACTCATGGCTTTCTCCCCATGATTCTGTAGCCTTGCAGTTAATTTAATTTTTTTTTCTTTTCTTTTTCAATTTTTTTTTCTTCTTCTGCTAAAATTTTTTAACTTTTACCCTTTTCTTTTTAACGTTTTTTTAACTAGTTTATCTAATGTATATATATATTTTTTTCCTTTTTATATTTTTTCTTTATTGGTTTTCTTTTTTTAATTGTTTCTTTTTTTTTTCTTTCTGAACCTCTTTTTATCCCCTTTCTCCCCGCTCATGATTTGGGATCTCTTCTGATTTGGCTGAAGCATATTTTCCTGGGGTTGTTGCCACCCTTTTAGTATTCTACTTGCTCCTTCATATACTCTTATCTGGACAAAATGACAAGGCGAAAAAATTCACAACAAAAAAAAGAACAAGAGGCAGTACCAAAGGCTAGGGACCTAATCAATACAGACATTGGTAATGTGTCAGATCTAGAGTTCAGAATGACGACTCTCAAGGTTCTACCCGGGTTCGAAAAAGGCATGGAATATTAGAGAAACCCTCTCCAGAGAGATAAACGCCCTTTCTGGAGAAATAAAAGAACTAAAATCTAACAAAGTTGAAATCAAAAAAGCTATCAATGAGGTGCAATAAAAAATGGAGGCTCTCACTGCTAGAATAAATGAGGCAGAAGAGAGAATTAGATATATAGAAGACCAAATGACAGAGAAGCTGAGCAAAGAAGCTGAGCAAAAGAGGGACAAACAGCTACTGGACCACCAGGGGAGAATTTGAGAGATAAGTGACACCATAAGACGAAACAACATTAGAATAACTGGGATTCCAGAAGAAGAGGAAACAGAGAGGGGAGCAGAAGGTATATTGGAGAGAATTATTGGAGAGAATTTCCCCAATATGGCAAAGGGAACAAGCATCAAAATCCAGGAGGTGCAGAGAATCCCCCTCAAAATCAATAAAAATAGGTCCACACCCCGTCACCTAATAGTAAAATTTACAAGTCTTAGTGACAAAGAGAAAATCCTGAAAGCAGCCCGGGAAAAGAAGTCTGTAACGTACAATGGTAAAAATATTAGATTGGCAGCAGACTTATCCACAGAGACCTGGCAGGCCAGAAAGAGCTGGCATGATATATGCAGAGCACTAAATGAAAAAAACATGCAGCCAAGAATACTCTATCCAGCTAGGCTATCATTGAAAATAGAAGGAGAGATTAAAAGCTTCCAGGACAAACAAAAACTGAAAGAATTTGCAAACACCAAACCAGCTCTACAGGAAATATTGAAAGGGGTCCTCTAAGCAGAGAGAGAGCCTAAAAGTAGTAGATCAGAAAGGAACAGAGACAATATACAATAACAGTCACCTTACAGGCAATACAATGGCACTAAATTCATATCTCTCAATACTTACCCTGAATGTTAATGGGCTAAATGCCCCAATCAAAAGACACAGGGTATCAGAATGGATAAAAAATCAAAACCCATCTATATGTTGCCTACAAGAAACTCATCTTAAACCCGAAGACACTGCCAGATTTAAAGTGAGGGGGTGGAAAAGAATTTACCATGCTAATGGCCATCTGAAGAAAGCAGGAGTGGCAATCCTTATATCAGATCAATTAGATTTTAAGCCAAAGAATATAATAAGAGATGAGGAAGGACACTATATCATACTCAAAGGATCTGTCCAACAAGAAGATCTAACAATTTTAAATATCTATGCCCCTAACGTGGGAGTAGCCAACTATATAAACCAATTAATAACAAAATCAAAGAAACACATCGACAATAATACAATAATAGTAAGGGACTTTAACACTCCCCTCACTGAAATGGACAGATCATCCAAGCAAAAGATCAACAAGGAAATAAAGGCCTTAAATGACACACTGGACCAGATGGACATCACAGATATATTCAGAACATTTCATCCCAAAGCAACAGAATACACATTCTTCTCTAGTGCACATGGAACATTCTCCAGAAGAGATCACATCCTCGGTCCTAAATCAGGTCTCAACTGTTATCAAAAGATTGGAATCATTCCCTGCATAGTTTCAGACCACAATGCTCTGGAGCTAGAACTCAATCACAAGAGGAAATTTGGACAGAACCCAAATACATGGAGACTAAACAGCATCCTTCTAAAGAATGAATGGGTCAACCAGGAAATTAAAGAAGAATTGAAAAAATTCATGGAAACAAATGATAATGAAAACACAACGTTTCAAAATCTGTGGGACACAACAAAGGCAGTCCTGAGAGGAAAATATATAGCGGTACAAGCCTTTCTCAAGAAACAAGAAAGGTCTCAGGTATACAACCTAACCCTACACCTAAAAGAGCTGGAGAAAGAACAAGAAAGAAACCCTAAACCCAGCAGGAGAAGAGAAATCATAAAGATCAGAGCAGAAATCAATGAAATAGAAACCAAAAAAACAATAGAACAAATCAACGAAACTAGGAGGTGGTTCTTTGAAAGAATTAATAAGATTGATAAACCCTTGGCCAGACTTATCAAAAAGAGAAGAGAAAGGACCCAAATAAATAAAATCATGAATGAAAGAGGAGAGATCACAACCAACACCAAAGAAATACAAACAATTATAAGAACATACTATGAGCAACTCTACGCCAACAAATTTGACAATCTGAAAATTGTCAATCTGGAAATTGACAATCTGAAAAATGCATCTGGAAGAAATGGATGCATTCCTAGAGACATATAAACTACCACAACTGAATCATGAGGAAATAGAAAGCCTGAACAGACCCATAACCAGTAAAGAGATTGAAACAGTCATCAAAAGTCTCCAAACAAAGAAAAGCCCAGAGCCAGATGGCTTCCCGGGGGAATTCTACCAAAGCTTTACAGAAGAACTAATTCCTATTCTCCTGAAACTGTTCCAAAAAATAGAAATGGAAGGAAAACTTCCAAACTCATTTTATGAGGCCAGCATCACCTTGATCCCCAAACCAGACAAGGATCCCATCAAAAAAGAGAACTAGAGACCAATATCCTTGATGAACACAGATGCGAAAATCCTCACCAAAATACTAGCCAATAGGATTCAACAGTACATTAAAAGGATCATTCACCACGACCAAGTGGGATTTATTCCAGGGCTGCAAGGTTGGTTCAACATCCACAAATCAATCAATGTGATACAGTACATTAATAAAAGAAAGAACAAGAACCATATGATACTCTCCATAGATGCTGAAAAAGCATTTGACAAAGTACAGCATCCCTTCCTCATCAAAACTCTTCAAAGTGTAGGGATAGAGGGCGCATACCTCAATATTATCAAAGCCATCTACGAAAAACCCACCGCAAATATCATTCTCAATGGAGAAAAACGGATCGGTTTTCTGCTAAGGTCAGGAACACGGCAGGGATGTCCGTTATCACCACTGCTATTCAACATAGTACTAGAAGTCCTAGCCTCAGCAATCAGACAACAAAAGGAAATTAAAGGCATCCAAATCGGCAAAGAAGAAGTCAAATTATCACTCTTTGCAGATGATATGATACTATATGTGGAAAACCCAAAAGACTCCACTCCAAAACTGCTGAAACTTGTACAGGAATTCAGTAAAGTGTCGGGATATAAAATCAATGCACAGAAATCAGTTGCATTTCTCTACACCAACAACAAGACAGAAGAAAGAGAAATTAAGGAGTCCATCCCATTTACAATTTCACCTAAAACTATAAGATACCTAGGATTAAACCTAACCAAAGAGACTAAGAGTCTATACACAGAAAACTATAAAGTACTCATGAAAGAAATTGAGGAAGACACAAAGAAATGGAAAAATGTTCCATGCTCCTGGATTGGAAGAATAAATATTGTGAAAATGTCTATGCTACCTAAAGCAATCTACACATTTAATGCAATTCCTATCAAAGTACCATCCATTTTTTTCAAAGAAATGGAACAAATAATCCTAAAATTTATATGGAACCAGAAAAGACCTCGAATAGCCAAAGGAATATTGAAAAAGAAAGCCAAAGTTGGTGGCATCACAATTCTGGACTTCAAGCTCTATTACAAAGCTGTCATCCTCAAGACAGCATGGTACTGGCACAAAAACAGACACATAGATCAATGGAACAGAATAGAGAGCCCAGAAATAGACCCTCAACTGTATGGTCAACTCATCTTCGACAAAGCAGGAAAGAATGTCCAATGGAAAAAAGACAGCCTCTTCAATAAATGGTGTTGGGAAAATTGGATAGCCACATGCATAAAAATGAAATTGGATCATTTCCTTACACCACACACGAAAATAGACTCAAAATGGATGAAGGATCTCAATGTGAGAAAGGAATCCATCAAAATCCTTGAAGAGAACACAGGCAGCAACTCTTTGACCTCAGCCGCAGCAACATCTTCCTAGGAACATCGCCAAAGGCAAGGGAAGCAAGGGCAAAAATGAACTATTGGGATTTTATCAAGATCAAAAGCTTTTGCACAGCAAATGAAACAGTTAACAAAACCAAAAGACAACAAACAGAATGGGAGAAGATATTTGCAAATGACATATCAGATAAAGGGCTAGTGTCCAAAATCTATAAAGAACTTAGCAAACTCAATACCCAAAGAACAAATAATCCAATCAAGAAATGGGCAGAAGACATGAACAGACATTTCTGCAAAGAAGACATCCAGATGGCCAACAGACACATGAAAAAGTGCTCCAGATCACTCGGCATCAGGGAAATACAAATCAAATCCACAATGAGATATCACCTCACACCAGTCAGAATGGCTAAAATTAACAAGTCAGGAAATGACAGATGCTGGTGAGGATGCGGCGAAAGGGGAACCCTCCTACACTGTTGGTGGGAATGCAAGCTGGTGCAACTCCTCTGGAAAACAGCATGGAGGTTCCTCAAAATGTTGAAAATAGAACTACCCTATGACCTAGCAATTGCACTACTGGGTATTTACCCTAAAGATACAAACGTAGTGATCCGAAGGGGCACGTGCACCCAAATGTTTGTAGCAGCAATGTCTATAATAGCCAAAGTATGAAAAGAACCTAGATGTCCATCAACAGACGAATGGATAAAGAAGAAGTGGTATATATACACAATGGAATACTATGCAGCCATCAAAAGAAATGAAATCTTGCCATTTGCGACGATGTGGATGGAACTAGAGGGTATCATGCTTAGCGAAATAAGTTAATCGGAAAAAGACAACTATCATATGATCTCCCTGATATGAGGGAGAGGAGATGCAACATGGGGGGTTAAGGGTGTAGGAGAAGAGTAAATGAAACAAGATGGGATTGAGAGGGAGACAAACCATAAGTGACTCTAAATCTCACAAAACAAACTGAGGGTTAATGGGGGGAGGGGGTTTGGGAGAGGGGGTGTGGGCTTTGGACTTTGGGGAGGGTATGTGCTATGGTGAGTGCTGTGAAGTGTGTAAACCTGGAGATTCACAGACCTGTACCCCTGGGGATAAAAATATATGTTTATAAAGAATAAAAAAATGGCAACGTCTGGTGCTCAGGCTCTGTTGGCAGTGTGGGAACATTTCCTCAGTGATGCTGAGCAAGATTAGGCTGCCCTGCTGGTGGGACAGAGATTGGAAGCAGAATTCCAGGAGGTGAAAAGAGTTCTTGTAGGTATGTGGTGATACCTACCAGTACAACCTGGAATGGAAAAGGGGCTGATGCAGCATTTGGGGGTGTGTTGAAAAGGGCACTGCTGGGACTGAGTGTCAGGCTTTTGGGTTGAGAGGGAGGAGATGTCATTGCCAATGAGGTTTCAGACTCAGGGAGTAGAAAAACTCATCATGCCTTTGGCCTCTTCCTGAAGATGTCGTGAAGATGTCCTGAAGATGAAGATGTCATCCTCTGATTTGGGTTATTGAGTTGGGAAAGTAAAGAATTGATATGTGAGGATAATCCTAGTCACAGCCTGTGTGTTCATACCCTATGTTTTAGGCTTTATTATTAGAATCTAACAACTAGAATGTTGCTAGCCAAGATTGGTGAGAGGTGACATCTGAGATACTGTCTTTCTGGAGTGGGATCAGTTGAGTAACTAATCCACAGTAGAGTTATGTTTACTGACTCTCAGGGTGCTTTAGTGCTGATGAGCTTGAAAACAGCAGGGACAGTAGGTGCATTTCTTATGCTGGAGAAATCTTTGCAGATAGTCTCAGGGGAGATGAAGGTTAGGGGAAAAGCATCTACTTCTACCCAGGTTGGGTGGGAGAAGAAAAGATCATACCAGGAAGGGAGATGGTGTTTCTCTTTGTCTTATCAAGTTGATAGTAGGATTTGGCTTCATTATCAGAGGAGATTCACATATTGGTTGTGAAGCACAGGGCCAAGCTAGGGAATGAAAGCATGACACACCCTGCCCTCTAGATGCTCTGGTCTTCAGAAATGTCCTGTTACTATCCCATTGTGCCTAATGAAGTATTCTCTTACCAGCCAGCTATGATGAGCAACAGAGTACCCAGGAGGGCAGTGAGAAAGCAGCCAGGGTTGAGAAGATGTGAAGTGCTGTGGTAAAGTACCTTTTGAAAAATCTAGTGGTGACTTTACTAGAAGAAAAAATGGAAAGGAAGCCAATTTGTCTACATTGTCAGTAAAAGAAAGAGGGATAGGATGGTATTTTCAGCAAGGGGGTAACAAGGCCAGTTGAACATTTCCGTTGGAACTGAGAAATTGGCTTAGTTGAAAGAGACAGGTGAAGGGAGAGATGACGGATACTTACATGAGGTGAGTGACTCGAACAGGCAGGCAAGGGGTGGAAGATTTGGAGAAGGCAGAGGAACAGGGGTAGACCTTGTGGACAAGGGATCTGTAAGCTGATCCCTGAAAAGGGATCAGACTGCTTTTTGCTTTTGCTCAGAAACATCCAGGAAGGATGATGATAGGGTATCATTTTTCCAGCTCCATTTTCTCTATCCTTGGTTTTCACATTATGCCCCTTGGTCAAAGCCATCACATCTAGACAGGCAAAGCCAGCACTCTGATGTCCTCTGAAACACCAGGTAGTATTTCTTTCCTTGGTATCAAGCTTCTCATGTCTGAAACTCTTGAGACTTCCTTGGTGGAACAAGGTGGAACAAGCCTCACAAATGTGTCAGAATGGAATGAGTCTCTCATGGTGTTACAGAGGTTCAGTCTGAAACCTGAACCCTGAATAGTAGCCTTTATGCACATATCCAAAAGTGTCTCAAGTACTGTATCATTCCTTCTTCTTTTTATTTTTTAAAGATGTAAAATATCTGTAACTTTTCCGACTATAAAAGTAACATGTATTCAATAGAAACATATTCATGAATGCAGAAGGGTATGAAGTTAAAAAGTGAGCTCGCCTGGGTTGATGAACTGGGTTATTCTCTGCATAAAGACTTACCAAGCAATACTAGGTAGTGAGGAAGAATCCAGGTCTGGGGCTGTATGTCACGTCCAGTTCTCTTTAACGTCCCTACCTTCTCATCTGCAGGGTAGTGGGGATAACTGGGTGGCCATGGCAGATTGGATGAGATAATGTGTGTGAAGATAATTGTGTATAAAGGAGCACAGTGCTTGAAAGATAAGATATGTTCAATAAATGACTCTTAAATGCCTTCTCTACATGCTTTTATTCTATGTGTATAATTTTTATTTATTTATTTATTTGACAGACAGAGATCACAAGTAGGCAGAGAAGCAGGCAGAGAGCGGGGTGGGGGCGGGAAGCTGGCCTCCCGCCGAGTAGATAGCCCATTGCAGGACTTGATCCTAGGATCCTGGGATCATGATCCGAGCCGAAGGCAGAGGCCCAACCCACCGAGCCACCAAGGCGCCCCATGTGTATAATTTTTTAACTTGGTTTTCCATATTTGTTGTGATAGGCATATGTCTATGTCAATACATGTAGTTCTGCTTCATTTTTTTAATGATTGCAAATCTCATTGATCCCCTCCCTAAGTAGACTTTTTGAGAAGCATATTAACTATCAGAGTCATTACATATTATTGTCATTGCCTTGGCTAAATTAGCCAACAGAATTTTGAATGAAAATTGGGAGTGTGCATCCTTTTCCAGTTCCTGACCTTAACGGGTATGCCTCCACTATTGAGAGGCTCTACATAAATGGCCAATGGTCAGTTCATATTTGAAAATAGAACTGACTCCCAACCTCTGCAGCACCTAGCCCAGGAAGCCAAACTACAGCCTCTGTAGCAACCGCTCTGGGATGCCACACCACCACCTCTGTAGGAATTGGCACAAACAGGTCAGGACTTGGTCAGTAACTGTCAGCTTCCTTAAGTTTCACCCCTGCTCCTGACTCAGGACCAACCACAGAAAACCAAACCTACTCCCTAAACCAATAACAGGACATGCCTTCCTCTAGTTAACTTGCTTCCAGCTTCCCCATACCAACCACCTCTGATCAGTGCATACCTCAAGGCTTCCTGTCTTCTTACTATAAAACTTTCCCACTCCTCTGCCTGCCTTTGAGTCTCTGCCAACTGCAAGGGGCAGTGGCTCACCCCCCTTGCTATAGGAAGCTCTGAATCGCCTCTGCTAGTTCTCCTTTGGGTGATCTTTATTTCTATACACTGTTCAGTAAAATTTCCAGTAGTGGGTTTTCTAATGAGTAATCAGCTGTGTATTTCTAGAATGAGCTCTTCTGTGGTCACATAATGTTAGTTACTCAACACATGTTTCTTGAGAACATGTTATGAACCAGGGTCTGTGTTAGGCTTAGATAAGATAGGAATAACCCAAACAGATGTGTATTCTGCTCTTGTAGGGTTTATGGTCTAGTAGGCAACACAGGCATTCATCAGGTAAGTACACTTGATTGTGGGGTTTTGGAGAAAAGTACTCCAGGAAACTGAGAAGGAATGGGCAGGGAGGAAACTCAGAAGAGTGGGGTGTCGTCTAAGCCAAGAGAAGGTGGCCACATTTCCAAAAGATCAGATGCGACAAGAGCAATCAAGAAGTCAAGTGCAAGGACGTAAAGAATGAGTATTATGCTCTTCTGTTTTTGTTTTTTTTTTCATGCTCTTCAGCTTTTTTACCACGTTTCTTCATTTATTTTCCTCCGTGGTTATTTCTGAAGGCTTCATTTTTTACATTCATATTTAAGTGAGCATTTACAAGTTCCTTTATAGCTTGAATTGATTTCCAATGTGACTTCAAATTTTTTTCAGAAATTTGATATGTAGAAAGTGCATATCAAATTCTTCCTAAGTAATATTTATTTTCTCCACCAGAAAACTGAAAATGAAATGCATTCCCTGCTGATTGTTGTCACTTACTTGGCAGCGCTGGTTTGACTATCGGATACTGTTCCGTGCCTCCTGCAGCAGCGGCTCGATGGGCTCGCTCTGTGAGTGGCACCTGTTAATTAACTAATGCAGAAAGATGTCACTGAAGTAGAAGCCTGTCATGGGATACCAGGCCTGCTGTGTACAAATGTGAAAATAACTTCTGCAAAATAAGATTTTAACGAAGCGGATTTATTTTCACAGCACCATGTGGCAATTTCCTGTCCCTTCTTTCTGTTTGCTTATTTTTCAGCCCTTTATATTTCTCTAGAGAGAGATTCAACTTGATATGTGTTGCCCGCCCCCTCACCTTTCTTAGCCTTATCTGTTTCTAATTACATCTTTTTAAAACCTGTTGTTTTTTTGTATTTTTTTAAGGATTATTTATTTATTGAGAGAGTGCATACATCTTGTGTGGGGTGCAGAGGGAAAAGGAGAGAGAGAGTCTCTTTTTTATTAATTATTTTTATTAATATATAATGCATTATTTGCCCCAGGGGTACAGGTCTGCGCATCCTCAGGCATACACATTTCACAACACTCACCATAGCACATACCTTCCCCAATGTCCATCACCCACCCACCCTATTCCTACCCTGCCCTCCCCCTGGCAACCCTCAGTTTGTTTCTTGAGATTAAGAGTCTCTTATGGTTATCTCCCTCCTGATCCCATCTTGTTTCATTTTTTCCTTCCCTACCCACCAAACCCCCGACCCTGCCTCTCAAATTCCTCATATCAGAGAGATCATATGATAATTGTCTTGAGAGAGAGTCTTAAGCATACTCCCTGCTGAGCTTGGAGGAGATGATGTGGGCCTTGATTTCTAGACCTTAGATCACAACCTGAGCAGAAACCAAGAGTCGGAGGTTCAACAGATTGGGCCTCCTGGGCACCCCTGTATTTTGTTTTATAGTCACATGATAAGCTTCACAGATAGTCCTTCTTTTCCATTTTCAGTCATTTCAGTTACAGAAAAACAGTCTTGCTGAGTGAGTAATAGCATAGACTAGAGCCAGATGGCCATGGCAAAGTTACTCAACCTTTTCCAAACTTCAGTTTCATCATCTGTAAATAGAGTTAAGGGGATTTTTGGTTAGATTATCCGTTAAAGCACTTAGAATAGTACTTTGCACATGGTAAGAGCCCTATAAGTATTTACTATCATTGTTCTTTCTCTTCACAGCTTATTCTAATATCTGATTTTTAGCTTTGGAGTATTGATTTATAAATAATAATACCAGTTTGTTATCCTATCTCTTGGTTGATAGTGTAGGGACATAATTTTCCCTGTGGAGTTTTAATAGGTTTAGGGTAAATGAGTGCTATTTAATATTCATTTGCCACATTCTGACTTATAAAATATTAAAGCTAAGAGAAACCTCCAGTGTCACAGAGTGCTCCTTCTTTATTTTCTAACAAGGAAATTAGGGCTTAGGAAAATGGAATAAGTTGACCACAGTCACTCTGTTAGGTTCTGATAGTGCTGACACCAGGACCTGTCACTCCCAGTCCAAAGAGTTTCCAGTGCTATAATTTGAATTATATAGCCCCCCCCCATTTTTGGATGACCAAAAATGAGCCAGTTAATCAATTTTTCCCACAGAAAAAATGTAGTGAATATAGTGTCTCTGGTCCATCAGCTGACGCAGACTCAGAAGTGCATCTCATCAGCAGGAAGTGGGTGAGGACTTCTGGGTCAAGATGGCAGATCAGCAAAGGGAATTCCATCTGCTTCCTCATTGTATTGTCTTCTTATTGCTGTTGTAACAAAGTCACAATTTTAGTGGCTTAAAACTACACAAAAATCTATTCTCTTACAGTTCTAGAAGTCAAGAGTCTAAAGTCAAGATGTTGGTGGCTTCATTTCTTCAGGAAGCTTCTGTTTCCTTGCCTTGAAAACCCAAGCTGAAAAGCTTCTAGCTGCTGCCTGTGTTACTTGTTCCTCGGCCTTTGTGCCACTGCAACCTCATACTTCTGTCTTTACATCACTTTCATTCTGACCTCCTGCTTCTCTCCTGTAGGAGTCATTGTGATTACATTGGACCTGTTTGGATCATCCACGATAGTCTATCTCAAGGTCCTTAACCAATGGGAAGCCTGGGTGGCTCAGTTGGTTAGGTGTCTGCCTTTGGCTCAGGTCATGATCCTGAGGTCCTGGAATCGAGTCCCCATCGGGCTCCTTGCTCAATGGGGAATCTGCTTCTCCCTCTGCCTGCTGCTTCCCCCTGCTTGTGTGCTCTCTCTTTCTCTCTTTCTGACAAGTAAATAAAATCTTTAAAAAAAAAAAAAAAAAAAAGAGGATCCTTAACTGAATCACATTTGCAAAGTTCCCTTTTCCATGGAAGGTGACACTCACAGTTTCCAGGAATTAGGATATGGATATCTTTGTTGAGGAGGGGGTAGACATTATTCATCCTATCACACTCCCAAAGCACCATTAAAATGAGAATCAAGTCTTCAAAGTTATTAACTCTAGAGAAAACATGAAGTTGCCAAGGAAAGGAAAAATAATCATAGTTTTCCATGTGACTTAATTGGGAATAGTGTTTATACAGTCATTAACAATGTAATCACTGTCAATCTGATTGAAAGTAAGAGATACCTGTAGTAGGGGGATGAGGAGTGGGAGCTGTGTAGGTGTGAGGTAGGACATGGGGAAAGAGCTTCTATCTTCCTTCCCACATAGGGGGAAGTCAACAGATAATGCCGGCAACTCATAAAATGCAAGTGTGTATTATTTAGAGAAATGGGAGGGGGGTGATGATAATTAGGTAAAAGAAGTGAAACTAGTTGCCTCTGGGGAGATGAAGGTTACCTGGACCACAGGAAGACTTTGAAAGGAATAAAAAATTAAAAAATTAATATAGATTGAAAGACAGGGAAGATGAGGAGGGTGGATAATGCATGGAGTCAAGAAAGCATGATGCTTTTGAAGATAACTAACTTGAAGTTTGACACCCGGGAGACTGATACCCTGTCCCATTAAGGAAGATTTAAAAAAATAATTAGAACTCCCAGTCCCTTGACCTGGTTAGGACTCTCAACATACTCATATCAGAAATTCAGATTAGCCGCATTAAAAAAAAAAAAAGAAAATGTCTTACCAGTGAGAGCATTTCTGATGGCACTCAAACTAAGAATCATTCTTGGGGGGAGCACCTGGGTGGCTTAGTGGGTTAAGCCTCTGCCTTCGGCTCAGGTCATGATCTCAGGGTCCTGGGATGGAGCCCTGTATTAAGCTTTCTGCTCAGCAGAGAGCCTGCTTCTCCCCCTCTCTCTGGCAAATAAAGAAATAAAATACAAAAAAAAAAAAAATAATTCTTGGGCCGGAAACGGCTAGAACCATGGCCCTAAATATGATACTCGGAGCCCCTGACCCCTGAGTTCTCTTCCTCCCCCATCATTTTCCTTTCCACCCTCACTACAGCCTAGTGTTCTTGCTCCTTGGTCCTTGAGATGAGGCATTGGCACTGTTGCTCCCTGTTTCACATGTTGAAATGTATTCATTTCTTGCCTCTGCTGCCCCATTTCTGGAACTCCAGGGGGGACAGAAACAGCTGGCTGTGGCTGGGGACAGTCACTTTGTGTCAAGTGAACACTACACAGTAACCAGGTGGTGCCTCAACTTCCCCCTTCCTTTTTGGGATTGCTAGCTGTGTCATGGAATTTCATCTTAAAAAGGGACACTGTACAGTTACTTAATAGAATAAGTTAGCATTTTATCTATGGAATGAGCTAAGATATAGAAATCTCTGATACATCCTTCAGTGAAAAATAGCAAGGTATGGGCTATATTGCACACATCTTTATATGCATGTGTTTGCATGTGTTTCATATGCCCTCTACAGCAAACCCATGCATGGTAAGTTTCGAGGAAATGGGATGTCAGGGATCTTTGTATTTTCTGTGTCATACTTTTTACATACAGATACATTGAATTTTTACATTTTACATTACAAAATTGAATTTTTACAGAGTATAAGAAAAGATGACAAGTGTGGCTTGGATCTTCACTCCCTCTGGCTGATTGCACCAAGCTGGCATTTTACTCCATGATCTGTGTGACCCATAGATATCTGTTTATGGACCCTGAAGGGAAGGGACCATTTCTTGAATTGTTTTCTAGTTCCTTCCTTGTGGAGTACTATAAAATTTACATTACAGATGTTCAGCATATTACAGATGAACCTGGGATTGAATGAATGATTCATGTTCTCTCCCAAATAACTCAGAGATAGATCACAGGGAAGGAGAAAGGGTAGGAGGGAAGATGTGGTAGGTGGAACTTGAGAGAATATGCTCAAACTCAGGGCCCAGCTCATAAAAGACCCTTCATACTTCAGCAAGTGCTTTATTGAAGTCAGAATTCAACTGGACAAAGCTTTCACACTTTTAGGACAGACTCTGAGGTGTGTTGCTGCTAAGAGGGGTCACCCTCCCTCCTGAGAAGGTTTCCTTCCCTCTTCTTCCACCCCACTCTGTTCCAGCACTTTTCCTGGGCTTTGCACATATATAATCAGTCATTCCATTACTCCTCCATTTCCTGGTAGAAATTGGAAACTTGATGCACCTTTGAGTTAATAAAACATACTTTTTTGAATTAGTCATAAACAACATTGTATCTTAAGTTTTGGATATGAAATTAGCACCTACTTCTACTTTTTGTGTTCACCCTTTCAAAAATGGCTCTGGATATATTTGTGTAAATCAATTCTAAACTACTCCAGCTATCTGAGTAATCAAAAGGAGTGTATGTTTCAGTGCATAAATCCATCAAATGTTAAACTTATTTTTTCAGCTATTTTGTAATTGAGCTTATTCTATCCAAAATTTTTACCTCTCAAGTATGCATGGAGGGGGCAGGCATAGAAGTAGGTTTCCATGTTGCTAAAATGCAGGGTATCTGCTTCAAAAAGAAAAGGGCATTTCAGTCTTCTGGGGCAGGTGACCAGAATAAATCATATACTTGGAATAATTCAATACAGTGTTCTCCTCTGTCCTTTGAGTTAAGTGCTAGGCTGATACTGTACTAATCGTGGGGGTCCATGGACCACTGTGGCTTCAGGGGAGCTGGGGCAAGGTTGTTTTTAAGATACTCTCATATAGAGAGTCCCTTCAAGTTGTTGGGGGGGGGTGGTTATTAATTAAAACATTAGCCTCTGTCATATTTGAGAAGTCCCCAGCCTTTTTCCATGAAGTACTTCCAGTTTTCAGGTTTGATGGGTTCCTTGATTTCAGCAGAATACAGCGTTGGGAATTGGTCGGTCCTACACACCAAATGAAGCTTATTCAGTGTCCATCTCCTAACTGGTGTGAGCCAGATTCCCATGGGCCCTGGTGTTTGGGCAGGGTGTGAGAGGGAGAGCTTAAGATGTAGTGTGGAAAACAAAGCTCCAAGGCAGAGGACATGCAGAATTGGGGCCACAATTGCATGGGGAGAAGGAAGGCTAGAGAGCCCGGTGTAGACACCCAGGGTCTCCTAAGAAGTGGCTAAAATAACAGGCAAAACCTGCCCTAAGATGGTTCCTAAATTTTTAGACTGAGAGATGAGACATATTTTCATTTGGGGTCTTGGCTGCGTGGGCTGTGTGGCTGCGTGGCTGCGTGGCTGCATAGCTGCGTGGCTGCTCGGCTGCTCATTAACGTTCAGCCAGAACAAGTTTTGTGTGCTTGGATGCTCTGGCTCAGGACCTCGGATTTACAGATGCCTGCATTTACCCCGCCAATGTTTCTGGGATGGGCATGGCCACTTTCACCCTCCATGGTTTTCTGTTTAAAAGCAGACTTTTACCTCTGCGGATTTGTTGTGATCCTGCATTTGGTAGTATAGCACCAATCATTTTGGAAAAGAACGATTTTCCCACATCACATCTCACAGATGCCTTTATATTGCTTTTCTAGATTGTCTGTTCAGGGTGACTTTCATGAACCATAGGAGAAATGGTCACGTGTTTGTATGATGCAGATATAAACTTATTCACAAGGAAGCCTCAATTTGGGGAGGTTACATTTGGATTTAGAATGTTATATTCAAGTCATTAATGATAGAAATATAAATTGCTTTCAAATCTTGGCATTTCAAAGTGTACTCTCATATTATCTCTCTACTCCAACAGATTTTGAAAAATTAATAATATAATCAGGACACAGTGACCAGAGCTGGAAATAGCTCATGTACATTAATATTCCCAGAACGTTAAACACTTGAAAATAACTCATGGGGGTGACTGCTTTAGAGATTTGCTTATAATTAATACAAAATAATTCTTGAATATTTTTTTTTTTGATGAGTTGGTTGTAATTAATGCAAAGTAGTTCTTGGTTTCTGTAGCTTAATGAATTTTGATTTCTCTTTTAGGTGTTAAGATAGAGTATTAAGAAGTTCTTACAGGGCACCTGGGTGGCTCAGTGGGTTAAAGCCTCTGCCTTCGGCTCAGGTCATGATCCCAGGTCGTGGGATCGAGCCCCGCATCGGGCTCTCTGCTCAACAGGGAGTCTGCTTCCTCCTCTCTCTCTCTGCCTGCCTCTCTGCCTACTTGTGATCTCTGTCTGTCAAATAAATAAAATCTTAAAAAAATAAAAAAGAAGTTCTTACAGTGACATTTGACCAGAGGACTGGGAAAAGCTGGAGCCCATTTCAGATACCTTTGTATAGCATCTGTGAGGGAGCTGATGGGCAAACAAGGCACAGAAACCTTTTTTATTATGCTGGTCTACATAGAAGACTGCTTTTAGCCTTACTTCCTATATTAGATCCACCTGCGAGACTGGAAACAAAGTTGGTTGTGACTTTCCTGTGTATTTGCCTCAGTGCTGAAACATCAGTCTTACCACTCAGGCAGGAAAGCCTCCCTTTTCCCTTTATACAGATGCATACTGGGTTGGACTAATGGAGAGAGATGGGAAACACAGGTGCATTTGCCCAGGGATCTGGAGCAGAGCTGAACCTAAGTCACAGGTAGCTACTAAATCTCAGACGGGGTCTGATAGAGGGGAGAGAGGGAAAACCCCCCCAAAACCATGAAAGGAATGGCCAGGCCTTCCCCAGGGGTGCAGGCCTCTGGCTGTGCTGTATACCACCAGCCTTTTTAGTGGAAGAGGAGAGTGGAAAGAGCCGCATACCCATGCCCACTGACAGTTGAATCCCTTGGAGAATTTTCAATCTGGAGATCACAGCCCTGATAATGTCCCTGAACTTGATTCTCTCCCTTTTTGGAGGTAAGAATATCTTTCTCTTGATTAGTACCTATATGTGGAAAAGAATAAAAGAACAGAACTAGGGGAATGTTAGCATGCTTTCCTTCCCTCTGCCTCCTTCTTAGATTTATTCCTCCATTTTGGTAAAATGCATCCTGTTTTAACTTATTCACAGAGCTTTGCCAATATTAGCAATCTAATCCTTGAGTCCCATGGGGTAAGATGAAGGGACAAACAGTGGTCCCTTGCTTTGCTCCAAAGTGGATATGGTCAGCCTTATGCAAATGCAGGTTCAAGCCTTTCCTTCCAAGAAACAGTATTTCCTAACTCCCTCTATGGGGAAATTCTGGACACAGTGTGGAAGCAAACATATCAAAACCTACAGAGTTTTTGGAGAAAGTATACCAAGAAAGATCTAGTAACTTGAAGTTTGACTTCAAGCCACAGGATTACCAACGACTGACAGGAATTGCCTAGAAATGACCCAGTCAGGGAACTTTCTTCAGGTTTATGAACCATGGCAACAAAGCACCCTTCCTTGACCCTTTTCTTTTTAGATTTGAATCATTCCTTTTTATCTATGACATGATTATGTTTTTTATGATTATTTTTCTAGAAGCATCTTTTCCTTCCTTTCCTCTATAAAGCCTCCCCCTGTCTGGGATTTGCTTAGTGCTGGTTGTCTTGTTTGTCTGTCTTGACTGTCCTTTGGGAACCCTTCTGTTCTCTCTGGTCATCTCCAATTTCTGTTTTTCTGGTCTTGATTGCCACCCAGTTTCTAGATTTTTATCTCCAACTGCCTTTGGTCATTGGCTTTTGGATGTTATCTCAAACTCATGTCTTTTTTTTTTTTTTTAAAGATTTTATTTATTTATTTGACAGAGAGAGATCACAAGCAGACAGAGAGGCAGGCAGAGAGAGAGAGAGAGAGAGAGGGAAGCAGGCTCCCCACCGAGCAGAGAGCCCGATGCGGTACTCGATCCCAGGACCCTGAGATCATGACCCGAGCCGAAGGCAGCGGCCCAACCCACTGAGCCACCCAGGCACCCCTCAAACTCATGTCTTAAAAAGCTATCTTACAGTGCTGAGAAAACCTACTCCCCAGTTCTTCCAAAGCCGATATAGTTCTCCTATTCCTTATTGACCCATTTAGTCCCCATGCCACTATTGCCACCAAGTTAAAAATCACACTTCTTTAGTGATGTGTCTGCCTTCCTCCTTGCTTCCCACCACCACTTGGTTATGGCATGACCTCAGTGGCCTACTCATTGGTCTTCTGGTCTCAGTTCCCCACTGGGTGGTCCAAGAATCTCCACAATATTGACAAAAGTACATGGACTTTGGAGGTAACACATGTGTTCAAATCACTTCTTGATTTGCACTTAATTCTGTGACCTTGAACTTGTTACTTGAGTACTTGTTATTTGAGTCTTTGTTTTTGCTTATATAAAATGGAAATATCAGCATCTGCCTCGCAGAGCTGTTAGGTATTAAATGTAAATTCAGGTGAGGTATTAAATGTAAAAAAACAAGTAAAAGCCCATTGCCAGACAGAGCAGTGCACAGTAAATGCTGCTATCATCCCAGCACAGGCTGCACTGTCAAAGTATGGAAGAGTTCCATCACCCTAGAAAGTTCTATCCTGTCTCTTCCCTAGAGGCAACTATATTCTGATCGCAATTGACATAGATATTTTTTTTTTCCAGAATCTTACAGATGTAGTCATACCACTGTGTTTATACACCTGTTTCTGGTGTCTATCTCTCAGCATCCTTTTTGAGATTCATCCATATCATTGTGTGATTTGGTGGCTCATTTCTTTTCATTGTTGACTAGAGTCTCATTGTATATGTCTTATTGTGTCTGCCCATTCTCCTCATGATAGACACTTGGGCTATCTCTAGCTTGGGGCTATTTTGAATAAAGGTCTAATGAGTCTTTCTGTAGATAAAGGTTTTCACTTGGGTAAATATGTAAGAGTGGAATTGCTAGGTAATATACTAACTGTATATTTAAATTTATAAAAACTGCAACTATTTCCCATCAGCAGTGTATATGAGTACTGGCCACTCTACATCCTTACCAACATTTGGTGTTGTCAGTTTTTTTCATTATAATTATTTCTGTTTGTGTGTAGTGGTATCTCATTGTGATTTTAATTTGCATTTTGTTAGTGACTAATGATGTTGAACATTTTTCATGTGCTTATTGACATAGATCTTTGGTGAATGGACTGTTTAAGTTTTCTACCCATCTTTAAAATTGATTGTCTTTTTATTATTGAGTTGTAGGAACTGTTTGTGTATTTTGCATGTAAGTTCTTTATTAGATATCTATGTCGTAAATATTTAATTTTGTGATGATGTTTAATTTACTGATTTTTAAGTGATCCATACTTTTTGAGACCTTAGAAATCTTGCCTGCCTTGGGTTACAAAGTTCTTCTCTTATATCTTATTCTAGAACTCTTACAGTTTTAGTTTTTATGTGCAGATCTGTGATTCATGTGAAGCTAATTTTGCATAGCATACAATGTCACCATCAAGGATCCTTTTCTCCATATGGATACTCCGTTTTTCTACCCTCTTTTGTTGAAAAGAATTTTTTTTGGTAAAGCGTTCATTTTTTTGCAGTTTATGTGACCATGTATCTGTGGGTCCATTTCTGGACTCTGAAACTGGAAGTATTGGCATGAAGTCCTTTTTCTCTGTTGATGTGTACCTGTTATCTCTATTCACTGAATCAGTGACCCAGTAGTAATGAGCATCCTTCATTCTCAAATCATGGTTTCCAAACACAGTTTCTTGTTAAAAGACCCCAGGGCTTCTTGAAGAAGTAGCTAATGCCTAGTCCAAAACAGGAATTTTTTTTATTTCTTAAACCATAAAGCTTTTAAATTCATTTTATTTAATATGTTTGAGGCAGGAATTCTTAAGATGAACTTGGAACATATTATAACAGTGGCTAGGACACTTTCAAGGGGCTTTCAGTAGCCAAAGATGTAAACAAGTTAGACATTAAAAAAAAAAAAAAAAAGATTGAATCCACTGAAATCCATAAAATGTATCTTTTAAATATCCAGTGTATTCACAATGATGCCACAAAATGAGCTCATTAGTAACTTTTGGTAGTTTCTAGCTTCTCCACCCTGTCCCCCATTAGTCACGTTTGGTAATTGCTAATACTCCAAAATCACTGTTCTGAAAACTGGTAAGTGACAACAAAGAAGCATTTATTAAACACATATCCTGCCTTTCCTTTACAAACCATATTTTTTGATAACTAGATAGTTGATAAAAGAATTTCCTTCCTTCCTTCCTTCCTTCCTTCCTTCCTTCCTTCCTACCTCTCTTTCTGTTTCTTCCTTCTTACTTCTTTCTCCCTTCCTACTTCTTTCTTCCTTTCCTTCTTTCTCTCTCTCTTTCTTCCTCCCTCCCTCCCTCCCTCCCCTTTCCTTCCTTCCTACCTTCCTTCCTTCCTTTCTCTCTTTCGTTCTTTCTAGGAGAGACAGTGAGTGAGAGTGAAAGAGAGAGCACGAGCTGGGGGCAAGGCAGAGGGAGAAGGAAAAACAGGCTCTGCACTAAGCAGGGAGCACTATATGGGGCTTATCCTAGGACCCTGGGATCATGACCAGGGCCAAAGGCAGATGCTTAACTGACTGAGCCACTGAGGTGCCCCCAAGAAGATTCTTTTTTTTTTTTTAAGATTTTATTTATTTATTTGACAGAGAGAGAGATCACAAGTAAGCAGAGCAGCAGGCAGAGAGAGAGAGGGAAGCAGGCTCCCTGCTGAGCAGAGAGCCCCATGCAGGGCTCGATCCCAGGATCCTGAGGTCATGAGCTGAGCTGAAGGCAGAGGCTTAACCACTGAGCCACCCAGGCCCCCAAGAAGATTCTTTATAGAAGAAAACCAGCTGAAAAAATGCAGAAGGAGTGATAGAATATGAAACTTACTGTATTGCTCTTATCTAATGAAATGTGGGAATAGATTGTGGTCCTTAGTAGGTAACATTTGATGTTGAACTTTATAATGAATGGGTTAGACTAACAATCCCTGACCCCGATCAATTTTAATATTGTTAAGTGTAGAACAGCTAGACAGTGTATCCTCCCAGATATGATGCAACAGGACATATAGAGACCCAGCCCCCAAGTATTATTGCCCAAAAAATTGAATCTGAATTAAATGGAGTCTCTAGTCACTACAATTAACATTTTACAGAAAATACGGGGATACAGGAACACCACCACAAGAAAATCTACAGGAAAACAGCATTCTAACTTCTCCAAAAATAAATGGCATGAAAATTGCAGGCAGGGGAAAGACTGTTAGACATTAAAGGAGATGTAAGGTCTGCAACCAAATGGAATGTGTGGACCTGGTTTGTATCCTGATTTCAACAAACTAATCCTTAAAAAGACAGTTTTGAGATATTTGAGTTTTGAACATAGACTGCATATTGCCTATATTAAATAAGTCTCATTTTATTAAGTGGTAATAATTTTTTTTAAGAAATAACCTTTTTCTGTTAGACTATACTGAAGTATTTACAGGAGAAATAAGATGTCTGTTTGCTTTAAAATCCTAAAAAAAAAAAATGGGGGTAAATTAAGCAAAGATGGGCAAAAGTGTTGAGGATTATTGAAGAAAGTGATGGGGGCTCTTTTTACAGAGTCTTGTGACTTTCTTTATTTCATAATAAAAAGTTTAAATGAGAAAAACGTGTATTTTGACCCTGAAGTGTAAGTCCTAGCCATGAAGAGCACTGAATATGTGGCTGAGAATAGACCACTTGACATCCTTCTAATGAGCTTGCTGGCGTTATCACCGGTGTGGAGAAATATTTTGTGTCATGCTTCATTTCCAGTCTCCTATGAATACCTTCCCTGACAGCTGGTGAATTCGTGTGTCAAGCCAGAGCTCGGCATTTGTCGCCCGCTTTTCCACACAGCAGGCTGGAAAGACTTTCTGTCCCAGCGGGGATCCGGTTATGTTCATTGTTCGCACTCTTTCCTTGAAGACAGAATGAGGATCAGGAATATCGCTCGCTGTTGCTCACCAGCTGTTTAGTCTGAGTCAAGCCTCACGTAGAGGGACATCCGGGGTCTGCCTCCCCCTCTGAAGAGCCACGTCCTCCTCTGCTGTTGCCATAGTTCTCACCCTTCTGCAACTATGACCCTCTGCGTGATGTGTTACAAAGTAATCCTAACCCCCTAGAGGAAAACTTCTTGCAGCATGGATTTACCAAACACTTTGTTTTAAAGGCCTTCTGCCCTGTCTGCAGCTCATGAATGCCCAAGTGCTGATTCATGGCATGGGAATGAGTGATGCTGCCTGACTCAGAGGAGAATGCCTTCTGGTGTCGTGTACATGTCATAATAATTGCTTTTCTGGGCTCTGTGTCATTGATGATATGTGCCATCAAACCTCATCATCAGTTTTGCCAGTAGTTAATTCTACCTTCTCTTCAAGGATATTTATCTTCAGCCCTGTGACTTGTACCACTCTTTGCCACAAGGAGTACAACTTTGAGACCTGTATAATTTTGGTTTCTCTCTGCCTTTAGTGACAAAATTAATTACTTTTGAAGTCTAAGAATTACTCTGCACCAGTCTAGGAGAACTCAGTTGCTTTACTGAAAATGACAATGGCATTGTTTGGAAGAGATACCAAAGCTTGGATGGCTGTGCTTGGCAGAGTTTCCATCCAACTGATCATCTGAAAACTAAAGACAAGTGGATTGTTAAGACCAATAAAGTCCAGCTTACTGTACAGCTCTTTACCATCCTTCCCCCCACCATCTGCTATGTAAAATATTTTATTTTAGAAGATTCGGTTTTCTAGAGCATTCAGATGATCTACTGATGCCAAAGGTCCTGTTTACTATGTTAGGTGTGTAACACTGAGTGTTGTATTTTCACCACATTCACTCTATATGAATTCAAAGAGTAATGCTACACAATAGTATCAATAAAAATGCGAATTTAAGTGTAAACAATAATGCTCCTACTTGTGAAAATGTATTTTTTGTGACCGACAACATCAAACTGAAAGTTGAAGACCAACCACAATGTTAATTTAATAGCAGGTTTGCAGCAGCAAAATGTTAGAACCTGGAAATTTCTGAATATCAGATTTCTTAAAATCATAGTTGATCTTACATTTTGCCTTTTTTTTAATGCATATGGAAAAAAATTGCCTCATTGCTTTTCTCTTATTGGAATGACCCATTACTTGTAGATACTTGTTGATCCTTGTGTCCCCTGTGTCTGCCTGTGGAGCCTGACCCTTATTGTGAATAAGTGAACTTCAGAGAACCTGGGGACAGTCTGTTCATATGTAACATGTTTTCTTCCAGGGTCAGGGAAACCCTCTGCCCTTGTGAAGCCTCTTCATGTAGGATCATGTTTCTCAAAGTGTAATTTAGGGAACCTTTGCATCAAGTCACCCGGGGCGCTTACTTAACACATTCCAGGCTCTTGAGCAGGTTCTGGGAGTGAGGCCTGGAAACCTGCAATTTTAAAAATGTGCCTGAGGGTATCCGGTATGAGTACCATTGAAGGACTGCTTTGGCTTTAGGCAACATAGAATACACATGCCTGCTCTGTTGGGTTTATGTGACACGTTATTTTGTAATTCACGAGACATGTTGTACCCTTCTTTTTTACCCTCAGGACTGGTCCGCCACGTCTGTGACCTGTTCACTGAAACCGCCACACTGTGCTTAGATGTGGACAACAAGAACAACAATGAGACGGCAGCTGCACTGCTCTTCTCCCTGCTCGATATCCTGCATGGCATGCTGACCTACACGTCCAGTGTCGTTCGGCTGGCTCTGCAGGTACAGGGCCTCTCCTCCCATGTCTTGAACAAACCTACACCATGTCACCCTTCCCTTTTGTTCTCTCTTTTCTGATCTTCCTCTACCGAGTCTTTATTTTTGAAAAAGAACATATGATTCTATAAGGAGAGGCTAGGAGATAAGTCATCTTGGGGTGAGCAGTGTCAAGGAGTCTGAAAGAAAAAGAGGAGAAGCCTAAGGAAACACTTGCCAAGAGGTAGTTGGGGAAGTCTCCTGGTGAAGGAGATCATTTGCCTTATAGGCTCCCTAGGGCTGGCCCAGCGGTGTGCCATCTTTCCTATCTAGGGATGGCACTCCAGCTCACCCTCAACAGGATGAATTAGCTTGCACAGACAATGGATGCAAACACACACACACGTTTGTACTCACATATACATACATGTACAACACATAAAGTTTATCACTTTCTCTTACGACCAATAACAAGGAATTGCAAGACAGTTTTTGCGGACTAGGAGTATGTTCAGTGGCTACGAAAAGCCAGTTCACCCCAAAGTATAATGAATTTACTTCGCACCATACTGTAAAGAAGGAAGGGGATGTGGCTTTATTGAATACTTTCTGTGTTGGGTGTTAGGTGCCCACATGTGGCTATTTCATTTAACCAACTGTATCTGCTGATGCTTAGATTACGTGAAAGCATACAGCCAATATGACTGCATTGCTATATTTAAAATCCTGGTATAATTGCAAGAGGTATATACATCATATGGTAGCTTCCTGGCTTGGAGAGATGCAGAAGCTCAACTTGAAACCAAGCTGTTTGATAATTTGCCAGGAGTCCTAGTAACAGAGCCAAGAATGATTCCCTAGACTCTGGTTTAGTTTCTGTTATTCATCATTCTGATAAATGGTATCTCGTATCCCCAGTTCAGCTGGTCAAGTGTTTAGCTTGTCTAGTGTGGTTTAATAAATAATTCCAGATGCCTTAGTAAACATGATAGTTAGTATTTAACCCAAACTTGTAAAGCCAGTAGAGGGAAGTGGCCTTCAAACTACCTGGTTGTTTTTATTTGTTCATCTATAAGAATTGCAAGCTAATAGGGCACTGTTAAGTACTCATGCAATCCTGTGTTATGGATTTCTTGCTTTTCCTCTCTTTTCTAGTGCTTTTTCCAAAGAGTGTTGTTTCTTATTTCAGTTTTGACAGTGATTTTAGGTAATTCTTTAAGATGCCAGCGATAGGTACTCTGCAAGATGCTTTGATGATAACAATCTATAAAAGATTATGTTTTGTAGACTGTAGATAAAAAGGATCAGAAGTTTTAAAATTTTAGAACAATAGAAATCCTTTTATTACAAGTGATTTTGAGAGCGATTCAAGGATGTGTAAAAGAAAACTCCTTAATACAAAATATTTTCTAATTCCGTTTTTTTAATTTTCTGGTGTACCAATAGATCACTGTGTCTTACTTTTTCATTTCTTCCACACCACTGTATATTTTACTGGTAACATCTTTCTAAATCTCCCCCTATAATACCTGCTGCATATTGCTTTTGGCCTTGACTGCCAACTTGGATCTTTATATACCATGTCAATCTGACAGAGGTAGAGTCTTTGAGACAGAATTAGGGGAAGGGGCTGGGATAAGAAATGTCATGTGTATCAAAGACACATCCCCCTAGAACAGGGAGCTAGAAGTACTTTCCAAACCTAAGGTCACTTCTTCCATTTATAAATATCCTCCAGGGGCATCTAGGTGGTTCAGTCGGTTAAGCATCTGCCTTCAGCTCAGGTCATGATCCCAGAGTCCCGGAGTTGAGCCCCACAGAGGGCTTCCTGCTCATTGAAGAGTCTGCTTCTCCCACTGCCCCTCACCTCGCTCATGCTCTCTCCTGCTTTTCCTCAAATAAATAAATAAAATCTTGGGGCACCTGAGTGACTTGGTTAAGTGTCTGCTTTTGGCTGGGGTCATTATCTTGGGGTCCTGGGATTGAGCCCTGCCTCGGGCTCTCTGCTCAATGGGGAGTCGACTTCTCCATCCCCCTCTTCTTCTGTGTGCTTGCTCTCTCTTTTTCTCTCTCAAATAAATAAATGAAAAAATCTTTTAAAAAAATAAAAAAACTAAAACAACAAAAAAAATCTCAAAAATATAAAGTAAAAAGAAAATAAATAAACGTTGCACCCTGGAGATTCTTCGGCATTCAAAACCTTGTCTGCCTCTTGCAGGAATGACCACCAAACAGCAGAATTGAGGGTTGCCAGTGTTTGAAGTGAGAAGTGCTTCGCTTTTCTTTTTCAGGGAGGAGAATGCTGTGATATACAATTGTGTACTAGGGAGGCGGGGACCATGGGCAGGCAGGTGTTAGAATCTCCACTAGGAGTTCAGTCCCTGCCGCCAACATGCCTTATGATTCAAAATCGGTCCTGGTTTAACCTGAGGGTTGTGTGGCAGAGATGTGGAAGCAGAGACAAGTACGTGCTCTAGGCTCGCTGGTGTGGGATGGGCCTTGGATGCAAGTCCCAGCCACACCCCTTTCCACCTTTATGACCCTGGGCAAGTTTCTTCACCTGCCTAGTATTGGTTTCCTCATGTGCAGAGTACAAATGATAAAAACTGCTCTGCTGGGTTGTGGTATGACTTCCATGAGAGCAGAAGATCAATGTGAGTAGATGCAGATAGCGCTTTGTATTTACCTGGCCAACGGAGGGTGAGCACTATCGCGGTATCATTGACAGCGAGAAGAAAAGTGCTCCCCTCACAGTGCTATTTACACAAGGCTTCCTGTGGATGGTGACTTCCTCACGTCTGTGTCCTGGCACGTGGGAGGCTGCTCAGGCCACGGTTCCTGACTAAAGCGACTCCTGGCAGGCTAACGAGATATTAATTCATGGTTTGCTTCTGCACCTAGTAGCCTGGAATAGGGCTGGGTGAGATTTCAGCAGGGATTTAGGGAGGAAGAGTGTTAGCGCTCAGGGAGCCTGTGGTGTCAGAGGGAAGATCGTCACTACACAATGGCGAGGAAATTGCCATCTCTTTACGTCTGTGAGCCCGCAGCTGCTGTGAGGTACAGGGCACTGCAGGATGAACATGGAAGAGGAGAACCTAACTGAGTTTTGGGAGTCGGGAAGCCCAATTCAAATTCCAGGTCACCTGACTCTCCTGCCTGGGTCTCGACTATCATTTGTGAAGTGATGGGGAACCTTCACCCACTGCTCTTGTGATCATGGGGCCCTTAGACTGCTGTTTCTAGGCAGACATGCTAGTGTTGCTGACAATGGAATGTGGACAAGAGTCTCTTGAAATGATCCAGTTTGACTCCTCTGTGGTGTCCCCCTTGCTCATGCCTGTTGGCTACCCTCTGCCTGGTTGCTGAACACAAGGGAGATTTTTCTGCCATCACCCATAATCCTCCCCATGCCTCTGCCTTCCATGGCAAACCTCAGGGACATCTTGTTATCTGTGATGGGACCTTCTAACTCATTGGTGAGACATTCAGGGCTTGGAATGATCCAGTCTCAGCGTGCATTCCAGCCTGGTCTGCAGGCCTCCGTGCTGCCCACTCCTATGCCAGACAACCCTCTCTCGATATTTCACTCCTGTGCATTTTCCTCCTATGGTTCCTGGCCCCTGAAACACCACTCTCCAAACTGTTCCCTGTAGACCTCCCTCCCACCATGGAAATGATGAAGTCGCATGTCCTCTTCTCTTGTTGTCCCCCACTACCCAAACTGTGTCTGCCTCTACTTTCACACTCTGCCTTCAGCAGTTATTTGTAAGCATGCTGTCTTTTTGGAGCAGATGGTGAGACCCTACGGTGGGAGGAGGCGGGGTTGTGCCATCTGCCCATTGTGAGCACCCATGTGATGATAACTGGGGAGCACAGTGAGTGCTGAATTGGTCCAGGTGCCACCATTGTGAGTTGTGCTCCATAATGGGGCATCAGACAACAGCTACCTGAGGAATTGACTGTCTCTTGTTCTCTACAGCTGCCTTCCCTCACTCATGTTTTTTTTTTTTTTTTTTCAAATTTTAAAGAAGATTTTATTTATTTGAGAGAGCATGAGTAGGAGGGGTGGAGGAATAGAGGGAGGAGCAGACTCCCCACTGAGTGAGGAGCCTGACCTGGGGCTTGATCCCAGGACTCTGAGATCCTGATCTGAGCTGAAGGCAGACCCTTACCCGACTTAGCCATCCAGATGCCCCACCTCCATGTTTAACAAACCTCTCTTGAGTACCTACCTGCATGCACTAGATTCGTGTAGCATTGCTAGATAGAATAAAATTGTGTTTGCCTAGCCTTTTTTTTTAAACACTGTACTCCTTTAGCTCATTTTGAGTAATGCTGTGTTGCCATTTAATATTAAAGATGGCTCATAAGTTGACATTCCCAGGTTTTATATGTTTAAGTCTACTAAGTTTATATTTCTACCCAGAGTCCTCCCAGGAAATCCATCCTTAGAAATGCAGCAACTTTCTCTACATAATCACTAGAACCTGCCATCGTCACCTGAAACATGTCCAAGGCGAAACTCAGGATTTGCCTCCCCAAAACATTCTGCTGCCAGCAAGGCCAGCCACCTTCCTTCTGCTACACATACTAGAAACCTGGGAAACATCCTTAAAACTTTTCTCTTTTTCATACTCCATATCTTTTTTTTTCTTTTCTTTTCTTTTTTTTAAAGATTTTATTTATATATTTGACAGAGATCACAAGTAGGCAGAGAGGCAGAAGCAGGCTCCCTGCTGAGCAGAGAGCCCAATTCAGGGCTCGATCCCAGGACCCTGGGATCATGACCCGAGACGAAGGCAGAGGCTTTAACCCACTGAGCCACCCAGGCAACCCCATACTCCATATCTAATCTGTCCTCAGATAATGTAGATTTTACCTTAAATATCTAGTAAGTTCAACCACTTCTCTCAAACCCTACTGCTGACTCCCCAGTGCTGTCTACCATCCTCTTGCTTAGACCATAACTGGGTGGGTCAAGAACACTGGATGACTGGAAGTGGGGTCAGTTCCTATATGGCTGTGATGGGGGCAAGTGAATTGCAGACCAGAGGTAAGAGCAGAGGGCCTGAATGGGGAGGACAATAGCAGTGTCATAGCAGAAAGAGAATCCTTGCTGTGGAAAAGGCCCTTTATGAAATGCATACAGTGGGCCACAGATGTGGGTATCAAGAAGTTGCCTTTAGGGAGTATGACATTAGGGACTTGGAGACAGACTGAGAGGAGAGGTGAACTTGGGCCTCTGAAATTGTTGCTCAGCTTCTGTTTTTCTTCCTGCGGGAATCCCTACTGGGATCCCTCTGTACACAGAGCTTCCATCGCAGTCCCATATTTTTGTAAGGAGAGGAGTTTCTACTGCATTCCGGGTGTGAACTTCTCTTTCCAGAACCCCTGGCAGCTTTGCAAGGAGGAGGTATCTGAATACTGGTGGGGAGGGTCCTGATGCTTCTTGGTAACAATTAGGAAGGACTGCGTGGATTTAGAGGCTATGGAGGATGCTGGATGTCCTGGTGGGAGAGTCCCACAGCAGGCACTTGCTCTCGTGGCCCCATCTGCTTGCTTCCTTGTGTGCGGAAAGGAAGCAGTGGCCTCAAGCCCCTTCTCAGCCCAGGGGCTAGTTTGCAGGACTGCCTTATCTTTCCCGGGAGAGAACCCGTTTGCTCTAAAGGATAATGTGTTCATGTGAAAAGGCCAGTGTTCTGTCTTGCTCCGTGCTTCCGAAGGCAGGATCAACAGCCAAGAGTCAGGAAGGTTCAGACCTGCACATTTGTTTTCTGGAAGGAAACTCTACCTTTCTGGTAAAACCAGTCGGGAAGGCTGGGGTGGGGGTGGGGTAGGGAGGGGAGGGGAGAGGGAAGTCCTGGGCTATGATTGTGGTGATTCCCCTTAGCCGTAGAGAGGTATAAGTTGTTAAAAGGCAGGTGTCTACTTTTTCAGTCGAGCCCCTCTGAGCCAGAGAAAGCAGGCCACTTAAATTCTGTCCAGAAGGAACTGGACCTTCCTGAGAATGGTCCTGGAGTCCAGGCTAATAACCCAAGACAGGCAGTCTGTAGCCTACCCTGAAGGCAGAGGTCATGATGTATGGGTAGTTTGGTTTCTTCTGAGTGAAATTTAAACAGAGAGGAGGTATGTGAATGGAATGTGTATATATTGTAGCAAACATGATAGTCAGTGCCTTTTTTCAGTATAAAATTATTCACCCCTTATAAGAAAGATTAGACAGTCTCATAAAACTCCTGAGAGCAGACACACTGAAGAGTAGAGCCACACACTTCTCATTTCCTTTTTCCAGTGCAATTTTAGCACGTTCTTCCTAAGCAATGTAGGTCTGTGTCTGAGGCCTCTCCGTGCGCTGGTATGTTGGACAGCTATTCCAAATGTTGTTCAAGCATGCAGATGCATACAGAGAATGAGAGCATAGCAGAATTACACGATGATGGTATGCATCAGGTAACGTGCATCAAAATGCCCATGAGAAATGAGCATCTGTGATTTCAAGTCCAGCTTTGCCACTCATTATCTGTGGGGCTTTTGACAAACTATTTAACTTCTCTCAACTTCAGTTTTCTCACCTGAAAGATAGGGGTAGCAGCCCCTCATCTCAGCATGGTTGGAAAGATAGAGTCCCCTCCACAGTAAACGAACATCAAGGACAGCCTCGGTCTTGCTTTATCTGTGGGCTGTCCAACCCGGCCTCTGTGGCCTGAGCTGGTGGCAGTGGCCCTGTGTGAGCTCTTTGTCCTGTTATAACAAGGCCTCATCTCTCCTCAGGGGGCTGCGGGGGGATTACTTCCTAGGCTCGCTTCCTTTCCTGATCTGTTTCCTCTGGCCAAACTGACTAATCTCCTACACACTGCTTCCCTTCTCTTCTTCCCACTCAAGGCACAGAAGTCTGGCTCAGGAGGGGACACTCAGGCTGCCGAGGACCTGCTGCTGCTCAGCAAACCTCTGACAGACCTCATTAGCCTGCTCATTCCGCTGGTAAGGGCCCAAATGTTTGTGCATCTTTCAGAACGGTGCTGAAGTGAAAGTCATTTTCTTTGAATTTCGTGATGTCTTCAATTTCTATGCCACTTTAATTATTTTCCAAGCTGGAACCAAAAGAAATTTCAGAAGATTACTTGGCCTAGAAATACTAAATTTCTACTTTATTTTAAAACTAGATGGCTTAGCATTCATTTTAATAGGTATTTAAGTCAGAATCTCAAAGCCATCTTAATGGGAGGTAGAAAATTTGAGAAATGAATTTCAAGAAGGAAGGAGAAATCATTATGGAGACCAGTTCTCTCTCCAGAAGATGTTTTAGAGTTGTGCTTGGCATGCAGGACTCCTGAGGAATGCAGAAGCAGGCACGTAGATCTAGAGTATATTCCTCTAAATCTCCACAAAGACAGAATGAAATAAGTAAAGTTAAATGAAGGCAGGTAAAACCACACAAGGCCACTGAATATATGGAAGGAGCCCAGCAGAAACTTGGAGTTTGGACCAACTCAACAATTTTACCCAAACTTGAAGAGGACCCAGTGCTCAGATACGTGATTCCTATAGAGCAGCCAGTCAGAGGGTGTGTTGATAAAATTCCATGAAGGCTCCTGAATACCTCTCCAGATTTGGGGATCCAAGGATTGGGGGTCCCTGTAACCCCCGCGACCTTAGATCTGGTTCTTCACAGAGACAGACCTTTGGTTCTCGAAGCTGCTAGGATTTGTCTTTTTCTGCTCTGTGGCTTTGAAAGGAAGGCAAATGCAGTTTGGATGAATAATTCCTTAGACTTAATTATGTTTAGCAAATAAAAGTTTGGTTCAATGGGGTGAGAAAGAAAGAGGGGAAAATCCATCAATGCTGGGTTATATTAAATAATGGCACATGTGGAGTCAAGCAGTCACAAAAAAAGTGTCTGTGGGCTCACAGTGAGGTAAGGGAACACTCCCCAGCCCCAAAGTGGAAGGATAGCTGGTGTAGAGTATCTTTTTCATGAAGCTACATGGAAAATAGAACGCTAACTGCTCTAGCTCAGAATAGGGGCTGAACCAGATAACAAGCTCTCATCTTGGGCTAAGGCCAGGAAACAGATGAGTCTCCAGTGTACAGACAAAAGACAAACACAAACTAGACTCTCTTCTGTAAGAGACTCAAATGACATCAAATTAAAAAATGTATACACACAACACACACACACACACATATATAAAAATTGATGCAACATATTACACACTGGATAATAATTACATTTAATGAGAAAAAGATTTAAAAAGACAGATGAAGAGGATCTTTCTTAAGAAGGACAGATGCAGAGATGCCTGGGTGGCTTAGTCAGTTGAGTGTCCAACTCTTGGTTTCAGCTCAAGTCATGATCTCAGGGTCCTGGGATCGAGTCCCACTGTTGGGTTCTGTGCTCATCGCAAAGTCTGCTTATTCCTCTCCCTCCTGCTCTGCTCCTCCCCATGCTCTCTCTTTCTCTCTCTTAAATAAATAAAATCTAAAGAAAAAAAAGGAAAGACAGATGGAGAATCCCTAATAGGTAAAACTTCCAGGACACTTTTTTTCACATCTATCTTATAGACCAGGTTTTCGTGTTTGCCACATTCTCAGATTTGCTTTCTTTTAATGGGTAAATTTATTCCAATTGGATTTGTTGTTAAACTTCTCTTTGATCTTAACTTTATTGTTATTTTATATTTTCTTTCTAAATATTTTTAATATTAATATGTTTTAATGTACAAAAAACTTTTCAGAACAAAGAGAAGATTCTACAGTGATAAGGAATAAAATTCACATGAGGACCTAATAGCTATGAACCTTTTTGTGTTGAATATTAGATCATAGAACTCTATAAACAAAGGACGAAAAACACCTAGGAGGAAATCCAAAAAACACAGTAGTATTGAGAGATATAACTCCTCTTTCTCATTGCTTTACAGACCAAGTAGTTAAAAATAATCATGTAGGACAGGGGTTGATAAACTGTGGCCTATGGGCTAACTTTGGCCCACTGCTTTTTTGTAAAGTGTTTTTATTTTTTAATTTCATTATTTTTTAAGAGATTATTTATTTAAGGAGGAGAGAGTACATGCTCTGAAGGGCAGAGGGAGAGGAGGAGAGAGAAAATCTCTAGAAGACTCGCCACTGAGCATGGAGACTGTTGGAGGGATGATCCCAGGACCCCGAGATTATGACCTGAGCTGAAATCAGGAGTCAGACGCTCAACCAACAGAGCCACCCAGGGGCCCTCTCCCCATCCCCACATGGCCTATTTTTGTAAATAAAGTTTTATTGAATACAGCCACACAGACCATTTGTTTACATATCGTCTATGGCTGTTTTGCTCTTTGGTAGGAGTTGAGGAGTTACAGCACAGACCTTATAGCTCACAAGTCTATATTCTTTTTTTTAAATTAATTAATTAATTAATTTTTAAATAAACATATAATATATTTTTATCCCCAGGGTTACAGGTCTGTGAATCTCCAGGTTTATACACTTCACAGCACTCACCATAGCATACCCTCCCCAATGTCCATAACCCCACCCCACCTCTCCCAACCCCCCTCCCCCCAGCAACCCTCAGTTTGTTTTGTGAGATTTAGAGTCACTTATGGTTTGTCTCCCTCCCAATCCCATCTTGTTTCATTTATTCTTCTCCTACCCCCTTAGCCCCCCATGTTGCATCTCCACTTCCTCATATCAGGGAGATCATATGATAGTTGTCTTTCTCTGATTGACTTATTTCGCTAAGCATAATACCCTCTAGTTCCATCCACGTTGTCACAAATGGCAAGATTTCATTTCTTTTGATGGCTGCATAGTATTCCATTGTGTATATATACCACATCTTCTTTATCCATTCGTCTGTTGATGGACATCTAGGTTCTTTCCATAGTTTGGCTATTGTAGACATTGCTGCTATAAACATTTGGGTGCACGTGCCCCTTCGGATCACTACGTTTGTATCTTTAGGGTAAATACCCAGCAGTGCAATTGCTGGGTCATGGGGTAGTTCTATTTTCAACATTTTGAGGAACCTCCATGCTATTTTCCAGAGTGGTTGCACCAGCTTGCATTCCCACCAACAGTGTAAGAGGGCTCCCCTTTCTCCACATCCTCGCCAGCATCTGTCATTTCCTGACTTCACAAGTCTATATTCTATTACTATCTGGCTCTTAATGGAAAAATTTTGCTGACCCCTATATAATGGGTATAAATTTTTAAAAATATTTCATTTATTTGACCCAGAGAGAGAGAGATCACAAGTAGGGGGAGCAACAGGCAGAGGGAGAGAGAGAAGCAGTCTCCGAGCCCGATGTGGTGTTCAACCCCAGGTCCCTGGGATCATGACCTGAGCTGAAGGCAGATGTTTAGCACCTGAGCCACCCAGGTGCCCTAAGGGCATAAATATTTTAATAAGATTGAGCTAAGAGAAATAGATCCATCTCTGTACCCTGAAAACAGAAACTCTAACTTCAATTTTCCAGAAACATCCTTAAAAATTTGGGGTGCCAGGGAGCCTGCTTCCTCCTCTCTCTCTGCCTGTCCCTCTGCCTGCTTGTGATCTCTGTCAAATAAATAAAAAAAAATCTTAAAAAAATAAATAAATAAAAATAAAAGGTGGCCATGCATTATGTTAAAAGGATATCAGTAAACTCCAGTAAGTTGCAATTACATATACCACATCCTTTCACCACCAGTTAAACTGGAAGGAAAAAATAAGAGTAGGAGATGCACTTTTAGCAAATACTATCCATGAGTATAATCAAAGAATAAGTTTTCTTTGTGATTATTTCAGTCTGGGTCCAATCAGAAGGGAGAAACCACACAGTGATTTAAATAGGGGAATTTTAATGTAAAACATCATTTGCTATGGAAAAAGAGTAAGCATAAGATTTAAAAAGAACTTTCTAAGGTACCCTACAGATGCTTGAGAGTACTCAAGGAAGGACAGACTTGATCGGGCTACCCCTACACTGAGGCTGTGGGTCACACCTTATTGGGGAAGGCAGCCCACGGGACAGTAGACAAATTTGCTGGGTTGCCTAAGCTGGAGTGGGTCCACTGTCCCTTGGAAAGCAGGAAGCAACCCTTTGGGGGACAGATGACTCCTAGTCAGTGGGCAGGCAACAGAGGAACAGGGTGCCATGGTGGTAGGAGGGCTGAGGTGCCCAGTATCATGTGGAGAAGACTACAGGAAACAAAGATATGCAAGAAACAGATGAACGGGGGCGGCAGCGTCAGATAGCCAGTGTACATGGGAAGGCTGGAGTGTACAGTGTGCCTTGGGGAGGGCAATAGGACCTTAATCACAGGTCCGTCTTGGGCTGTAGGTTGCCAAGGGGGCCACACATTCTGGGCCTCTGGTTAAGTTGGATCTCTGCCTCACATTCATAACTCTGAGCAACAGAAACAGCAGGAGAACTTCTTCTTCCTGCACTGTGTCATCTGAGAGATTTTCCCCAGCTCTCTGAGACTCTGAATTCTTGTTGCTAGTAACTTGATCACACTTATGTTCTAGTATATGGCCAGACGTCTGCCTAGCGTGCATGAGCTGTGTTGTGTATATACACACTGATCACCAAAGTCACTGGTTTTAAAAATGGCCTGTGACAAGAACATTGCAATATATCTTCTCTGGAAAAGATTAACACATATTTATAGCCATGTATAAAGTGAAGAAAAATAGTAATAAGGCAATTTAGGACTTAAACCAGAGCACATACAGACCAAAGATAAATTTTATAGTGGTCGTTAAAAAACGTAATAGGTTACAGAATGAGGTGTTGGAATTGCTTTCCCATAGAGAGAAATAAACAGACTTTCAGTTTCCATCTGACTTGGGTAATTTTGGAGCTATTTCACCCAAAGGCAGGTGGATCAACTTTTAGCTCTTGAGGTTCTTTCCAGATTATGGTCCTCTGAAAGAAAATACATTCTTAAGAGAAGAGAAAACCTGTCAACCCCTAATTTATGCCCTATATTTTTACTATACACTGTAGTAGAATCATAGTGGAAGATAAATGTAAGATAGTGAATCTTAGTCTGTTTTGAATGTAAACTGCTTTAAGAATGTGAGGGTTCTAGTCCCTCTTCCCAGAAAAATGTGTAGACTCATTTATATGCTGGGTTCTTGGCACAATTCACAATTTCAGGGGGATCTTTGTTTGTTTTTTTAATTTCAATTAGCCAACATATAGTACATTGTTTTTGATGTAGTGTTCAATGATTCATTATATAATACCCAGTGCTCATCACATCACCTGCCCTTCTAAATGCCCATCACCCAGTTATCCCATTCCCCAACCCACCTCCCCTTCCACAACCCTCAGTTTTTTTCCCCCAGAGTCAAGAGTCTGTCATGGTTTGTCACCCCTCTGTTTTCTTCCCATTCAGTTTCAGGGGGATCTTTGAACCCTCAATTGAAACGTAGTATAAGATCTGGTTAATAAAAGGTATAAGCAAATGACCATGTCTCCTAAAAAAAAATACAGCAAGGTAATTGTTTGAATAAAATATTTTATTTAGGAAGAGGAAATGAGCAGCTAGGCTGTACATCCTACGTGAGTTTTATAACTAGATAAAGTTGCTATAAGAAATTAGTCTTCAGCCTCCTTCTCCCTCAATTAAAATAGACATTTTCAAACTTGGAAGAGATCATTGTTTTTAAAAATTTTTCTTTGTTTGGTCTGAGCTGCTGTATGTAGCCTGTTTTATATGTTTCGTGTTAGCTGTGCCTTCCTTGGCCATTGAGAAGATGGCCCTGTGCAGACCCTGTGCAGTCAGGTCAGGATGGCAGTCCTCACTGAGCCCCAGAATGTAAGCTCCCTCCTGTGCCAGAGGAGTAGGGACCCGAGCCTTCTCCCAAACAACTAATGATTCTACCAGGAGCAATATTTAGGCCTGTATCAACATGATCCGTACCAGTTCATGTTTCTGACGCCACCGTGCAGTGTAAAAAATTGTGCCCCACTAAGTATAGGGGAAAAAGTTTCTTTTTTTTTCCCACTTTCTAATTTCTTAGTAGATTTTTCTCTTTACATAGTAATGAACTTGGACTTTGTTCTTTCTCTTTGTAGTCAGCAGCCTGAAATCTAGGTCATGGTTTATGATGATTATGGTCAATGGTGATGGAGGCCAGAGGTACTGAGTAGTCTGTTTGCAGGTCAAACCCAAGAGGTTGGGCATCTTGCTAGATCCTACTAAGCAGCTGCTCTAAGAAGTTACTGCCCGATTTAATGGGGATATCCCTCTTTCTAGCTAACCACTGTCCGTCTGGCTGCTCGCCATTTCCACTGGATGCACCATAAACACCTCAAACACAACAGGATTAAAACAAACCCATAATCACCTCCTTAAAATTGTTTCTCTTCTTGTGTCCTGTGTCAGAGAAGGTAATTCACTTCCCCTCAGTTGCCCAGCCAAGAATGCAGGCATCCTCTTGGCCTCTTTTCCTTTGCCATCCTGCCCTATTCTGTCAAGCCACTGAAACACAACAGATTGTCTTCCTCTTCACTCCCATGGGCAGTATCATAAAGCCCACCACCATCTTGTGCTTGAAGGGTCCCAGTGGCCTTCTCCATGAGACTTCTGCCTGCTCTTGCCCTGCCCACTATCTTCTCACAGTGGAAGCAGCATGCTTTCTCTAAAATGCAAGACTCATCTTGTCACTCATTGACTTAAAACATATCAATGATCCCCCACTATTCATGGGTAAATTCTAACTTCTTAACAGGTTTACAGAACCATGTGTTGTCTGACACTTAGTTTCTAGCCTCATCTCTTGGCTCTCTCTGCCCTACTCTGTGTTCTGTACCCCAGTTTTTTTCAGTTCTTTAAATGTACTTTCATTTCCCTTGCCTCTGTATAGAATGTGCTCCTCCTCCTTCCACTTGAGTGTTCCTCAGCTTTCAGCTCTTGGCTTAGATGTCCCTTCTTTTCAGCTTTACTTTTGGGTCTGGTGAAGCAGAGGGATTTGATTAATATTTGTGTAGGAAAGCAAGCTAATTGCTAACAAATGCGGTATATTTTCTGCCTTTCCTTAGAAAAACCAAGAATAGACTACATCTGGTAGGACATAGATTCAAGTACAAATTTATCCAGGGAGTTGCTCTGTACCCTTGCTGTCCTGCCCTGCTTAAGCCAGCCCCTTCTAGCAGGTGGTAATGACATGGCTCACTCGCTTGCTTTAAAGTTACGTCATTTGAATTTCTCTCTAGAAGTTGACCTCTTCTTGGCAGGAGTTCTCCTGACCTTCATTGGGCAGCCTATATTCCTAAAATAACCCATACTCTGCCTTAGATTGTCAGTAAAGGACACAAAAGGGCAGGTAACATTGCCCAAGGACTTCTGTTTTGGGAAAATTGCTATACTTGTAGTAACTGCAAAATATAAAAACTCAGCCCTAGAATTCCCACAGCAGTGGTGAGCATAAAAGCCTCTGAGCCATCAAAATAGAAACCACAGCATCATCACCTTTTCTAACAGCAGACCCTCCTCCACCCTAGAATTCTGACGTTCAGTGTTTGAACTTGGGTAGCCTTGGGAAAGACTCCGAAAACTGCAGGTGTGTTTTCTGCCATTACTTCTTATACCTTTATCTTAAGGTGGTTGCAATATAGTGGCATGTGTTTTTTAAAAATATTTATTTATTTATTTTAAAGAGAGACCAGGGGAGGATTAGAGGGGAAGCGAGACAGAGAGAGAGAGAGAATCCTCAAGCAGACTCCCTCTGAGCCTAGAGCCCAACTCGAGGCTTGATCCTAGGACCCGAGATCATGACCTGAGCCAACATCAAGAGTTGGTTGCTTAACCTAGTGAGCCACCCAGGCACTCCATGATAAATTTTTTAATAACATTTGGTTGTCGTTCAGAGCTGCTAGTTCTACTCTGAATAGGAACAAATTCCCTTACGTGGTAGAGTGTGACTGGTGTCAGAAATCAACCCCTCTAGAAAATTGTTCTCACCCATCGATGACTGGAATGCCCATACTTTATTGCCCTCTTTACAAGCCTTCTTTTATTTTTTTATTTTTTTTTAAAGATTTTATTTATTTATTTGACAGAGAGAGATCACAAGTAGGCAGAGAGGCAGGCAGAGAGAGAGGAAGGGAAGCAGGCTTCCTGCTGAGCAGCGAGCCCGATGCGGGACTCGATCCCAGGACCCCAGGATCATGACCTGAGCTGAAGGCAGCGGCTTAACCCACTGAGCCACCCAGGCGTCCCACAAGCCTTCTTTTAAATAGTAATGCTTTAACATGAAAGTGTGTCACTCATTTCACAAAACAAGACCAGGGCAGCAGGAGAGATCAATAGAAAAGCATGAGGAGGTGGGAGTTTGAGGGACAAAGAACTGAATATGAAACTGTGAAACATGGGTCATGCCAAAATCAAAGTCTAGTTAATAAAGATTTTGGGGGTGGACTTTATTCTCTGTTCCCAGTACATTTGCCTTGACTTGAAAAAAAAAAGTTAATAATTAATGGTTGAATCTTTTAATGGCATCATTGAAGAAAGTGAATATTTGTAATTGGACTCTTACAACCAGCTCTAAAAGTTATTAGAACCAGCTAAAAACACATCAGAATTATGGTGTTGATTTCTTTTAAGATTTTATTTATTTATTTGACAGAGAGAGAGATTACAAGTAGGCAGAGAGGCAAGCAGAGAGGGTGCGGGGAAGCAGGTTCCCTGCTGAGCAGGGAGCCCGATGCGGGGCTTGATCAGGACCTGAGCCGAAGGCAGAGGCAGAGGCTTAACCCACTGAGCCACCCAGGTGCCCCTATGGTGTTGATTTTATATTTATATCTTGCTTATGTAACAAATGCACAAGAAAGCAATAACAGCCTGGGGTTTTTGGAGTTCCATACTTGTTCATTTTTGAGGCAGTGTCTGTAAAGAGGTACTCTATAGAAAGAGGTCATATAAATTGCTTAGTTGTAGACAGGTATCCCAAGAGAAAAGTGAGCAAAGGATTTGAGTGGGCAACTCACAACAACAAAAATGCAAATTTCCAATGTTAATTTCACTGGACACATTTAAACATGCTACGAATAATGGAAAATTATTTTTTATAAATTCAATATGATCCTCAAAGTTGGAAGCTGACTTTGGGACAAAAAGAGATAAATAAAAATATACATAGGTCTGTATCAAAAGCCTTCCAATTATTTATATCCTTTGATGTAGTCATTCTATTTCTAGGAAATTTGTGCATAGGAAATAGAGAAGTACTGAATGAGTTGTGTAAACATATGTTCTCACAACATTATCTCTAGTATCAAACGCTTTGGTAATAACCTATATGTTGCTCATTTGGAAATTAATTTCCATTCTTAGGGTAGAGGTCCTTGTGCTATTAAATATCATATTTTCCAAGCACATATAATAGCATGGGAAAATGTAAGGCTAAAGAAAAATCAGAATATATATTAATTGTAGAATGATGCTAATTTAAAATGTAATAAAAATTTTTAAACATATATAATAAAAAATGTATACATATCCAAAATACATATACATTTTAAATTAGCATCATTTTTATAATCATCGTATATAATGATGCTCACACAGAGACGATCCTTACTTTCACAGGGCTTTAATATGCACAGATTTCAGCCATATAATACCAGTGCCCCACAACATGGTTCAGATTTCAGTTACCCTGTTGTATTCACTGTGATTTATTGCATGAAGTACAGACTTTGCTGCTGGCTCTTCAGTGAACAAATCACTATGTAAATAATAACATGCATCATCACCAGTAATCAATCATGCACTTACATGAAAATCTGTCAGCAATTGGTCACTTTGCATTTATTATTTCGTTCACACACAGACAGCAAAGCATGTCATTATGTTTCCTCCTTGTCTTCTAGTGATAAATCCACATAGCATTTTACAAAACTTGATCACTGAAAGAGGGAATTGTGCACCAAAGACAAAAGAGCAACAAAGAAGCTGAAAGCGATAATGTTGGAAGGGAAATTTGAATCTAATGTAAACAGAGCTGCAGGAAAAACAGCAGACTTTAGGAATGTTGACAGTGGTGCCGTTTAAGAGGTTCTAGATAGGCAGCCAGAGGAACTTAGTGAAAGTGAAGTCATCTATGTAAATAAGGAAAGCGTTTTTTTAAATGAATGAATGAATTAATTTTTTATTATAATATGTTAGTCACCATACAATACGTCATTAGTTTTTGATGTAGTGTTCCAAGATTAATTGTTTACATATAACATCCAGAGCTCCATGCAATACGTGCCTAAGGAAAGTTTTTTTTGAAGAAAAGAATGAAATCTCAGAAGGCAATGCAAGCAAAAAACAAAAAACTGCAAACCAAAATGAACAAAAAAGCAAAACAAAAACAAAAAACCCTTTACACTAAAGGAATTCCGGGAGATATTTTCCAACAGTGAAAGCACAAAGGATAAATTGTTGGTAGTTGAGTCAGGGTTAGAAAGGAGTAGGACAGTTGCCTATGGCATAGAAAAGATGCTCTCTGTATGGTGAGTTGAAGGTGGTAGTGGTAGAGGGGCAGAGAGCAAAGGAGAGAGAGAATCCCAGGCAGGCTCCATGCCCTTTGTGGAGTCTGTCCCAGGGCTTGATCTCATGACCCCAGCTGAGACCAAGCATTGGATGCTCAATTGACTGAGCCACCCAGGCACCCCAAACTACTCCCGATAACTGTTTTTCAGAACAACAAAAACAAAAAGACTTTAATTCTCAATGTTTCTAATGTTTTAGACAGCAATAAATATTAGGTTTACTGTTTATTCTCCTACACATTTATCAGTACATATTTCTAATTGATAATGTGAGTTTTTAATGTTTTGATAACATTTTAAAGGTCATGGAATAGTTGTAATTTCCCCATTCATTAAGATCATTCTGTGTGGTTAAAGTTGGCATGGTCATTTTCATGGTTGCCTGCTGAGTAGGTAGATAGGTAAAGTAGGTAGATAGGACAGATGCCTGCAGTGGTTAACTCTGGGTGGTAGAAATACATGTGATTTCCATTTTGTAACATCCATCTGTATATTTCAGATTTTATAAATTGAGCATTTATTACTTTCATAATCATAAAAGTTTTAAGTCCTTATTTCTATCTTTTGTAATCCCATTTTATTCAGCAAAAACAATTTATAATACTGAATTTCTACCTTCTCTGTCCTTTCCCAGCTTCCTCCTACCTTCTAGTGAATGACTGACATTCCTTTTCCATCACCCAACAGGCGTTCAACTTTAGACTTCTTAAAAATCCCACTGCCAAGTTTTCCTCCACTCTTCATCTCCCATAATGTCCTCTGGACAACTTTTCTTTCATTGAAATGTCTAACAGCAATTTCAGCCATAAACCTGCAGCCTCTTGACAATACATTCTTGAATTACAGAGATCCAGAGTATACTCCTCAGAAAACATTAGGGTTTTCCAATATATCTTCATAGACATCATGCATAAGATCAAAGAATAGCTACAAACTAGCAAATCCATCACACAATAAAATATAGCAAATCCTGTGATAGGCTTATAGGTGCCATTGGGTCCTGTGGAGGGAACAGCTAACTACATGAATTGGACCAAGGAGGAAGGGCTGGATGATTTTTTTTTTCCAATTTTTTTTTTATTATAGTGAAATAAATGTGTTTCCTTCTTCTAGCTTTGGGTTTGTTTTTTTCTTTTTTTTTTTTCCTTCCAGTTCCTTGAGTTGTGAAATTAAATTGTTGATTTGAGATCTTTCTTATCTTTAATATAAGCATCTATAGCTATAAATTCCCCTTTAGCATTGCTGTCTCATAAGTGTTTCATAAATTTAGGTATACTGTGTTTTCATTTTCCTTCATTTCTGTTTTCTACCTTCTCTATGACTTCTTCTTTGATCCATTGGTTTTTTAAGAATGTGTTACTGGATTTCCATAAATTTAGGGAAGTCTTGGTTTTTGTATTGTCACTGATTTCTAACTTCATCCTGTTGTTGGAAAGATATTTTGCATGATATCTATCATTTAAAATCTACTGAGATTTAGGACATTTGTCTCTTGCTCTTTATTTTTGGCCTTTGAAACTTCGAGCATTGTGTCTCCCTGTGGGTTTTTCTTCAGTTCGTTTTTCTTAGAGTTGATTCAGCTTCTTGGATGTTTATATTCTGGTATTTCATCAAATTTGGGAAGTTTTCAGCCAATCTTTCTTCAGATATTCTGTCTACCCTTTCTATCTCTTTCCTCTTTCTAAAACTTTCACAATATGTATGGCGGTCCATTAGATAGTGTCTTACAGGTCTCTTAAGCTCTCTTCACTTTTCTTTGATCTATTTCTTTGTTTTCCCCAGACTCAGTAATTTTCATTTTCTTATCTTAATGTTTGCTGATTCCTTCCTCATGCTCAAATATGCCTTTGAATCTCTCTAGTGTATTTTCCAGTTCATTTATTGTACTTTTCATCTCCATAATTTCTTCTTAGTTTTTTTAAATTTATGTTTCTGTGTTCGTACATTTCTTTTTTTAAATTTTGTATTAATATATAATATATTATTAGCCCCAGGGGTACAGGTCTGTGAATCGCCAGGTTTACACACTTCACAGCACTCACCATAGCACATACCTTCCCCAGTGTCCACAACCCCACCACCCTCTCCCTACCCCCTACCCCCAGCAACCCTCACTTTGTTTTATGAGATTATGACTCTCTTATGGTTTGTCTCCCTCCTGATCCCATCTTGTTTCATTTATTCTTTCCCTACCCCTGAAACCCCCTTCTTTGCCTCTCAACTTCCTCATATCACGGAGATCATATGATAATTGTCTTTCTCTGATTGACTTATTTTCCTCAGCGTAATACCTTCTAGTTCCATCCATATCATTGCAAGTGGTAACATTTCATTTATTTTGATGATTGCATAGTATTCCATTGTATATAGATACCACACTTCTTTATCCACTCATCTGTTGATGGACATCTAGGTTCTTTCCATAGTTTGGCTATTGTGGACATTGCTACTATAAACAATTGGGTGGACGTGCCCCTTTGGATCCCTACATTTGTATACTTAGGGTAAATACCCAGTAGTGTGATTGCTGGGTGGTAGGATAGCTCTATTTTCAACTTTTTGAGGAAACTCCATGCTGTTTTCCAGAGTGGCTACACTAGCTTGCATTCCCACCAACAGTGTAGGAGGGTTCCCCTTTCTCCACTCCACATCCTCACCAGCATCTGTCATTTCCTGACTTTTTAATTTTAGCCATTCTGGCTGGTGTAAGGTGGTATCTCCTTGTGGTTTTGATTTGTATTTCCCTGATGCCGAGTGATGTGGAGCACTTTTTCATGTGTCTGTTGGCCATCTGGATGTCTTCTCTGAGGAATGTCTGTTCATGTCCTCTGTCCATTTCTTGATTGGATTATTTGTTCTTTGGTTGTTGAGTTTGATAAGTTCTTTATAGATTTTGAATATTAACCCTTTATCTGATATGTTGTTTGCAAATATCTTCTCCCATTGTGTCAGTTGTCTTTTGGTTTTGTTAACTGTTTCCTTTGCTGTGCAAAAGTGTTTGATCTTGATGAAATCCCAATAGTTCATTTTTGCCCTTGCTTCCCTTGCCTTTGGCGATGTTTCTAGGAAGAAGTTGCTGTGGCTGAGGTGGAAAAAGTTGCTACCTGTGTTCTCCTCAAGGATTTTGATGGATTCCTTTCGCACATTGAGGTCCTTCATCCATTTTGAGTCTTTTTGTGTGTGGTGTAAGGAAATGTTCCAGTTTCATTCTGCATGTGGCTGTCTAATTTTCCCAAAACCATTTGTTGAAGAGGATGTCTTTTTTCCATTGGAAATTCTTTGCTGCTTTGTTAAAGATTAGTTGACCATAGAGTTGAGGGTTTATTTCTGGGCTCTCTATTCTGTTCCACTGATCTATGTGTCTGTTTTTGTGCCAGTACTATACTGTCTTGATGATGACAGCTTTATAATAGAGCTTGAAGTCTAGAATTGTGATGCCACCAACTTTGGCTTCCTTTTTCAACATTCCTCTGGCTACTCGAGGTATTTTCTGATTCCATATAAATTTAAGGATTATTTGTTCCATTTCTTTGGGGGAAAAAAAGGGGATGGTATTTTGGTAGGGATTGCTTTAAATGTATATAGATTGCTTTAGGTAGGATAGACATTTTCACAATATTTTTTCTTCCAATCCATGAGCATGGGACATTTTTCCATTTCTTTGTGTCTTCCTCAATTTCTTTCTTAAGTATTTTACAGTTTTCTGAATACAGATTCTTTGCCTCTTTGGTTAGGTTTATTCCTAGGTATCCTATGGTTTTGGGTGCCATTATAAATGGGATTGACTCCTTAATTTCTCTTTCTTCTGTCTTGTTGTTGGTGTAAAGAAATGCAACTGATTGCTGTGCATTGATTTTATATCCTGACACATTACTGAATTCCTGTACAAGTTCTAGCAGATTTGGAGTGGAGTCTTTGGATTTTCCACATATAGTATCATATCATCTCCAAAGAGTGAGATTTGACTTCTTCTTTTCCGACTCAGATGCCTTTTATTTCTTTTTGTTCTCTGATTGCCAAGGCTAGGACTTCTCATACTATGTTGAATAGCAGTGGTGATAATGGACATCCCTGCCTTAGCAGAAAATGGGCATGTTCCTGACCTTAGCAAAAAAGCTCTCAGTTTTTCTCCATTGAGAATGATATTCACGTTGAGTTTTTCATAGATGGCTTTGATGATATTGAGGTATGTATCCTCTGTCCCTACACTTTGAAGAGTTTTGATCAAGAAAGGATGCTGTACTTTGTCAAATGCTTTTTCAGCATCTATTGAGAATATCATATGGTTCTTGTTCTTTCTTTTATTAATGTACTGTATCACATTGATTGATTTGCGGATGTTGAACCAACCTTGCAGCCCTGGAATAAATCCCACTTGGTCGTAGTGAATAATCCTCTTAATGTATTGTTGGATCCTATTGGCTAGTATTTTGGTGAGAATTTTCGCATCTGTGTTCATCAAGGATATTGGTCTGTAATTCTCTTTTTGATGGGATCCTTGTCTGGTTTTGGGATCAAGGTGATGCTGGCCTCATAAAATGAGTGTGGAAGTTTTCCTTCCATTTCTATTTTTTGGGAACAGTTTCAGGAGAATAGGAATTAATTCTTCTTTAAATGCTTGTTAGAATTCCCCTGAGAAGCCGTCTGGCCCTGGGCTCTTGTTTTTTTTGGGAGATTTTTGATGACTGCTTAAATCTCCTTACTGTTTATGGGTCTATTCAGGTTTTCTCTCTTTTTTTTTAAAAAAATATTTTATTTATTTATTTGAGAGGCAGAGAGAGACAATGAAAGAGAGAGAGCATGAGAGAAGAGAAGTCAGCGGGAGAAGCAGACTTCCTGTTGAGCAGGGAGCCCGATGTGGGACTCCATCCTGGGACTCCAGGATCATGACTCGAGCCGAAGGCAGTCGCTTAACCAACTGAGCCACCCAGGTGCCCCCAGGTTTTCTCTTTCATCCTGGTTCAATTGTGGTAGTTTATATCTCTCTAGGAATGCATCTATTTATTACAGATTGTCAAATTTGCTGGCGTATATTTGCTCATAATATGTTCTTATAATTGTTTGTATTTCTTTTGTGTTGTTTTTGATCTCTCCTCTTTCATTCATGATTTTATTTATTTGGGTCCTTTCTCTTTTCTTTTTGACAAGTCTTGCCAGGGATTTATCAATCTTAATTCTTTCAAAGAACCAGCTCCTAGTTTCATTGATTTGTTCTATTGCTTTTTTGGTTTCTATTTCATTGATTTCTGCTCCGATCTTTATGATTTCTCTTCTGCTGGGTTTAGGCTTTCTTTGTTGTTCTATTTCCAGCTCCTTTAGGTGTAGGGTAAGGTTGTGTATTTGAGACCTTTCTTATTTCTTGAGAAATGCTTGTATTGCTATATATTTTCCTCTCAGGACTGCCTTTGTTGTGTCCCACAGATTTTGAACTGCTGCGTTTTTATTATCATTTGTTTCCATGAATTTTTTTCGATTCTTCTTTAATTTCCTGGTTGACCCATTCATTCTTTAGTAGGATGCTCTTTAGCCTCCATGTACTTGATTTCTTTCCAACTTTCCTCTTGTGATTGAGTTCTAGCTTCAGAGCATTGTGTTTTGAAAATATTCAGGGAATGATCCCAATCTTTTGATACCGGTTGAGACCTGATTTGTGACCCAGGATGTGATTTCTTCTGGAGAATGTTCCATGTGCACTAGAGAAGAATGTGTATTCTGTTCGGATGGAATGTTCTGAATATATCTGTGATGTCCATCTGGTCCAGTGTGTCATTTAAAGCCCTTATTTCCTTGTTGATCTTTTGCTTGGATCTGTCCATTTCAGTGAGGGGAGTGTTAAAGTCCCCTACTATTATTTTATTATTGTTGATGTGTTTCTTTGATTTTGTTATTAATTGGTTTATATAGTTGGCTGCTCCCATGTTAAGGCATAGATATTTTAAATTGTTAGATCTTCTGGTTGAAAAGACCCTTTAGGTCTGATATAGTGTCTTTCCTCATCTCTTACTATAGTCTTTGGCTTAACATCTGATATATCTGATATAAAGATTGCCACCCCAGCTTTCTTCTGGTGTCCAATAGCATGGTAAATTGTTTTCCACACCCTCACTTTAAATCTGGAGGTGTCTCTGGGTCTAAAACGAGTTTCTTGTTGGCAGCATATTGATGGGTTTTTTTTTTTTATCCATTCTGATACCCTGTGTCTTTTGATTGGGGCATTTAGCTCATTTACATTCAGGATAACTATTGAGAGATATGAATTTAGTGCCACTGTGTTGCCTGCAAGGTCACTGTTATTGTATATTGTTTCTGTTCCTTTCTGGTCACTACTTTTAGACTCTCTCTTTGCTTAGTGGACCCCTTTCGATATTTCCTGTAGAGCTGGTTTGGTTTTGATAAACTCTTTTAATTTTTGTCTTGGAAGCTTTTTTTTTTTTTTTTAAGATTTTATTTTATTTTATTTTTATTTTTATTTTTATTTTTATTTTTATTTTTTTTTAAAGAGAGAGATCAGAAGTAGGCAGAGAAGCAGGCAGAGAGAGAGGAGGAAGCAGGCTCCCCACCAAGCAGAGAGCCCGACACGGGGCTCGATCCCAGGACCCTGGGACCATGACCTGAGCGAAGGCAGAGGCTTTAACCCACTGAGCCACCCAGGTGCCGCTGTCTTGGAAGGTTTTTATCTCTCCTTCTATTTTCAATGATAGCCTAGCTGGATATAGTATTCTTGGCTGCATGTTTTTCTCATTTAGTGCTCTGAATACATCATGGCTGTTCTTTCTGGCCTACTAGGTCTCTGTGGATAAATCTGCTACCAATCTAATATTTTTACCATTGTATGTTACAGACTTCTTGTCCCGGGGTACTTTCAGGATTTTCTCTTTGTCACTAAGACTTGTAAGTTTTACAGTTAGATGATGGGGTATAGACCTATTTTTATTGATTTTGAGGGTGGTTCTCTGTACCTCCTGGATTTTGATGCTTGTTTCCTTTGCCAAATTCTGCCACTGAAATTGTTGTCTAGGTGGTAAGACAGATTCCTTTTACTTCTGATTTTTTCCCAAATCCTCCAGGGCTTTTAAAATTTTGTTTGAAGAGTGGATGACAGTGTGCTAAGCAGATAGGGCATGGGATGGATGAAGGACTGAAGGGTTTGTACACCACACACAGAGGACATACTCATAGGCATAGAAGATCTTTCAAAGTTTGGGGCTCTGAACGTAATGGTGGGATATGAACTCAAGGTGTTCCAATGTAGTGACAAGAAACATACTTTGAAAAATTGTCAGGGACAGATAGTGAAAAAAATATGTAAGCCTTTTCACTATGTGTAAATTTTAATTAAATAACCAGTGTCACTTTATTTTTCTGAATCAAATGAAATCTGGCATTATCAGTGGATGCTAAATTATAATGTATATGTATAATATGAAATAAGAAATAAAACCTAAAATTACCTCTCCATAAGATGTCAAGTAATTACAAAAGAAATTGTGATTTTTTACAGTACAGAAAACTGATAGTTAACATCCTAGCCAAGCAATCAAAGTTAATATCACAAGTGATAAACTGATTGATACCCTGCACCTATGGGCATAATGCACCAAATGTGTACAACATCGGCATTACCAAGATTTAATCATGAGGAAATATCAGTCAGTCCAAAAAGTGTCCTACATACTAACTGACCAGTATTCTTCACAAGTGTCTATGTCATTAAAGTCCAAGAAAGACTGGATGGACTATCACAAATTGTAGGAGGTTGAGGAGGCATGATAACTACATCCTATTTGAATCCCTGATCGGATCCTGGGCCTGAAAAGGACATTAGTGGAAAAACTGGCAAAACTTGAATAAGGTCTGTAAATTAATTAATAGTAATGTCTCAATTTTAAATTCTTACTTGTTATAACTATACTGTCGCTCCATAAGATGTTACTATATAGAGCAGTAAAGTGAACTCATTTTTACTGCCTGCTATAGCTCATTTAAGTCCAAAATTATATCAAAATGAAAAATGAAAAATTAAGGACTTGAAGAAAGGAAGAAATCTGCCTCCCACATGCCATCCACTCCTTTTAGTACAAAAGTCTTAGTCCTTCTCCCTGATTAATTTTCCCCCATAGAATTTTTGAAGGTTATCTTGTTTCCCAAGACAAAGGCACTTGAGGTTCAATGTCCATAGCATTTAGGCACTACCTCCTTATGGTCACTTCTAAACCTGTCTTATATGGCCTGCCCATTGTTTTCCAGTTGTAAACTCTTTTTGTAAGTTGGCCACTGCCCTGCCTCTCAAATCTTCAAGCTTTCTATGTCACAGAGAACCAACTCTTGGCTTATATTTAAGAATCTGTGGGAAACTAAGGCATCATTTCTTCTAATGTGGGTCATCCAGCATAACTGTATTTAGTCTCATTCTATGATAGTAATAGTACATTTTGGAAGAATTTTAAACAAGAGTATGCTATCAGATTTTTGTTTTAGACTAAAGACTGGGTTGAGATGAATCTGAGAGGATTGACAGAACAAAGTAACCAGAGTTCCCAGGACAGAAAGTTGCAAAGGGAGAGAATACCAGACATCTACAGAGGATTTCTCTCAGTATTCAGCAGAGTATATGTATATGAGAAACAATCCAAGGCCAACAACAAAACAGGCCATAAGGATTAGAGAATAGAATTAGCTATTCACACAGGCCTAAAATAGTTATTTTTCCCACTAGACAGACCAGAAACAATTCTTAATTCATGGAGCATTGGAAAGGATACTCAGGAAGATCTTGCTTCAGTAGTAGGGAATAATTAGTCCTAGACTGAGCACTGTTCCAGACCCACCTAACTCATCATAAAAACAAGATCTGAAAAGACCAAACTGTTTCCAGTTAACTGCCTCCCAGGAAAAAAAAAAAAAAAAACTCATGACTATTTTTAGGAATATACATATATTAAGCATTCAATGAGGTTAAATTTGCAGTTCCTAGCATCTCTCTAAAGGATAATTGACCATTTAAGCTATAATAATAGCTATGTGTATTGTGAGGTTTATAAAAGCATGTGTGTATGTATAATGCAAAATCTGCAAGGGAAAAAGTGGAATTATACTATTATAAGATTCTTGTATTAATGTGAAGTGCTGTAATATTACTTAGGGGTAGACTGTGTTATGTTAAAGATGATACTGTTAAACCCTAATGCAGACACTGCACAAAACAGATAGTCATAATTAGTAATCAAGAATATGAATAAAATAATAAATAATAGTTCACTGGAAAGAAGACCAAAAAAGAGAGAAAAGAGAGCAAAAACTTCCAGAACAAATAGCAAACAAAGTCAAAAAGGTAGGGTTAAGCCTAACAGTACCAACAATCACATAAAACATAAACAGTTAAACACCTCAATTAAAAGGCAGAAATTGTCATATCGGGCCAAAAACCAAGACCCCATTTTATACTGCGTACAAGAAACTTAATGTACATATCAAGACAGAAGTAGGTTAAAAGAAAAAGAATGGAAGAAGATGTGCCAAAACAATACTAGTCAAGAGAAGGCTGGAATGACTATTTTAGTATTAGACAAAGTAGATTTCAGATCAAAGAATATTACCAGGGATGAAGAATGTCATTTTCTAATTATGAAGTAATCAGTTAATCAAGTAGACATAGGAGTCCTAAATAAACCAAATGACACAAAAGAGTGTCAGAAGTGCAAGGATGAGATGATAAATCCAGTTTTCATTAGAGATTTCAATACCCCTCTCTTAATAATTGATAGAAGAAACTGAAAGAAAATCATCAAGAAAATGGTATAGTTGAGCAACCCTATCATTCAGGGTGAGCTGGTTGACATTCATAGAATTCCCAATCAAAGAAGAAAACAGAGTCTTTCAGGTGCAAGCTGAGCATTTTAGCAAGATTATATTCTCAGCCATAAATCATGTCTCAATAAATTAAAAATTATTCAAGTCATAAAATATATCCTCTCATCATAATAGAATTAAATTAGAAATCAATAAAAGATACTTGGAATATTAAAAAATATTTGGAACTCAGTAACCTATTTCTAAACAATCATGGATCAAATTAAAAATAAAAAATGAAATTAAAAAGTATTTTGAGATAAATGAAATGAAAACACTACATATCAGAATTATTTGGATGCTTTAAAATGGTATTTAGGAGGAGGGACGTTTATAGCCATAATATCTATGTTGGAAAATAAGAAGGGTTTCAAATCAATGAGCTCAGCTTCTACCTTAAGAGACTAGAAAAAGAAAAGCAAATGAAACCCCAAATAAGCAGAAGAAAGGAAATAATTATGACCAAAGTAGGAAACAAGAAAATGGAAATATGAAACAGAGAAAATAAATGAAACTAAAATCCACTTCTTTGAGAAGATCTACAAATTGCTAAACCCTTTGCCAGACTGATCAGGGAGAAATGAAAGAAGATACTAATTGCCCAGATCAGGAATGAGAGAGATGTGGAAAAACATCACCACAGATTTTATAAATAATAAAAGGGGAAATAAAGGAATATTATGAACAGCTTTATGCTAATTTAAGCATATTTCAGCAACTTAGATGAAATAGACAAGTTCCTTGAGAGATCCAAACTATCAAAGCTCACTCAAAAAGAAAGATATCCTGAATAGCTCTGTACCTATTAAAGAAATTGAACTTTTAGTAAAAAATATTTCCATAAGGAGGACTCCAGACTCAAATGGCCTCAGTAGTAAACTCAAGTAAACCTTTAATAAGAAATTTCAAATTTAAATGAACTTTCCCTGAAAATTGAAAAAGCAATGTGATTTCCCATTCTAAGAGGCTAGCATTACCCTGATACCAAAATTCATACAAAAGCATTACAAGAAAATCTACCAATCAGTATACCTCATTAACATGTAAAAATTCTAAGTAAAATTTTAACAGGTTGAATCCAACAAATATATTAAAAGGATAGTGCATCATGATCAACCGGGATTTGTTCTAGTAACACAAGGATTGGTTAAAAACAATCAATAAAATATACTTCATTTGCAAGCTAAGAAGAAAAACCTTATAGTCATGTTAATAGATGCAGAAACATCTATGAAAAAACATTTAGTATCATACTTGATGGTGAAGTTTAATGCTTTTTCCCTAAGATCAGGAATACAGAGATAACTGCTTTCGCTGCTTCTACTTGACATTGTATTGTAGGTTCTGGCCAGTGCAATCAGGCAAGAAAAAGAAATAATCATTTAGATTAGAAAAGAAAAAGTAAAACTGTCTCTATTCCCAGATGACTTGATTATCTTTGTCAAAAAAACCCAATGAAATCTAAAAAATAGCCACTAGATATAATAAAATTTAGCAGTGTTATAGGAAACAAGATCAGTAAACAAAAATCTATTTTAGAGGAGGAGTCAAGATGGCGGAGAAGTAGCAGGCTGAGACTACTTCGGGTAGCGGGAGATCAGCTAAATAGCTTATCTAAAGATTGCAAACACCTACAAATCCAACGGGAGATTGAAGAGAAGAAGAACAGCAATTCCAGAAACAGAAAATCAACCACTTTCTGCAAGGTAGGACTGGCGGAAAAGTGAATCCAAAGCGACGGGAAGATAGACCGCGGGGGGAGGGGCCGACTCCCGGCGAGCGGCAGAGCAACGGAGCACAAAATCGGGACTTTTAAAAGTCTGTTCTGCTGAGGGACATCGCTCCAGAGGCTTAACTGGGGTGAAGCCCAGGCAGGGTCAGCGTGGCCTCAGCTCCCGCAGGGTCGCAGAAGGATCGGGGGTGTCTGAGTGTCGCAGAGCTTACCGGTATTAGAACGGGGAAGCTGGCTACAGAGACAGAGCCGAGGAGTGACTCTCAGCTCGGGGTTGCCTTGAACCGGTCGCAGGCTCGGTCAGCTCGGAGCGCGGCCGGAGGCCAGGGTGACGGGGGTCATTGGGCGCTGTTCTCTGAGGGCGCACTGAGGAGTGGGGCCCCGGGCTCTTGGCTCCTCCAGCCGGAGACTGGGAGGCCGCCATCTTCATTCCCGTCCTCCGGACTCTACGGAAAGCGCTCAGGGAACAAAAGCTCCCGAAAGCAAACCCAGCAAACCCGAGCGGATTACTCAGCGCGGCCCCGGGTAAGGGCGGTGCAACTCCGCCTGGGGCAAAGATGCTTCAGAAGCACAACAACAGGCCCCTCCCCCAGAAGATCAACAGGAAACCCAGCCAGGACCAAGTTCACCTACCAAGGAGAGCAGCGGAATTCCAGAGGAGAAGAAAGCAAAGCACGGAACTCATGGCTTTCTGCCCATGATTTTTTAGCCTTGCAGTTAATTTAATTTTTTTTTCTTTTTCAATTTTTTTTTCTTTTTCTCTTCTTCTGCTAAATTTTTTTTAACTTTTACCGTTTTCTTTTTTTAACGTTTTTTAAATAGTTTATCTAATATATATATATTTTTTTCCTCTTTTTATATTTTTTCTTTATCGGCTTTCTTTTTTTTAATAGTTTCTTTTTTTTTTTTTTCTTTCTTTCTGAACCTCTTTTTATCCCCTTTCTCCCCCCTCACAATTCAGGATCTCTTCTGATTTGGCTAAGCATATTTTCCTGGGGTTGTTGCCACCCTTTTAGTATTTTACTTGCTCCTTCATAAACTCTTATCTAGACAAAATGACAAGGCGAAAAAATTCACAACAAAGAAAAGAACAAGAGGCAGTACCAAAGGCTAGGGACCTAATCAATACAGACATTGGTAATATGTCAGATATAGAGTTCAGAATGACGATTCTCAAGGTTCTAGCCGGGCTTGAAAAAGGCATGGAGATATTAAAGCAACCCTCTCAGGAGATATAAAAGCCCTTTCTGGAGAAATAAAAGAACTAAAATCTAACCAAGTTGAAATCAAAAAAGCTATTAATGAGGTGCAATCAAAAATGGAGGCTCTCACTGCTAGGATAAATGAGGCAGAAGAAAGAATTAGCGATATAGAAGACCAAATGACAGAGAATAAAGAAGCTGAGCAAAAGAGGGACAAACAGCTACTGGACCACGAGGGGAGAATTCGAGAGATAAGTGACACCATAAGACGAAACAGCATTAGAATAATTGGGATTCCAGAAGAAGAGGAAACAGAGAGGGGAGCAGAAGGTATATTGGAGAGAATTATTGGAGAGAATTTCCCCAATATGGCAAAGGGAACAAGCATCAAAATTCAGGAGATTCAGAGAACCCCCCTCAAAATCAATAAGAATAGGTCCACACCCCGTCACCTAATAGTCAAATTTACAAGTCTTAGTGACAAAGAAAAGATCCTGAAGGCAGCCCGGGAAAAGAAGTCTGTAACGTACAATGGTAAAAATATTAGATTGGCAGCAGACTTATCCACAGAGACCTGGCAGGCCAGAAAAAGCTGGCATGATATATTCAGAGTACTAAATGAGAAAAACATGCAGCCAAGAATACTATATCCAGCTAGGCTATCATTGAAAATAGAAGGAGAGATTAAAAGCTTCCAGGACAAACAAAAACTGAAAGAATTTGCAAATACCAAACCAGCTCTACAGGAAATATTGAAAGGGGTCCTCTAAGCAAAGAGAGACCCTCAAAGTAGTAGATCAGAAAGAAACAGAGACAATATACAATAACAGTCACCTTACAGGCAATACAATGGCACTAAATTCATATCTCTCAATACTTACCCTGAATGTTAATGGGCTAAATGCCCCAATCAAAAGACACAGGGTATCAGAATGGATAAAAAAACAAAACCCATCTGTATGTTGCCTACAAGAAACTCATCTTAAACCCGAAGACACCTCCAGGTTTAAAGTGAGGGGGTGGAAAATAATTTACCATGCTAATGGACATCAGAAGAAAGCAGGAGTGGCAATCCTTATAGCAGATCAATTAGATTTTAAGCCAAAGACTATAATAAGAGATGAGGAAGGACACTATATCATACTCAAAGGAACTGTCCAACAAGAAGATCTAACAATGTTAAATATCTATGCCCCTAATGTGGGAGCAGCCAACTATATAAACCAATTAATAACAAAACAAAAGAAACACATCGACAATAATAAAATAATAGTAGGGGATTTTAACACTCCCCTCGCTGAAATGGACAGATCATCCAAGCAAAAGATCAACAAGGAAATCAAGGCCTTAAATGACACACTGGACCAGATGGACATCACAGATATATTCAGAACATTTCATCCCAAAGCAACAGAATACACATTCTTCTCTAGTGCACATGGAACATTCTCCAAAAGAGATCACATCCTCGGTCCTAAATCAAGTCTCAACTGGTATCAAAAGATTGGGATCATTCCCTGCATATTTTCAGACCACAGTGCTCTGAAGCTAGAACTCAATCACAAGAGGAAATTTGGAAAGAACCCAAATACATGGAGACTAAACAGCATCCTTTTAAAGAATGAATGGGTCAACCAGGAAATTAAAGAAGAATTGAAAAAATTTATGGAAGAAATGATAATGAAAACACAACGGTTCAGAATCTGTGGGACACAACAAAGGCAGTCCTGAGAGGAAAATATATAGCGGTACAAGCCTTTCTCAAGAAACAAGAAAGGTCTCAGGTACACAACCTAACCCTACACCTAAAGGAGCTGGAGAAAGAACAAGAAAGAAACCCTAAAACCAGCAGGAGAAGAGAAATCATAAAGATTAGAGCAGAAATCAATGAAATAGAAACCAAAAAAACAATAGAACAAATCAACGAAACTAGGAGCTGGTTCTTTGAAAGAATTAATAAGATTGATAAACCCCTGGCCAGACTTCTCCAAAAGAAAAGAGAAAGGACCCAAATAAATAAAATCATGAATGAAAGAGGAGAGATCACAACGAACACCAAAGAAATACAGACAATTATAAGAACATATTATGAGCAACTCTACGCCAACAAATTTGACAATCTGGAAGAAATGGATGCATTCCTAGAGACATATAAACTACCACAACTGAATCATGAGGAAATAGAAAGCCTGAACAGACCCATAACCAGTAAGGAGATTGAAACAGTCATCAAAAATCTCCAAACAAACAAAAGCCCAGGGCCAGACGGCTTCCCGGGGGAATTCTACCCAACATTTAAAGAAGAACTAATTCCTATTCTCCTGAAACTGTTCCAAAAAATAGAAATAGAAGGAAAACTTCCAAACTCATTTTATGAGGCCAGCATCACCTTGATCCCAAAACCAGACAAGGATCCCAACAAAAAAGAGAACTACAGACCCATATCCTTGATGAACACAGATGCAAAAATTCTCACCAAAATACTAGCCAATAGGATTCAACAGTACGTTAAAAGGATTATTCACCACGACCAAGTGGGATTTATTCCAGGGCTGCAAGGTTGGTTCAACATCCACAAATCAATCAATGTGATACAACACATTAATAAAAGAAAGAACAAGAACCATATGATACTCTCCATAGATGCTGAAAAAGCATTTGACAAAGCACAGCATCCCTTCCTGATCAAAACTCTTCAAAGTGTAGGGATAGACGGCACATACCTCAATATTATCAAAGCCATCTATGAAAAACCCACCGCAAATATCATTCTCAATGGAGAAAAATGGAAAGCTTTTCCGCTAAGGTCAGGAACACGGCAGGGATGTCCGTTATCACCACTGCTATTCAACATAGTACTAGAAGTCCTAGCCTCAGCAATCAGACAACAAAAGGAAATTAAAGGCATCCAAATCGGCAAAGAAGAAGTCAAACTATCATTCTTTGCAGATGATATGATACTATATGTGGAAAACCCAAAAGACTCCACTCCAAAACTGCTAGAACTTGTACAGGAATTCAGTAAAGTGTCAGGATATAAAATCAATGCACAGAAATCAGTTGCATTTCTCTACACCAACAACAAGACAGAAGAAAGAGAAATTAAAGAGTCCATCCCATTTACAATTGCACCCAAAACTATAAGATACCTAGGAATAAACCTAACCAAAGAGACTAAGAATCTATACTCAGAAAACTATAAAGTACTCATGAAAGAAATTGAGGAAGACACAAAGAAATGGAAAAATGTTCCATGCTCCTGGATTGGAAGAATAAATATTGTGAAAATGTCTATGCTACCTAAATCAATCTACACATTTAATGCAATTCCTATCAAAGTACCATCCATTTTTTTCTAAGAAATGGAATAATCCTAAAATTTATATGGAACCAGAAAAGACCTCGAATAGCCAAAGGAATATTGAAAAAGAAAGCCAAAGTTGGTGGCATCACAATTCCGGACTTCAAGCTCTATTACAAAGCTGTCATCATCAAGACAGCATGGTACTGGCACAAAAACAGACACATAGATCAATGGAATAGGATAGAGAGCTCAGAAATGGACCCTCAACTCTATGGTCAACTCATCTTCGACAAAGCAGGAAAGAATGTCCAATGGAACAAAGACAGCCTCTTCAATAAATGGTGTTGGGACATTTGGACAGCCACATGCAGAAAAATGAAATTGGATCATTTCCTTACACCACACACGAAAATAGACTCAAAATGGATGAAGGATCTCAATGTGAGAAAGGAATCCATTAAAATCCTCGAGTAGAACACAGGCAGCAACCTCTTCGACGTCAGCCGCAGCAACATCTTCCTAGGAACATCACCAAAGGCAAGGGAAGCAAGGGCAAAAATGAACTTTTGGGATTTTATCAAGATCAAAAGCTTTTGCACAGCAAAGGAAACAGTTAACAAAACCAAAAGACAACTGACAGAATGGGAGAAGATATTTGCAAATGACATATCAGATAAAGGGCTAGTGTCCAAAATCTATAAAGAACTTAGCAAACTCAACACCCAAAGAACAAATAATCCAATCAAGAAATGGGCAGAGGACATGAACAGACATTTCTGCAAAGAAGACATCTAGATGGCCAACAGACACATGAAAAAGTGCTCCATATCACTCGGCATCAGGGAAGTACAAATCAAAACCACCATGAGATATCACTTCACACCAGTCAGAATGGCTAAAATTAACAAGTCAGGAAATGACAGATGCTGGCGAGGATGCGGAGAAAGGGGAACCCTCCTACACTGTTGGTGGGAATGCAAGCTGGTGCAACCACTCTGGAAAACAGCATGGAGGTTCCTCAAAATGTTGAAAATAGAACTACCCTATGACCCTGCAATTGCACTGCTGGGTATTTACCCTAAAGATACAAACGTAGTGATCCGAAGGGGCACGTGCACCCGAATGTTTATAGCAGCAATGTCTACAATAGCCAAACTATGGAAAGAACCTAGATGTCCATCTACAGACGAATGGATAAAGAAGATGTGGTATATATACACAATGGAATACTATGCAGCCATCAAAAGAAATGAAATCTTGCCATTTGCGACGACGTGGATGGAACTAGAGGGTATCATGCTTAGCGAAATAAGGCAATCGGAGAAAGACAACTATCATATGATCTCCCTGATATGAGGGAGAGGAGATGCAACATGGGGGGTTGAGTGGGTAGGAGAAGAGTAAATGAAACAAGATGGGATTGGGAGGGAGACAAACCATAAGTGACTCTTAATCTCACAAAACAAACTGAGGGTTGATGGGGGGAAGGGGTTGGGAGAGGGGGTGGGGTTATGGATATTGGGGAGGGTATGTGCTATGGTGAGTGTTGTGAAGTGTGTAAACCTGGCGATTCGCAGATCTGTACCCCTGGGGATAAAAATATATGTTTATAAAGCTGTAAAAAAAAAAAAAAGAAAAAAGAAAAAGTAAAAAGAAAGGATGAATACCCAAGTTTTGTAGCAACATGGACGGGACTGGAAGAGATTATGCTGAGTGAAATAAGTCAAGCAGAGAGAGTCAATTATCATATGGTTTCACTTATTTGTGGAGCATAACAAATTGCATGGAGGACAAGGGGAGATGGAGAGGAGAAGGGAGTTGAGGGAAATTGGAAGGGGAGGTGAACCATGAGAGACTATGGACTCTGAATAACGATCTGAGAATTTTGAAGGGGTGGGGGGTGGGAGGTTGGGGGCACCAGGTGGTGGGTATTGTAGAGGGCACGGATTCCATGGAGCACTGGGTGTGGTGCAAAAATAATGAATATTGTTATGCTGAAAAAATAAAAAAATTAAAAAAAATTAATCAAAATAAAAGAACAGGCACTAAAAAAAATCTATTTTATTTCTGAGGATGATTGGAAAATAAAAATAATACTATTTACAATAGCAGAAAAATATGGAATTCCTAGGAATAAATCTGATAAAAGACATGAAAGCCCAAAAACATTGCTTAGAGAAATTATTTATAAATGGAGATGTACCTGGTACATGAGTGGCAGACTCAATATGGTTAAAATACCAGTTCTCCCCAAATAGATTTGTAAACTCAATGCAATTTCAATCAAACTCCCATCAGCCTTTTTTTTTGTAGAAATGGGTCAACTGGTTCTAAAAGTTACATGAAATACAAAGGACATTTGTATTTGGAAAAGAACAAAGTTGGAGGATTAACACTAATTTCATAGTAAGTCTTTATTGTGAAGCTACTATAGTCAAAATTGGATCAGATATTGGTGAAAAGATACTTTGAAGGTTGTGGATGTATATGTTCATTATCTTGATTGCTGTACACTTTAAGTATGTGTGGTTTAAATCATTAAATAGGAAGTCATTTCTCTATTATTTTCATTGTACTCTGAGTCCATTCACTGGTAGTTACTGTGTTTGGTGGTTCTCTTTTTCTATTTCAGGCTTCCTTCCTACTCAGTCTTATCAAGAGTGGTAGTTATTTGTGTTCTGTAGTGCTGTTGTTTCTTCTCTGCACCAGTTCCTCCCTATCTAGTGGTACTGCAATTACCCTGACTCTTCTCTGGGTCCCTCAATCCAGAAACAGATATGAAACCCAAATTTCCATCTCATGGTGAAACTGGGTGGGTGGGGGAATTTATCACAGATCCATGCCCTGAGCCTGCAGGGCATTTGGCTCAGGTTCTGTTGCTACCGTATTCAACAATAGAGGAACTTTCTGTATTAGCTAGAGCCCCCAAACTAGAGCAGCTTCTTCAGCCTCCTTTTATGGAGAGGGAACCCCAACCCCCATTTCATACTCTGGATCTGGCTTTTGTCCTTGGTCTATATGGGGTGGTGGCCCCACTTATACTGGAAAGCCCATCTCCTGGTTGTTTCCTCTCACTGGTTTTGAGTCTCAGGCTTCTGTGTATTTGTTCTGTTTCTAGTCCACAGAGATACTAATTTGTATCTTTAAAATTTTTTTCTTATTTTCATTATGATGGAGGTATTGGTGCAAATTTTGAAGTCACACGCTATCTTGCCTGTAAGTCACAGGTCCGTTTATTTCCCAGCCTTATCCCTGGCACTTTTCAAAGTGCTAAGCCATTGCAAGCTCTTAATAAATAATTGCAGGATGCATGAATAAGATACACCGACTGCTCAAATAATATTACATTATGAGCTCACTCATGTCGTACTCAATATATGTTTATATAAAGTGCATAAAAAGAAATGATCGTGTAATTATTTATACTAAGAGCTAAACAGGGTATTAGTCAACCATTTTTTGCTTTTTAAAAAATGCCTCTCTGTGCTCTCTCCCTCCCACAGTTTATTGTTGTTGTTACAATAAACATGACCTCTGAACACACAGTACTTATTTTGACCTTGGAAAAACTTAAATAGTGATCCTGACTCTTAAGTCCACCGAAGTTGAGGCACTGCCACCCTCACCCTCCCATTCCTTATTCCCAAACCTCAAGTCATGTCTGTACATAATTTTCTGTCACCTTTCTCCCTGGCCTTCTCTTCCTCTGGGACCTAACTCTCAGGTACTCTAAAAGGACCAAGAGGTTTTGAAAAAGTAAACAGAATCTTGCCTTCATATCCCTTCAAGAAGTTATTCCATGTGCTTGATACTGCTTGAAAGTCTTTTAGTTAGGATAAGAAATCGAAGTGTTAGGCTTGGATTGCCTCTTTGGGAAAGCTAACAAACTAATATGTATACATTTCTGACAAATCAGTGATGACATACAGATTTTTTTTTCCATTTTTGTTTGGGGTGTGGGTGATAAAACAGGAAAGCTAAATGTTCATGAGGTAGGGTAGGGATGCTTTTAAGAGGACACAGGACAATTGACATTCAACCTCAACCTCAGAAACCTTTCTCCACTCCAAGAGTGGCCAGAATATAGCCTCTGAGGCATCTCTTACTGCCTCAGTATGACCAAGTGGGCTTTTTGCTCTGCCCAGAGTGTTCTGCATAAGACATGGAAACCAAGCAGGGCAGCAGCTTCCTGCTAGCTCTTTCCCCTCTAAAGATACCTGATATTCTCTACATCAGAGAGAAAGATCTAGAGTGTATTCTAGCTTCAGAATTTTGAACATATTTCCTAATATACCTTATCATTTTTGTAAACTGTGAATTTTTTCCTAAATGTAGGGTTTGAAATCCTAGACTCAAATCTGATAGGTAACTCCAAGCTTCTTGGATGATTCAGAAGCGCACATCCTTCCCAGCCTTTTGCCAGTGCCAGCACAGTAGGAAAACTTCATAAATATTTACTAGTTCTGCAATTCTCACAGTAGCTGCTATCAAAAGAGTTCACTCTGGTTCTGCCAGTAAAGGTCAACATACTGTTCTGTTGAATGAAAACTAAGAACAGACCAAAAGTGGCAATAAATAAGCTCTGTAGTGCTATAATATATATTTTATGCATATTTTTGGTCTCCAAAATAAGTACTAGATATGACTTAGCATAAAACTTTAGGTTGTACTTAAAAATGTTGTTCCTCTACTTTCAGATTCAGTAAGTTCCTTGTCTTGTCATGTGTGTCATATCCATGAAATGAAAAGATTAGTGAAAGCAGATGAGATTTTGGATCTATATTACTTGTGATGATTTCTAATTGTAATTAATGTTTGATGACTTCCGTAAGGGAGCTGGGTTGTGTCCCTTTGCTGCAGAAGACATACCAACAGCAGCCCCTGTATTTGCCCTCCAAGTACTGTCAAAAGAGCAAGGCTGTTTGATCTCTCTTCTCAAGCAGACTATTTGGGGCTGATAGCCCTTACCATGCATGTCCTTATCCAGTGACCTAGTGCAACCAATTGACACAGTGTGTAAAGGTAGCATTTTCATCCAATTCATTTGAAAGATTGACTGGGAGTTAAAAATGACCGTTTCCTTCTCCCAAGCTTGTGGTTAGATGAGAAATGTTCTGTGGGCCTCTTGAAGTTCTATCATTTTAAAATTCACTTGGGATAATGGTAAATATCTAGTACCAGTTTGAAATGGCATAGTATTTTTAAAGAAGTATCAACCAGAAATATTCTTCTTTTTGAAAAGGTAGACTTTTAATAACTGCCCTATTAAGAATGTCAAAATTTACTAACTGCCATTATGACTTACAGTCCAAGGAGTGCAGTAACCTCCCTATCATGTCAACCAGAAATATTCTTTAAAAATATTGGTTAGGGACACCTGGGTGGCTCAGTTGGTTAAGCTTCTGCCTTCAGCTAATGTCATGATCCCAAGGTCCTGAGATTGAGTCCCACATCAGGCTCGTCGCTCAGTTCGGAGCATGCTTCTTCCTGCTACTCCCCCTGCTGTGTACTATCTCTCTTTCTCTCTCTGATTGTTTGATTGATTGATTGATTGATAAATGTTATATGTAGTTCCATTTTCCTACTTTTGAAGTATCCCTTGGGAAATCCTAGCTAAAGTAATCAGACAAGAAAAGGAAGAGGCATCCATTCCAGTAAGGAAGAATTTAAGCTGTCACTATTTGCAGATAACACAATACTACACATTAAAAAAAACCCCTATATATTCCACCAAAAAACTACTACAAGTAATAATCAAATTCAGTAAAGTTGCAGGTTACAAAATTAATAGCCAGAAATAGGTAGCATTTTTGTATACTAATAATGAAGCAGCAGAAAGATTAAGAAAACAATTCCATTTACAATTATACCAAAGAGAAGAAAATACCTAGGAGTAAACTTAACCTGGGAGATGAAAGACCTACACTCTGAAAACTATAAAACATTAATGAAAGAATTTGATGGTGACACAAACAAATTGAAAGATATTTCATGCTTATGGACTGGAAGAATTTATATTGTTAAAATGTCCATATTACCCAAAGCAATCTGCAGATACAGTGCAGTCCCTCTCAAATCACCAATAGGATTTTTCATAGACCTAGAACAAATAATACTGAAATTTGTATGGAACAACAAAAGCCAAATATAATAGCCAAAACAATCTTGAGAAAGCAGAACAAAGCTGGAAGTATCACAATTCCAAATTTCAAGATACACTACAAAGCTGTAATAACCAAAGCAGTATGGTACTGGCACCAAAACAGACATGCAGATCTATCAAACAGAACAGAGAGCCCAGAAATAAACCCAGGCTTATATGATTAATTAAGTCTATGGCAAACAGACAAGAATATACAACAAGGTCAAGACATAAATGGTGTTAGTTAGACTAGACAGTTACATGCAAAAGAACGAAACTGGACCACTTTCTAACACCATACAAAAAAATAAAGTCAAAATGGTAAAAGATCTAAATATAAGACAGGAAACCATAAAAATCCTAGAAGAGAACAAACACAGCAATTTCTCTGATATTGGCCATAGCAACATTTTTCTGAATGTCTCCTAAGACAAGGGAAACAAAAGCAAAAATAAACTACTGGGCATACTTCAAAATAAAAAGCTTTTGCATAGCAAAGGAACCCATCAACAACACAAAAAGGCAACCTACTGAGTGGGAGAGTGGGAGAAGGTATTTGAAATGATTTCTCTAATAAGGGATTAATATCCAAAATACATGAAGATCTTATACAACTCAGTGCCAAAAGATTTTTTGATTAAAAAATGGGGAGAGGACCTGAATAGGATTTTTTTTTCCAAAGAAGACATACAAATGGCTAACAGACACATGAGAAGATGCTTAGCATCACTCATCATCAGGGAAATGCAAATCAAAACCACAATGAGGTATCAACTCACACCTTTTAGAATGGCTGAAGTAAAAAAGACAAGAAATAAGTACTGACATACATAGAGAAAAAAACCTCTCATGCACTGTTGGTGGGAATGTAAACTGGTGCAGCCACTGTGGAAAAAAGTATGAGGTTCCTCAAAAAGTTAAAAACAAAGATACTATGTGATCCAATAATTCCACTGCTGAGTATTTACCCAAAGAAAATGAAAACACTAACTCATAAAGATACATTCACCCCTACGTTTATTGCAACATTATTTATAATAGCCAAAATATGGAAGCAACCTAAATATCCCATCAATAAATAGGATAATAGAATACACACACACACACACACACACACACACACACACACTGGGATATTCAGCCATAAAAAAAGATGAGACATATTACCATTTGTGACAACATGGATGGGTATTATTCTAAATGAAATAAGTCAGACTGAGAAAGGCAAATATTATATGATTTCACTCAAATGTGAAATCTAAGAAACAAAATAAATGAATAAATAAAAAGCAGAATCAGACCTATAAATACAGAGAACAAACTGATGGTTGCCAGAAGGAAGGGGGTGGGAGGATGGGCAAAATGGGTGAAAAGGAGGGAGATACAGGCTCCCAGTTCTGCAATGAAGAAGTCCTGGGAATAAAAGATCCAGCATAGAGATTCTAGACATATATTCTATGTGATACTGTAATGTGACAGTTGGTAGCTACACTTGTGGTGAGCATAGAATAATATATAGAGAAGTTGAATATTGTACACCTGAAAGTAATACATCTGTGTCAATTGTACTCAATTAATAAAAATAAAAGTAAAGTATTCCTTGGGCCAGAAAGTAATTGTACTCCTATTTAGATCAAAATTACAAAAGTAATTATGCTCATATTTAAATCAAAGTTACAAAAGTAATTTTGCTCATATTTAGATCAAAGTTGTAATTTATTCTCCTATAGAATTTTATTTAACAATATTTTACTTATTTTGGGCCACGCCTACATGATCTGGTGAAATAATTGGGAAACATCGACCTTGAGCCATTTGACCTCATTAGCATACTTCTTAAAAATCATCTATTATTCTTTTGCATTATAAACTTGTATATGTATCTTGTAATAGGTATTTATATTTTCACTTTGACTGGTTCCCTATGGTCTTTAGTAGTTCGGTTTCTGTAGTGGTTTGTCCTTGGATTAAGTTGTCTTCAAGAACAGCAGTGTGATATCTCTGAAAACGTGGCATGAGGAGTTCATTTGCTGCAATCATTCCACCATCCGGGCAGGCCTCCTGGTCTGCACATTTTCAAATGTAGCAGACAATCACTCATTTTACAGAGAAGTAAATTTAAGTATACATTGTGTGGTTAAGCTATTCCTATCTTTTTGTCAGTGTGAATTGAAGGGTAAAATTTTCAACTCATAACTTATTTTGTAATTATGGTTTAGTACATAATTAAAGATAGACTTGAGGCAAAAAATAGGAAACTCACATTTCATGTAAATGAGACCTCAAAGCTGTTTGGAATGTGGATACCAAGATAATTACAAAATCCATCATGCAGAAACACTGCAAATACAGAAAATTCAATGTTTAACCCAGTGATCAATTTCTCTTAATTTATCACTGAGAGAAAAATGAATTGAATACTGAAGAACTAAACTCCTTTTTTGTGTAATAGTTATTGTTTAATAATTAGTTGGAAACACTTTGAGCATTAATACTGAGCAAATATAAAGTACTAAAATATAAAATAATAATAAAGTAAGGTATTTTCATGCTGGGGCCTCACATACATGATACCAAAATGTGCAAATGAAAAATGAAAAATTAGTCATCCTGATGTATGGGCAGAATAGCTCTCTTCTGAGTTTTTAGTGAATATGCATGATACATTTTTTCTGGGTGTGTCTCTGAAGGTGTTTCTGGAAGCAATTGGGATTTCACAGTAGGCTCTGTAAGGCAGATTGTCCATCCTCACCAGCTTGATTGGGCCTATTCTAATCCCTTGAGGCCTAAGTAGGACAGAAAAACAAAGGAAGGGTGAATTTGCTCTGTGCTTGAGTTGGGATATCCAAATGCTTCTGCCCTCATACATTAGAGCTCCTGGTTCTTGGGTTGTCAGACTCAGAGTAAGTTTTACACCATTCTACCCCACTGCACCCCCCTTTCTGGCCTTTGGGTTTCGATGGGAATTACACCACCATCTTCTCTTGGCCTGCAGCTTGTAGGTGGCAGGTTGTGGAACTTCTCAGCCTCCATAATCATGTGAGCCAGTCCTTCATAATAAATCTCTTTCTGCACACCTACATATCTCCTATTGGCTCTGTGTCTCTGGAGAATCCTGTCTAATATGTTAAGTGAAAGGGTTATAAATTTTTAATTTTTTTATATATATAGTGCCAAATTATCCTCCTCATAATGTAGAGTACAAATTTTCATTCTTAGTAAAATAGAAACTGCCCTTTCCCTGTAGCCTTGCTGATACCTTTTTGTAACATTTTGTCTTTCTGACACATGAAACATTGTAGGTCTTTGATGTTTTGTATTTACTTCATTGTCAATGAGGTTTTACTTAACCATTTGTGTGTCTTTTTCTAGAAATCCCTTTTGTGTGATCTTTGTCCATTTATTTCTACTTAGTTTATGTTTTTTATTGATTTTTGAAAGTTTTTTGTATGTGTATTTTGTTAGAACAAATATGTTTTTACTTTCTCTTTGTATTTTTAGTTTTTATTGGTATTTATAGCTATAAAGTAGTTTCCCTTTAGTAGTGAAATTTTTTAGTGTTTTCCTTCATGCCTTTGAGTTTTATGTCATGTTTTAAAGGTCTTCCTATTCCAAGGTTATAAATATATTCACCCATATTTTCTTCTGGTGCTTTCATATTTTTTTGGCATTTAGATAATGATTTATTCAGGATTATTGTGTTATAAAGAGTAAGGTGGACATCTCTATGGTGTCAGATTTCTAAAAGATGTCTAACATCAAATACTATTAAGGTTTTTTCCCCATTGGTTCTATTTATCTTTTGCCATAGAATTATTAGCTAAGTGGGAGTAGTACCTGCATATCTTTAAAAAATACCATTTCTTCAAATATAAGTGGTTATGTTTATTCTTTGCACCATATCATTAAATAATTAGGAGTAGTTTGTGTCCTAGGGGACAGTAGCAAAAGAGATCCTATGAAAACATCATCTCTTTGACCTAATAGGGTATCTTCCTGATAAAACTAAATAGAAGGGGATGAAACTGTAGTGATTATTTTATATCACAGAGATGGAGATGAGTAGTGACCTCCAACATTCTGGCATATATTTCCCAAAGTTTACATGGAAGAGCCTTGCTTTTACATTATGTGATCCTCTAGAGAAAGTAGCATTTTCGGGATTGGTTCCGCCCATGGAAAAACATCTTTTCTTCACTGGTACATCAGAAAGAAACAGTCAGTTTCAAGACATGTTGTACCATTTCTTTGGGAATTGATGAAGAAAACTGTTTAAAACTCCATTGATTGGGGCGCCTGGGTGGTGTAGTCATGGTTAAGTGTCTGACTCATGATTTTGGCTCAGGTGATGATCTCAGGATTGTGGGATCGGTCTTGTGTCAGGCTCCATGCTCAGCATGGAGCCTGCTTGAGACTCTCTCTCTGCCTTTCTCCCTCCCCCCAAATCACACACTCTCTCTCTAAATTAATTAAATTAATTTTTAAAAACTCTATTGAAGGATAATGGATACTTTGCATGCATTTTATGTGTATATAGATACATGATACAGATAAATTTATCTATATCATGTATCTATATAGTATCTAGTATCTATATATTATGTATCTCTCTATACATAAACCTGATCTACTTCAAGGTCATACTGATGGCATTTTACTTTGTCAGTCTGGTCTTTAAATATCTTGGCCTCCTAAAATGTGGGCTAGATTTTTAAACCATGGAAACTGCAGTTGCTCTATTGTCAGTAGGGTTAATAGGGTTAATAGCCTGATAGCCTGCATTGAGCTGTTTACAGGAACAGCAACAAAACAAGCAACAAAAAGAGAAATGATTGCATCTTCACAAGGGAAAACCCAAACAATGTTATCTAATTGATTGGACTTTCCACACGAGACTATTTGGCTGGACACAGTGGCATTTCCATGATTCATTTGGGTCCTCTCTGAACATCCACTTATTTACCTGTGGTGAAGTTGGCTTCGTTGGTTACAAGATGGATGACCATGGGAAAGTCAGTAAGCCTCCATTTCTACATCCAAAAAAAAAAAAAAATGCGGAAGTGTTAATACCTCACAGGTTTGTTGGGAGGACAAAAAACCAATGCTTGAGGAACTTCTGGCATAGTACTTGGAACATAATAAATTCTCACACCCCCCCCGTGTTTGTTTTTATCTTTGTTTTATCATTATTGATGCTAGTATTATCTTTATTACTCAGTAGTATAATAACATGCAGTGAAAAAAACCATTATGGCTATAGCCTTGAAATACAATTCCTGGGTGTCTTTAGAAGTGGGCCATATTTAAAATGAGTAGTAAACACCCTGAGTTTGCTTTATTTTATTTTTGCTATCCCCCCAAAAGTCTTCGATTTCGTATAAACTCAGAAAGTATGCCATGCATCATTCTTGAAGCAAGAAAGTAATGTGGATAATTAATAGTGTGGGTATTTACCCATAACTGTGATACAGTGAAGTTAGCAGTTTTGATAATGATGTTGGCTTTTCTGTTTTGTTTAATGCCTGCAAAATTATCCTGCCTATGGCTCCCAGAGGCCCTTCCCATACAGCATGTTCTGTAATCATATTACTGATCTAATAAACATCTATCTCATTGTAATAAACTCTCTTTGTGAACAGCCTCATTAATGTGCTGAAATAATGTACCCGGGGGTATTTCCAGCAATTTCATTGTAGCTCTAAAATTAGCTGCCCTAACAGCTCTATTGGTGGGAAAACTGCCACTTCAGCTCCAGTGATCAAATCTTCTGCAGTGCCTTGCTGATCATGAAGGTACATGGGGCAGAGCTTCTGGTAAAGGTACTTTGGGGGCAACAAAGTCCTACAGTGTAAAACTTTAAACAAACAATCTCATTTTAATTCTGGATCAGTCTCTTTGAATAAAGGAACCATTAGTTTATAAAGCTGAGACTTTACCTATGGAATTCATGCTAAGTATCTAGATAATAAAGCCATAACTATGTTTAACTGATTTTATACAGAGAATTTTCTTCTTCCAGTTGTAAAAATTGCCTGGCTTGATAAGTTTTTTACTGTTAGGAAGTGGTTTTTTAAATGTTATTAGCCTTACAATTTTATTCTAAAATATCCATTCTTGTAATAGATATAAAAACCCTTTTTTAGGGATAAATATATTATCTTTTTTCCTTTTTTCCCTTTGGGTTATATTTTCTAACTCAAACCTATATTATTTAGAGATGAGCTTTTTAGAAAGGAATTATTTTAGTATGAAGAGGACTCTAGGTATTTTTAGGTATTAATATCCTTCAGTACATAGTAACTTTTTTAAAGTTTTATTTGTTTTAGAGAGAGGGAGAGGGAGAAAAAGAGAGCACTTGAGTCGAGGGATGGGCAGAGGGAGAGAATCTCCAGTAGACTCCCCACTGAGCAGGGAACCCGACATAGGGCTCCATCTCCTGACCCATGAAAATCATGACCTGAGCTAAAATCAAGAGTTAGCCATTTAACTGAATGAGTGCCTCCAGTACACAGTAATTTTTTTTAAAGATTTTATTTATTTATTTGACAGACACAGATCACAAGTAGGCAGAGAGGCAGACAGAGAAAGAGAGAGAGAGAGGAGGAAGCAGGCTCCTTGCAGAGCAAAGAGCCCGATGCAGGACTCAATCCCAGGACCCTGAGATCATGACCTGAGCCGAAGGCAGAGGCTTAACCCATTGAGCCACCCAGGCGCCCCAGTACACAGTAATTTTAACAGATTTCTAAACTACATAGATCTGTAACACATTTTTTAATCTTATGACCAAAAAGGAACATTTCCAAGTTTCTTTGTTCATTAATTGACAGTCATGAGAAGTGCTAGTCTCTTACTGGAGCTGTTAAGGCAGATTTAGCCCTTCATATTTTCTCGGGCCATTATTGTTGGTTATAGCAACCATGTCAGTACTGCCTCATGTCAGTATCTGAGGATCATTACAGAGGGAGCCCGGGACATTTACTGTCTTTTAAATTTTAGGGGAAGGGAAGGCAGATTATAACATTTTTATTTATGTATCTGTGTGTATAGTTGACACTTTCAGGTATTGGAATTTTAAAAGCACCACAAGCACGTTATAACAATTCAAACAATATAGAAATGGTTAAAGTAAAACTAAAGTCTCCTCTAAAGTAGAACTAAACTATCCCCTAGGGTAACCACTGTATACATTTAATATGTATTCTTGCATTATTTTCATTTTGCTTACGATCATATGCACTTACATCATTGATTTTGTTTTTTGTTTTGTTTTAGCTCTCATTCCTAGAAGTAGGACCATAGTATATATATAGATATTTTATAACTTTTTACTCCTCTCTTATGGACATCTTTTCAGGTTAATACTTAAACATCAGTCTCATTCTTTTTAAGAGCTGCATGGCATTTTATAGTATAAATGTACTATTATTTATTCAATTCAAACATCTCCTGATGGATGGCCATTCAAGTTGTTTCCACTTATTTGCTATTATAACTATGATACAACTCACATCTTTGTATAGTTTTCGGTACTTCTGCATTTTCTTTAATTAGGTAAGCACCCAGAAGTGAGATTGCTAGGTTAAAAGTGCTTTTAAATTTCAATAAATATTCATTACCATATAACTTCCCAAAACATGTTAGTAATTTATATTCTAATTAAAGGTGTAGAAATGTACCTTTTTTCCTACATTGTCAGCAGCACCACATCTTCTGAGTCTTTCTAAAATTGTCTGTTTAACAAGTAAAAATAAGGTTTAATATTTCGTGGCTGTAGCATTTAGAAAAAAGACATGCAGCCACACACGTGAAATATGTATCGCATGAAGGTGTTAACTTTGGAAATACAAAGAAGTAGATAATTACATAGCAAATTATAAATTACCAAAATTGGCATGGGAATAATTAAAAATATCAAGCTTCAAAAGTGGTTAAAATTTAATCACTGATGATATAATTCCCTCAACCTCTTTGTTTATTTATTTTTATTAATTTTATCAACATTTAATGTATTATTTGCCCCAGGAGTACAGGTCCGTGAATCGTCAGGCTTCAACTTCAACCTCTTTGTTTAAATAGGAATCCACAAGGTTTAATTTGTTTATACCACAAGCAGGTGGAAAAGAGGGCTATGCCAATCCAACAAAGAAAACTTACAAGTATATATACACCATGTAGAAACTCAAAGTTGTCATTGTAAGTATTATCATCAAAGCAAACATTATTAGGTAGGATAACCAATCAGTTATTTATGTTTTAAAAATTAGGAATTGATTTCACAGGACACGAACACCCTTTCTGTCTTCTAGGTGCCTTGCAAGACTTCTTTATTAGACATGATCTTTTCAAGGACTACTTTATGATGCAGAATATAATCTGGTCTTCTGTAGCTTCATGGAAAAAAAGAACATTTTTTTCTTTATTATCCTGTTAAGATTTCTTTCAAAAGCAGTTAGAGGGGTAAATACTAGAATTCCATTACTTACTTACCAGAAAAAAAAAAGTACAATATGGGGGGGGGGGGACAGACAGCTGGATTGTAGTAATATGATATTTTGCATCTGCAAGATTATCATTAAAATATTGCAAGTCTAGGTAGTTTTACATGTGAGTTTTAAATTTTTGAGAACTAGACCATTCCTGTGCTATTTAATTCAGAATATAGAAAACTATGGAAAGCTTCTGGTTCATTTTTGTAAAACTGTTATAAGTTTAATACTATAACCTACTTTAAAATAAGACAGAACAACTGCAGATCACTTTTATTTATGAATATAGCTAAGAAAATTTTTTAAAAATACTAAATCAAATCTAGCAATATATTGAAGGACCGCTATAACAAAATTGAGTTTGATCCAGGAATTCAAGAAAGTTCAATCACTAGAAAAGCATAACTTAATATTTTAAACAATTGAAGGAGATTAAAAACATGGTCATAATAATCAATGCTAAAAGGTTCAGCTAGCCCTTCATTTTTTAACTCTATTTGAGACAGAGCATATCTTCTAAACATATTTAAAGTTATTTCCTTGAAATTAATAGTAAACATTTTAAATAAATACTGAAGGCAATTTCATTAAAATCTGAAAAAGAGGAATACCTTCCATTACCACCAATAGTCAACAGTGATTGGTGAGGAGATTGGCTTATAGATAATGCTGTGAGATAAGAGAAATATTAAATCTAAAAATGATCATTACATAGGTTGGTAAAAATTTTATACCTAGAAAAAGATTGAAGTAAAATTTTGTTGCAACCAAAAAGCAGGGCACCTGAGTGGCTCAGTGGGTTAAGCCTCTGCCTTCGGCTCAGGTCATGTCTCATGGTCCTGGGATCGAGCCCCACATTGGGCTCTCTGCTTGGCAGGGAGCCTGCTTCCTCCTCTCTCTCTCTCTCTCTCCGCCTGCCTCTCTACCTACTTGTGATCTCTGTCTGTCAAATAGATGAATAAAATCTTTAAAAAAAATAAAAAGCAAAGTTCAGTAAGTCCGTGGATTATAATGTAATACACAAAACCCAACAGCTCCTGCTGACGTTAGTCTGACAGAAATAGAAGTGGGGAGGGTCCCTTTACAGAAGTGACTAAAACAACCCCATGAAAAGGCCCAAAATAAATATAACAAGAAAATTCAGATCATGTGATAACTGTAGAACATTTTGAAAGACATAATGTGTGACCTAAATAAATGGAGAGACATGCTGGGAGCCTGGTAGTAAGACTTAAAAATACAGATTCTTCCCAAATTCATATACAAATTTAATTTTTTGTTGTAATTCCATCCACACTTCTTTAGTTCACTGAAATGATCCTATGGAATAAATGTGAAGTTTGACATGAAAATCTTCCCCAGGATGGCCTCTTGCCACTGTTCTTTTTCACACAATCCATTCCTGTCTCTCATAAGATGCCTTTCAAGGAAAAGTGCAGGAACTCAAAAAGCAGTAACTTATAGCAATGAAGAAAAAGAGAAAATGGGAGTTAGTAGCAGATTAAGATCAACATATTTCTGGAGGATGGAAGGAAGCCTATAGAAGGATTAAACTAGGGCAGAAGAAGCCTGGCCCCAAAACAGTGTGGTGGGCAGGCGTTGGCCTTCCCACTGAAACTCCACAGCACATCAGGCCTTAGGGAAAGAGATGAAAATCAGGGGATTTTCGAAAAGGCTGTAAAAACAGCTCCACATTTGATCCTCTGTTTGCTCTTCTCCAACTTTCACAAGCAGAAGACTTAATGTAGTATATGCCTTCCAAGATGGTGCCAGGACCTCCCCTAGAGAAGCTGAGAAGAAATCCAATGGTACCACAGAGTAAAGCATTCCTGAATTTTCTGAGGAGGAGTAGCAGTAGAACTGATGATGAGGACTCCCTAAAGCAAAGCTTCCAGCTCCACACCCACGGTGGAAGGATGGGCTACCACCCAAATGTGTATCTTTAGTCATGACCTATCCCTGAACTCCATGGCTGAATGTCCTGTGCTACTCTCTATAATAGCTCCATAAGAATATCTCTACCAGTGGTGGTTTTGGCAGGGAATGAGAACCAAACTGATGTTTTGTAGGCTCTGGGTCCTCTCGCTGTCCTGTCTGCATTGTCTGGCTTCTGGCACATTCACTGCAGTCATACTGTTTCATTGCTCAGGATCTCAGGGATCCTGAGCTCATCAGGCATTGGGACTGTATTCTTTTTTTTTTTTTAATCATTTTTAAAAATTTATTTTCAGCATAACAGTATTCATTGTTTTTGTACCAACCCATTGCTCCATGCAATCCGTGCCCTCTCTAATACCCACCACCTGGTTCCCCCAACCTCCCACCCCCCCCACCTCTTCAAACCCTTCAGATTGTTTTTCAGAGTCCATAGTCTCTCATTGTTCACCTTCCCTTCCAATTTCCCCCAACTCCCTTCTCCCAACTCCCCATGTCCTCCATGCTATTTGTTATGCTCCACAAATAAGTGAAACCATATGATAATTGACTCTCTCTGCTTGACTTATCTCACTCAGCATAATCTCTTCCAGTCCCATCCATGTTGCTACAAAACTTGGGTATTCATCCTTTCTGATGGAGGCATAATACTCCATAGTGTATATGGACCACATCTTCCTTATCCATTCGTCCATTGAAGGGCATCTTGGTTCTTTCCACAGTTTGGCGACCGTGGCCATTGCTGCTATAAACATTGGGGTAGAGATGGCCCTTCTTTTCACTACATCTGTATCTTTGGGGTAAATACCCAGTAGTGCAATTGCAGGGTCATAGTGAAGTTCTATTTTTAATTTCTTGAGGAATCTTCACAGTGTTCTCCAAAGAGGCTGCACCAACTTGCATTCCCACCAACAGTGGAAGAGGGTTCCCCTTTCTCCACATCCCCTCCAACACATGTTGTTTCCTGTCTTGCTAATTTTGGCCATTCTAACTGGTGTAAGGTGGTATCTCAATGTGGTTTTAATTTGAATCTCCCTGATGGCTAGTGACGATGAACATTTTTTCATGTGTCTGATAGCCATTTGTATGTCTTCATTGGAGAAGTGTCTGTTCATATCTTCTGCCCATTTTTTGATATGATTATCTGTTTTGTGTGTGTTGAGTTTGAGGAGTTCTTTATAGATCCTGGATATCAGTCTTTTGTCTGTACTGTCATTTGCAAATATCTTCTCCCATTCCGTGAATTGCCTCTTTGTTTTGTTGACTGTTTCCTTTGCTGTGCAGAAGTTTTTGATTTTGATGAAGTCCCAAAAGTTTATTTTGGCTTTTGTTTCCTTTGCCTTTGGAGACATATCTTGAAAGAAGTTGCTGTGGCTGATATCGAAGAGATTACTGCCTATGTTCTCCTCTAGGATTCTGATGGATTCCTGTCTCACGTTGAGGTCTTTTATCCATTTTGAGTTTATCTTTGTGTACGGTGTAAGAGAATGGTCGAGTTTCATCTACATATAGCTGCCCATTTTCCCAGCATCATTTATTGAAGAGATTGTCTTTTTTCCACTGTATATTTTTTCCTGTTTTGTCGAAGATTAACTGACCATAGAGTTGAGGGTCCATATCTGGGCTCTCTACTCTGTCCCACTGGTCTATGTGTCTGGATTTATGCCCGTACCATGCTATCTTGGTGATCACAGCTTTGTAGTAAAGCTTGAAATCAGGTAATGTGATGCCCCCAGTCTTATTTTTGTTTTTCAGCATGATTCTTTATATGGAAAACCCAAAAGACTCCACCCCCAAACTACTAGAACTCATACAGCAATTCAGTAACGTGGCAGGATACAAAGTCAATGTACAGAAATCAGTGGCTTTCTCATACACTAACAGTGAAAATACAGAAAGGGAAATTAGAGAATTGATTCCATTTACTATAGCACCAAGAACCATAAGATACCTGGGAATAAACCTAACCAAAGAGGTAAAGGATCTGTACTCGAGGAACTACAGAACACTCATGAAAGAAATTGAAGAAGACACAAAAAGATGGAAGACCATTCCATGCTCTTGGATCGGAAGAATAAACGTTGTTAAAATGTCTATACTGCCTAGAGCAATCTATACTTTTAATGTCATTCCAATCAAAATTCCACTGGTATTCTTCAAAGAGCTGGAACAAATAATCCAAAAATTTGTATGGAACCAGAAGAGACCCTGAATTGCTAAGGGACTGTATTCTAAATGCAGGGAGAAGCTGGAGGTTCTAAGAAGAAGAGTGATATGATCTCATTCAAGTTGAAACAACCCCTCTGGCTTTCGTGGGGAAACAGATTGGAAGAAACACAAGTAGAAGCATGAGGGAACATTTGGTTACTTTTTGAGTGGCTATCTCCAACATCTTTCTCTCATCCAGTGTCAGTGAAATCCACTTTAATCGCTCTGTGGTTTCTGTAGCTTTGCTGCTTCAGTAGAATTGTTTGAATCTCCTTCTGTATTGATGGGCTGTGAGTTGTTTTTTTTTTTTAACCAGAAAAAGTGATCTTTATTGTAGGTGGTATTAGACTTCAATTAAAAAAAAAAGTAAAGGAAGAAGATATTTTGGAAGTAGTACAACCTCTCTCTCATCCCCAGTGGTCCACAGAGAGGGCATGAGTATCCCCTGAACCCAGCTGGCTTCCAGAGTTCCCAGTTTTTTTTTTTTTTTAAATTTTATTTTTTATAAACATATATTTTTATCCCCAGGGGTACAGGTCTGTGAATCGCCAGGTTTACACACTTCACAGCACTCACCATAGCACATACCCTCCCCAATATCCATAACCACACCCCCTCTCCCAACCCCCCTCCCCCCATCAACCCTCAGTTTGTTTTGTGAGATTAAGAGTCACTTATGGTTTGTCTCCCTCCCAATCCCATCTTGTTACATTTACTCTTCTCCTACCCCCTCAACCCCCCATGTTGCATCTCCTCTCCCTCATATCAGGGAGATCATATGATAGTTGTCTTTCTCCGATTGCCTTATTTCGCTAAGCATGATACCCTCTAGTTCCATCCGCGTCGTCGCAAATGGCAAGATTTCATTTCTTTTGATGGCTGCATAGTATTCCATTGTGTATATATACCACATCTTCTTTATCCATTCATCTGTTGATGGACATCTAGGTTCTTTCCATAGTTTGGCTATTGTAGACATTGCTGCTATAAACGTTCGGGTGCACGTGCCCCTTCGGATCACTACGTTTGTATCTTTAGGGTAAATACCCAGTAGTGCAATTGCTGGGTCATAGGGTAGTTCTATTTTCAACTTTTTGAGGAACCTCCATGCTGTTTTCCAGAGTGGTTGCACGAGCTTGCATTCCCACCAACAGTGTAGGAGGGTTCCCCTTTCTCTGCATCCTCGCCAGCATCTGTCGCCAACAGACACATGGGCTGTGAGTTCTTAAATGAGCTCTGTTTCCCCGTTTTGTTGTTATTGACAAGGAAAATGTAAAGTTCTGTTACAAGAGCAGAACAGTGCAGGAGCCCTGGGAGTCAAGGCCAATTTGACCTACCTATGACTTTAAAATTGTTTTCAGATTTCTTTTTTTTTTTTTTTTTTTACCGTAGCTCTCTGGTCTGTGATATATAGACTTACAACTAAATCAATAATGGTAGTGGCAGGTTTTCTTCCTTTTAAATGTTCACTTTTAGGAATATAATTTGCCTGGGGGTTAATGAGACTACAGAGTAGCCTTATTTCTCAAGGATGAGGGCGCAATCTCAAGACTGTGGGCGATAGTGTTTCCTTGGATGATGTCATCTGGAATTGCCACCATTTATCAGCTTAATGATATTTTCTCCTGCCTCTTTAGCTGAATTTGGGCAGGAGTAATATATTAAAATGAAGAAGAACAGGGATTGATGGCCTAATATGAAATCTTGTTAAAATAATACAGATGGAGTCAGCTCTCAAGGTGCTTTTAAACAGCATAAAAATAGAAAACATTGCATTATAAGAACTTTTTTTTTCTTTCTTGGTTAATTTGTTCTCTTCTCTGAAAATAAATATTTCTCATACATTTTTGACGACCACCAGGCACCATTTTTAGTATGCAATATAAAATGAGAACTGTTTTCCTCAAGTGCATTATTGTATTGGATAGATTGAATAAAGGGACACACAACTGTGATTTTTTAATTGATTTAAAATAGCTTTAAGAATTCAAGTGTAAGTATGGCATCTGGGTGGCTCAGTCAGTTAAGCATCTGCCTTCAGCTCGGGTTGTGATCCCAGGGTCCTGGGATTGAGCCCCACATTGGGCTCCCTACTCAATGGGTAGTCTGCTTCTCCCTCTCACACTCCCCCTGCTTGTGTTCCCTCTCTTGCTGTCTCTCTCTCTCTCTCTCTCTCTCTCTCTCTCTGTCAAACAAATAAATAAATAAATTCAAGTTTAAGTTTACTTTGAGATAGTTCTAAGTTATATGTGTGTGTGTGTGGGTGTGTGTGTATTTATATTCTCTTCCATAAAGCATTTGAGTTGGCCAGTAAGAATATCTGCAGTAAATTTAGTGTTGACAGGTAAAATATAAGATGCCAAGTGGACGTACTTACACTAAAAAAAGATATGTTGTTTACCTGAAATTCAAACTTAATTGGGTGTTTGTGTTTTTGTTTTTGTTTTTTGGTTTTTTTTTTTTTTTTTTAAGTCTGGCAATTCTAAGTAAATTATAGAATGTAAATAAAATAATGAAGATGAGATAAGGTGAAGTTTCTATACAGGTATGAAGTCCAACATAATTGCTAAAGTTGGGTCATGGTTTTGGCCTTGAGAATTCGGGTTGCCACACGGAAATGGAAATATAACCATTTATGAGATATATGTTGCCCAGAAAATGGGAGAGGTTGGCAGGGAGACAGTTCCTTGGAGTCAGGAAACATTTTCTACTCTTTCAGTCTGAAAAAACACTTCTTCATAGGTCCCTTTAAAGGGTGGGATACTGGGACGCCTGGGTGGCTCAGTTGGTTGAGCAGCTGCCTTCGGCTCAGGTCATGATCCCAGCGTCCTGGGATCGAGTCCCACATCAGGCTCCTTGCTTGGCAGCGAGCCTGCTTCTCCCTCTGCCTCTGCCTGCCACTCTGTCTGCCTGTGCTCATTCTCGCTTCTCTCTCTATGACAAATAAATAAATAAAATCTTAAAAAAATAAAAATAAAAAAATAAAGGGTGGGATACTTTGTGACAGGGTTGGTGGTGGTGATATCTACCTTTTATTGAGCATTTTATGAATTAGTGTCTTTCAAAGAGAATTTTTAAAATTTTTTTAAAGATTTTATTTATTTATTTGACAGACAGAGATCACAAGTAGGCAGAGAGACAGGCAGAGAGAGAGGAGGAAGCAGGCTCCCTGCTGAGTAGAGAGCCTGATGTGGGGCTCGATCCCAGGACCCTGAGACCATGACCTGAGCTGAAGGTAGAGGCTTTAACCCACTGAGCCACGCAGGCACCCTAAGAATTTTTAAATTTAGATGAAGTACATTTTACTGTTCTTTTTTCCTTTTTGTAAATTATGCTTTTATAGTCATTTCTAAGGACAAGATGGTTTCTCCCAGTTTTCTCTTAGAAATTTTATAGCTTTAAATCTTATATTTAGATCTATCAACCACTTTTTTTTTTTTTAAAGAATGAAATGAGTTTCAGAGATTCCCAAGAACTTGGGTTTCTTTCATTGAGTATGGATGTTCGCTGGTGTTTCTGGGCCATCTTAGTGCTAGAATTGACCTTTGTTGTCAACCATTTTGAGTTAACTTTTGTATAGGGTAAAAGGTACAGATTGAAGTTTATGTTTTGGCATATTGTTCAAGCACCTTTATGAGAAGCCTGGAAACTCACTAATGTTAGTTTCTCAACTTTTGTTCTTTTTCAAATTTGTTTTGGCTATCCTATGTCCTTTCTATTTCCATATGAAACTTACAATCAACTTGTCAGTTTCTAACAAAACAAACAAAAAACAAACAAAAAATTACTGGGATAGTGAATGGGATTACATTGAATCTGTAGACTAATTTGGAGAGAATGTCATTTTAATAAAATTGAACCACCTGACTTATGAACAAGGTAGATCCCTCCCTTTATCTTGGTCCTTTTTAATTCCTCTCAGCAATATTTTGTATTTTTCAGTGTACAGGTTTTTCACCCTCTGTCACATCTAAGTTTTTCAGTTTTTTTTGGTTATTGTACATGGTATTGTTTTGTTTTTTTTTTTTTTAATTTTATTTAATTTTATTTTTTTCAGTGTTCCAAAACTCATTGTTTATGCACCACCCCCACTGCTTCATGTAATCCATGCCCTCCATAATACCTACCACCAGGCTCACCCCACCCCCCCTTCCCAAGCCCTCTGTTTCTCAGAGTCCACAGTCTCTCATGGTTTGTCTCCCCCTCCGATTTCCCCCAACTCACTTCTCATCTCCATCTCCCAATGTCCTCCGTGTTGTTCCTTATGTTCCACAAGTGGAACCATATGATAATTGACTCTCTCTGCTTGACTTATTTCACTCAGCATAATCTTTTCCAGTCCCACCCATTTTGATAAAAAAGTTGGGTATTCATCCTTTCTGATGGAGGCATACTACTCCATTGTATATATGGACCATATCTTCTTTATCCATTCATCCGTTGAAGGGCATCTTGGTTCTTTCCACAGTTTGGCAACTGTGGCCATTGCTGCTATGAACATTGGGGTACAGATGGCCCTTCTTTCCATGACATCTGTATCTTTGGGTAAATACCCAGTAATGCAATTGCAGGGTCATAGGGTAGCTCTATTTTTCATTTCTTAAGGATTTCCACACTGTTTTCCAAAGTGGCTGCACCAACTTGCGTTCCCATCAACAGTGTAAGAAGGTTCTCCCTTTCTCCACATGCTCTCCAACACTTGTTTACCGTTTTTGTTAATTTTGGCCATTCTAACTGGTGTAAGGTGGTGGTATTTCAATGTGATTTTGATTTGAATCTCCCTGATGGCTAATGATAATGAACATTTTTTCATGTGTCTATTAGCCACTTGTATGTCTTCTTTGGTGAAGTGTCTGTTCATGTCTTCAGCCCATTTTTTGACATGATTATCTGTTTTGTGTATGTTGAGTTTCAGCAGTTCTTTATAGAGCTTGGATATCAACCCTTTGTCTGTAGTGTTGTTTGCAAATACCTTCTCCCACTCTGTGGGTTGCCTGTTTGTTTTGTTGTCTGTTCCTTTTTGTTGTTTTGTTGTTGTTTGTTCATTTGTTTTTTATTTTTGAAATCGTATCATATTTATCTTTCTCTGTCTGACTTCTTTCACTTAGCATAATACCCTCTAGGTCCATCCATGTTGTCCCAAATGGCAAGACTTAATCCATTTCTATGGCTGAATAATATTCCATTGTGTATACATACCATATCTTCTATCTTCTTTCTCTATTCATCCATTGATGGACACTTAGGTTGTTTCCATATGTTGGCTATTGTAAATAATGCTGCAGTGACCATGGAGGGTGCATATATACTTTCAAATTAATGTTTTCATTTTTTTCTGGGGAAAAAATTACTGGATTGTATGATATTTCTATTTTTAATTTTTGAGGAACTTCAATAAAGTTTTCCATAGTGGCTGTACTAATTTATATTTCCACCAATAGTGCACAAGATTTCCCTTTTCTCCATATCCTCACCAAAACATCTTTCTTATCTGTTTGATACTAGGCATTCTGACTGGTATGAGGGGATATCTCATTGTGGTCTTGATTAGCATTTCCCTGATGATGAGTGATGTTGAGTATCTTCCTGTGTCTGTTGTCCATCTATGGGTCTTCTTTGGAAAATATGTCTATTCAGGTCCTCTGCCCATTTTTAAATTGAATTGTTTGGCTTTTTTAATATTGAGTTGTATTTGTTCTCCATATATTTTAGATATTAACCCTTTACCAGACACATCATTTCCACATACCTTCTCCCATTCAGTAGGTTGCCTTTTTGTTTTGTTGATGGTTTCATTTGCTGTATAGAGCTTTTTAGTTTGATGTAGTCCTAATAGTTTTGTTTTGTTTTTGTTTTTTAAAGATTTTTTATTGTTTTATTTGACAGAAATCACAAGTAGGCAGAGAGGCAGGCAGAGAGAGAGGGGGAAGCAGGCTCCCTGCTGAGCAGAGAGCCCGATGTGGGGCTGGATCCCAGGACTCTGAGATCATGACCTGAGCCAAAGGCAGAGGCTTAACCCACTGAGCCACCCAGGCACCCCTGGTTTTGTTTTGTTTCCCTTGCCTGGGGAAACACATTCAAGAAGATACTGCTAAGGCCGATGTCCAAGAGTTTTCTTTTAGTTGAGAGTTTTATGGTTTCAGGTCCACAGTTAGGTCTTTAATCCATTTTAAGTTTATTTTTGTGCATGGTGTAAGAAAGTGGTCCACTATCATCCTTTTGCATATGACTGTCCAGGTTTCCCACACCATTTATTAGACTCTTTTTCCCATTGTGTACTCCTGCCTCCTTTGTCATGAATTAATTGACCATATAAGCATGGGTTTATTTCTGGGCTCTCTGTCCTTTCCATTGGTTTATGTGTCTGTTCCTGTACTAATACCATACTCTTTTGATTAACGTAGTTTTGAAATCAGAGAGCGTGATGCCTCCCTCTTTGTTCTTCTTTCTCAAGACTCCTTTGGCTGTTAGAGGTCTTATATGATTACATACAAATTTTAAAGTCATTCTAGTTCTGTGAAAAGTACTATTGGTGTTTTGACAGAGACTGCATTGAAACTATAGACTGTTTTGTATGGTATGGAGATTTAAACAATATTCATTCTTCTAATTCATGAGCATGAAATATCTTTCCATTTGTGTCATCCTCAACTTCTTTCATCAGTGTCTTATAGTTTTTAGTGTACAGGTCTTTTACCTTCTTGGTTTTCTGTGTTTTTAATTATAGCCATCCTAGTGTGTGTGAAGTGATATCTCATGGTGGTTTTAATTTGTATTTCCCTGATGATTAGTAATGTGGAGCATCTTTTCTTGTGATTATTTATTTCTATATATTTTTTGGAGAAATGTCTATTTTCTTTGCCTTTTTAGCAATTATTTTGGTTTTTTTTTTTTTGTTACTGAATTGTCAGTTATCCTATTTTGTGTGTGTATATATATATATATATATATATATATATACAGTTTTACTGAAATATAATTGACATGCCCAAATCCTTTTTTTTTTTTTTTTTTAAGTAAACTCCACACCCAATGTGGGTCTTGAACTCAGGACTCCAAGATCAATAGTCACATGTTCTACCAACTGAGCCAGCCAGGCATCCCTATAATCCTTTTATAAAGTTGCTGGATATGGTCTATTAACATTTTGTTGATGATGTTTTCACTCATATTCAGATGGGCTTTTGGTTTGTAGTTTTCTTTCTTGAAATGTCTTTGTCTGGTTTTGATATCAGAGTAATACCAACCACATAGAATGAGTATGGAATTGCTGCTTTTTCTTTAGCTTTCTGGAAGAGTTTGTGTAGACTTGGTTTTACTTCTTCCTTGACTGTATAGTAGGATTAGCCAGCAAAAGCAATTTGGACCTGAAATTTTCTTTATAGGAAAGCCCTTACCCATACATTTATTTCATCTACTGGAAAAATCACTATCCAGGTGATCTTTATTTTTTTTTAATTTTATTTATTTATTTATTTGACAGAGAGAGATCACAAGTAGGCAGAGAGGCAGGCAGAGAGAGAGAGGGGGAAGCAGGCTCCCCGCCGAGCAGAGAGCCCGATGCGGGGCTCGATCCCAAGACCCCGAGATCATGACCTGAGCTGAAGGTAGAGGCTTAATCCACTGAGCCACCCAGGCGACCCCAGGTGATCTTTATTTTTGAGTGGGCCCATTGCCCTGCTCTGTTCTCTCTAATACCTTGTCCTGTGAGCTCTAGCTGCTTTGGACTTCTGAGACTTTTAAATCATAATGTCTCCTTAATTTAAGGAATCTGCTAGAAGAGTGGAGCTCACCTCACTTGCTTTCCATCCTTTTGCCATCATTGTCCTGCTTTACCTAATGCCTAGTGTCTTAAAAACCATTATGGCATGTATTTCTCTGCTGATTTATTATTGTGGGCAGTGGGTTATATCTTTTCCCCATTATTCCAGAGAATATGGGAGTGGGGGATTTTTATACCTTCACAGTCTTTTTTTGGTGAGGGGCACTAGAAAACCCCTACAAACACTATGAGATTTGCAACTATCCAAAAATAAGCCACCTTGAAAATCTTGCTTGTGATAAACAGCCTCCAATTATTTGAACAATGAAACAAAATCAGCACAAAAATGAAGAAATGTTAAAATAGAAGCCTGAAGACCTGTGCCTACCTCACCAACTACCCACAATGTATAATAATAGAGAAAGGATTAAATATATCTTAAAATTTGGGGAGAACAGAGAAGCTGTTAATGGAAAAGAAATTTTGTGCAATTACTAGATGATAGAAAGCAGATGGGACTGAATTGAAATAGTTAAGAAACCTATTACCCAGAATATACATAGGAGAAAACTAACCAGAAGATAGGAACAGATGCAGAAGATCTACAAACTCAGAGTGAGGTGAAAAACTGATAAAGGCCCTAAGGCATTTCCCAGGCTAATTGAAGATTAACATTTAGAACAGGCTACCAATCAGACCCCTCCCCTTATCCATCTTGTTCCACTTTTTTCCTCGCATAATAAGTCAAGAACTGTACTCTGAAAAGGAGGACCTGTATATTTGATGTGATTTCTACTATGGGGTCAGAGCCTAGGAATAAGCATTGTGGAATTTGAGAAACTGAAGAACACAGACAAGGGAAACCAGCTGAAGAAACAGATATATACAAATGCAGAAGAAATCCATACCAGCTGCCTATAATAATCTGCCCAATCTTTCACTCATAAAACAGAAAACCAAAGACGGCTAGACATTTGGGAGAGCATAACTGCAAGAAGCAAAAAAACCAAACCAAACCAAAACAAAACAAAAAAACGAAAAAATAAGGTAAATAAACAGCTGAGTACAGATGGAACAAAATTGATAAGAAGTGTTACGGGTTGAATTGTGTCCCCCATAATTAAAGTCCTAACTCCCAGTACCTCAGAATTCTACCTTATTTGGAAATAGTATTGTTCCAGATGTAATTAGTTAAGATGAGGTCATTGTCAAGTACAATGGGCCCCTAATCCAATTTTACTGGTGTCCTTATAAGAAGACAACCATATGAAGACAGACACACAGGGGGAATGTCATATGATGACAGAGGCAGAGATTGGAATTATGCAGCTACAAGTGAAGGAATGCCAATGATTGCCAGAAGGTGGCAAAAAGCAAGGGTGGAATCTGCTACGGGTTTCGGAGGAAATGTGGCCTTTCCCTTTGGTTTCAGGCTTCTAATTTCCAGAACTGTCAGACTACAAATTTCTATTTTTTGTGCCACCTGTTTGTGCCACTTTGTTATGGTCTCCTAGGAAACTACTACTGGGAATTAAAGTTCTCTCTCACTTCCATAAAGTGAGTCTTCAAGTAACCCCCAGAAAAGTTTAAAAATGGGAGGGAAATCAGAATAACAAGAAACAGAGGAAAAATATAGAAGATAAACAATAAAACTGCATATTACACTTAAACCCTAGCATCTTAATAGTTACCTTAAATGTAAATGGTTTAAATGCACCAATTAAAAGACAAAGATAGCTAGAATGGATAATAAAACATGATTCAACAATATGTTGTCTATAAAAAAACTCATTTAATAGGTTGAAAATAAAGGTCAAAAAGTATGTACTGTGCAAATACTAATTTTAGAAAAACACGACTGGCTTTCTTAATATCAGATAAAGTAGACCTCTGAGCAGGAAAAATTACTAGAGATGGGGATATTGCATGATAGTAATAAAGGGCAATCCCATTGAGGAGACAACCATTGTAAGTGTATGTATAACAAACAACAAGACTACAAAGTACATGAAGCAAAAAAATGGTAGTGCTAAATGGATAAGTAGATTCATGACTATAGTGGATTTCAAAACTCCACTCTCCAGCAATTAATAGAACAACTACAAGAAAATCATCAAGAATAAAAAAATTGAGCAACACAATCAACAGAATATAAATGACATTTATAGGATACCCTACCCAACTACTATAGAATACATATTTTTCCGTTACCCATGGAACCCGTTACCATTACCCGTTACCCACACATCCTGGGCCATAAAATAAACCTTAACAAATATAAAATAAAGTAATACAAAATGGATTTTCTAAGCATAATGAAATCAAACTAGAAGTCAGTAATTAAAAGACTACAGGAAAATATCCAACACTTAAAAAGAAAACACCCATTAAATAATTCATGGGTCAAAAAGGGTGTCACGAGAGACATTGTTTATATGCATAAAAGTGAATAAAAAAGAAATCAAAATACATAGAATGCAGGGGGACCTGGGCAGCTCAGTTGGTTAAGCATCCAACTCTTGATTTCTTTTTTTTTTAAATTTTTATTTCTTTTCAGCATAACAGTATTCATTGTTTTTGCACCACACCCAGTGCTCCATGCAATCTGTGTCCTCCCTAATACCCACCACCTGGTTCCCCCAACTTCCCACCCCCCGCCCCTTCAAAACCCTCAGGTTGTTTTTCAGAGTCCATAGTCTCTCATGGTTCACCTCCCCTTCCAATTTCCCTCAACTCCCTTCTCCTCTCCTCTCCATCTCCCCTTGTCCTCCATGTTATTTGTTATGCTCCACAAATAAGTGAAACCATATGATAATTGACTTTTTCTGCTTGACTTATTTCACTCAGCATAATCTCTTCCAGTCCTGGGATTGAGCCCCCTGTCAGGATCCATGCTCGGGGTGGAGTCTGCTTTAGGGTTCTCTCCTTCTGCCCATCCCCATCTGCTCTCTCCCTAAAATAGATAAATCTTTTAAAAAATATATGTAAAGTGCATAATAAAATACTACTGAGGAAAATTTATAGTAACAAAAGCTTTCATTAGAAAATCTTAAATCAATAATCTAAGTTTCCACCTCCAGAAGCTAGAAAAGGAACAACATAATGAACCCAGAGCAAACTAAAGGTAGGAAATAATAAAGATAAAACCAGAAATTAGTGAAATTGAAAAAAGAAAAACAATACAGAAAAATCAATGAAACAAAAACCTGACACAACAAAACTGAAAAATCTCTAGCAAACTAACAAAGATAAAAGAAGACAAAATTTCCAATATAAGGAATGAAACAGGAATTGTCAGTATAGATCCACAATCATTAAAAAGATAATAGTGGAATATTCTGAATAATTTTATGCTTATAAATTCTATAACTAAAAGAAATGAACATATTCTTTAAAAAGTACCAAAACTCAGTTAAGATAAGCACCTTATAGTCCTATAGTCATTAAAGACATTGAATTTGTAATTTAAAAGTTCCTGAAAAGCCATCTCCTGGCCTAGATTATTTCACTGGAGAATTCTATCAAACATTTCAGTAGGGTTTAATAACAATTTTAAGGTTTTTTTTTTTTAAGATTTTATTTATTTATTTGACAGAGATCACAAGTAGGCAGAGAGGCCGATGTGGGGCTCGATCCCAGGACGCTGGGATCATGACCCGAGCCAAAGGCAGAGGCTTTAACCCACTGAGCCACCCAGGCTCCCCTTAAGGGGAGTTTTATGAGGATACTATTACCCTGACATTAAACTAAAAACAACAACAACAACAACAAAAAACCTACAACAACAAAACATAACCTAAACCTACAATCTCTCTTATCAACTTAGATACAAACATTTTCAACAAAATATTAGCAAATTGGATGCACCAGTGTATAAAGACTTAATACTATGAACAAGCAGGATTTATTGCATTTGAAAGCTTGTTCAGTGTCCAAAAATCCATCGATGTATTCTACCATATAAACAAGTGAAAGAAGAAATATCCCATGATCCTATCAATTATTACAGAAAAAGGTATTTCACAAATCCAGCACTCATGATAAAAGTTCACAGAATTAGAGGGGGAAATTCTTCAATTGATAAAGAGTATCTATGCAAAACCTACAGCTAACATCATACTTAATAGTAAAAGACTGAATCCTTTTTCCCTATGATAGAGAACAAAGTAAGTGTGTCTGTCTGCTCCCCCCTCATTTTTATTCATTGTAGTACTAGAAGTTCTAGCCAGTGCAGTAAGGCAAGAAAAGAAATAAAAGACATACTCTGTGAAAGAAAGAGCTAAAGCTATCCCTGTTTGCCTGTGACATAATTGTCTTTGTAAAAAATTCAGAGATGTACAAAAACACTCTCATTAATACATGAGGTTAGCAAGGTTGCAGAATCCAAGATCACCAAACGAAAATCAGTTGTATTGCTCTCCTGACAGTGAAAGTGTGGAAACAAATATTAAAATCACCATTTATAAATTTGCAAAGAAGATTAAGAACTAAGATATAAATATAAAAAATGTTTACAGGATCTATATCCTTGATATTGCAGAATTGTGATGAAAGAAATCAAAGAAGAGATACCTAAATTGAGAGACGTTGCTGTCCCTGCATTAGAAGACTCAACAGACTAAAAATGTCAGTTCTTGACAGTTTCATAGACAATTTTAAGGCAATTCCTATTAAAATTCCAATAAAATTTTTAATAAGTAGACAAACTTATTCTAAAATTTATGTAGAAAAATAATGGGCATTAGTATAGCTAAAATAATTTGAAAAAGAAGAAGGAATTTGGAGGAAACACTGTACCTGGTGTTAACACTTACGATATAGCTGCAGTAACAAGATGGTGTATTATTGGTGGAGAATAGATATTGAGATCAATGCAACAGAATAGAGAACTCAGACTTACACAAACATGCCCAACTGATTTTTTTAATGAAGGTGTGAAAATAATTCGGTGGAGAAACCAATTTTTAAGAATGAAGCTGTAGCAATTGTACATTTGGTGGCAAAAATAAATAGAAGAACCTCTACCTAAACCTCACACTTTATACAAAAATTAATTCATTTAAATGTAAATTTTGAAACTTTTAGGGAAAAAATAGAAAGTCTTCAGGACTGAGGACTAGACAAAGAATTTTTTTACTTGATATCAAAAGCACAATCCCAGTGAAATGAAACCACAAATCGGACCTAATCAAAATTAAAATTTCCTTTCTGCAAAGAATGAAATGGATGAAAAGATAAGCTACGAACCAGGAGAAAATGTTTGCAAGCCACATATCTGAAGAAGAAGTCATATCTAGAATATTTGAAGAACTTTGAAATACCAAAAATAAAGCAACAAACAATCCAGTTAGGTTAGCAAAGGTTAGCAAAGGTCAAAAGACACGAACAGATAAAAAGATATTCACTACCAGTTGCCATTAGGAAAATGCAGATTGAAACCACAATGACACCAAATGCTGATAAAGAGGATGAGAAACTGGATCTCTTAGACATTGCTTCTAGGAATATAAAATCATAAAATGGTACAGCCATTCTCGAAAACAGTTCACTAGTTTCTTAAAAAAAACTAAACACGAGCCTCCCATTCAACCCAGTAATGTACTCTTGAACATTTATGTCAATGAGAAATGAAACTTTATGTTCACATAAAAACTTACACAAATGTTCTCTTAGTAGTTTTATTTGGGATAGCTCCAAATTGGAAACAATTCAAATTTCCTTTAAGGAGCAAGTAGTTAAATTGTGGTACATCCATACCATGGGATACAATTTAGTAATAAAAAGAAATGAACTGTTGATACTCAAAAAAACTTGGATGACTCACAAAGAAATTATGTTGAGTGAAGAAAACCATATGTACCACGCACTTTCATTTATGTAACTTATTTGAAATGACAAAATGGCAAACAGGCAAGTGGTTGCTAGGGATTAGAAATGGAGGAAGGAGAGAGTTGGCTTTTGCTATGAAAAAAATCTTTATGATAGAATTGTTCTTTATCTTAAGGTAGTGGGTGTCACCAAATCTACTCGTGATAAAATGGCATGGAACTAAATACATATGTACACATACACGCACAACATACATGTAAAAGCAGTAGAATCGGAATAAGGTCAATGGATTATATCAATGTTAATTTCCTGGTTGTGCTATTGTACTTTTGTTATGGAAGATGGTTCCATTGGGGAAAATGGGTAAAATATATATGAGATCTCTCTGTACTGTTTCTTACAAGTGCATATGAACCTACATATATCAGAATAAAAGATTAATTCACATGCAAAAGAATGAAGTTGGAACCCTGCTAATACCATATTCAAAATTAACTCAAAATGGATCAAAGACCTAATGTAAAATTTAAAACTGTAATATTCTTAGAAGAAAAATAAATGTAAGAGCTAAAAATGTAAAAATTTTTAGAAACAAATCTCAGAACATTGGAGTAGGTGATGCTTTCTTTGGTAGGATACCAAAATCACAAAAAATTTAAAAAATGAATTAGGATTCATCAAAATAAAATATTTTGTGCTTCAAAGACTATTTTTTTAAAAATATTATTTATTTTTAATTAATAGATAATGTATTAATTGTTTCAAGGGTACAGGTCTGTGAATCATCTGTCTTACACAATTCATGGCACTCACCATAGTACATATCCTCCTCAATGTCCATCACCCAGTCACCCTATCCCTCCCCACACCCCGGCAACCCTCAGTTTGTTTCCTGAGATGAAGTGTCTCTTACGGTTTGTCTCCCTTCCAGGTCCCATCTTTTTTCATTTTTCCCTCCCTTCCCCTCATGTCCCCCCACTGGCCTCTCAAATTCCTCATATCAGAGAGATCATATGATAATTGTCTTTTTCTGATTGACTTATTTTGCTTAGCATAATACCTTCTAGTTCCATCCATGTTGTTGCAAATGGCAAGATTCCAGTTTTTTTTTTTGATGGCTGCATAATCTTCCATTGTGTGTGTATGTATATTTATGTATGTGTGTGTGTATATAGTTATGTGTATACACACACACACACATATATATATATATATATCACATCTTCCTTATCCATTCATCTGTTAATGGACATCTAGGCTATTTCCATCTAGGCTGTTTTCATAGTTCAGCTATTATGGACATCGCGGCTATAAACATTCGGGTGCTTGTGCCCCTTTGGATCACTACATTTATATCTTTAGGGTAAATACCCAGTAGTGCGATTGCTGGGTCAGGGTAGCTCTATTTTCAGCATTTTGAGGAACCTCCTTACTGTTTTCCAGAGTGGCTGCACCAGCTTGCATTCCCACCAACATGTAGGAGGGTTCCCCTTTCTCTGCATCCTCGCCAGCATCTTTCATTTCCTGACTTGTTAATTTTAGCCATTCTGACTGGTGTGAGGTGGTATCTCCTTGTGGTTTTGACTTGTATTTCCCTGATGCCAAGTGATGTGGAGCACTTTTTCATGTGTCTGTTGGCCATCTGGATGTATTCTCTGCAGAAGTGTCTGTTCATGTCCTTTGCCCATTTCTTGATTGGATTATTTGTTCTTTGGGTGTTGAGTTTGATAAGTTCTTTATAGATTTTGGATACTAGCCCTTTATCTGATATGTCATTTGCAAATATCTTCTCCCATTCTGTCAGTTGCCTTTTGGTTTTGTTAATTGTTTCCTTTGCTGTGCAAAAGCTTTTGATCTCGATGAAGTCCCAGTAGTTCATTTTTGCCCTTGCTTCCCTTGCCTTTGGCCATGTTTCTAGGAAGAAGTGCTGTGGCTGAGGTGGAAGAGGTTGCTGCCTGTGTTCTCCTCAAGGAGTCTGATGGATTCCTGTTATCACATTGAGGTCTTTCATCCATTTTCAGTCTAATTTTGTGTGTGGTGTAAGGAGATGGTCCAGTTTCATTCTGCATGTGACTGTCTAATTTTCCCAACACCATTTGTTCAAGAGACTATCTTTTTTCCATTGGACATTCTTTCCTGGTTTGTCAAAGATTAGTTGATCATAGAGTTGAGGATCTGTTTCTGGGCACTCTCTTCTGTTCCATTGATCTATGTGTCTGTTTTTGTGCCAATACCATACTTTTTTTTTTTTTTAATAATACCATACTGTCTTGATGATGACAGCTTTGTAATAGAGCTTCAAGTCTGGAATTACAATGCCACCAACTTTGGTTTTCTTTTTCAACATTCCTCTAGCTATTTGGGGTCTTTCCTGGTTCCATATAAATTTTAGGATTATTTGTTCCATTTCTTTGAAAAAATTGATGGTATTTTGATAGGGATTGCAATAAACATGTATATTGCTCTAGGTAGCATATATATTTTCACAATATTTGTTCTTCCAATCCATGAGCATGGAACATTTTTCCATTTCTTTATGTCTTCTTCAATTTCTTTCTTGAGTACTTTATAGTTTTCTGAGTACAGATTCTTTGCCTCTTTGGTTAGGTTTATTCCTAGGTATCTTATGGTTTTGGGTGCAATTGTAAATGGGATTGACTCCTTAATTTCTCTTTCTTCTGTCTTGCTGTTGGTGTATAGAAATGCAACTGATTTCTGGGCATTGATTTTATATACTGACACTTTATGAACTCCTGTATGAGTTCTAGCAGATTTGGAGTGGAGTCTTTTGGGTTTTCCACATAAAGTATCATATCATCTGCAAAGAGTTAGAGTTTGATGACTTTGTCGATTCGGATGCCTTTTTTTTCTTTTTGTTGTCTGGTTGCCAAGGCTAGGACTTCTAGTACTGTGTTGATTACCTGTGGTGATAGTGGACGTCCCTGCTGTGCTCCTGACCTTAGCAGAAAAGCTCTCAGTTTTTCCCCATTGAGAATGATATTCACTGTGGTTTTTCATAGATGGCTTTGATGATACTGAGGTATGTACCTTCTATCCCCACAATTTGAAGAGTTTTGATCAAGAAAGGATGCTGTACTTCGTCAAATGCTTTTTCAGCATCTATTGAGAATATCATATGGTTCTTGTTCTTTCTTTTATTAATGTATTGTATCACATTGATTGATTTGCGGATGTTGAACCAACCTTGCAGCCTGGAATAAATCCCACTTGGTTGTGGTGAATAATCCTTTTAATGTACTGTTGGATCTTATTGGCTAGCATTTTGGTGAGAATTTTTGCATCCATGTTCATCAGGGATATTGGTCTGTAATTCTCTTTTTTGATGGGTTATTTGTGCAGTTTTGGGATCAAGGTAGTGCTGGCCTCATAAAATGAGTTTGGAAGTTTCCCTTCCATTTCTATTTTTTTTGGAACAGTTTCAGGAGAATAGAAATTAATTCTTCTTTAAATGCTTGGAAGAATTCCCCTGAGAAGCCATCTGGCCCTGGGCTCTTCTTTTTTGGGAGATTTTTGATGACTGCTTCAATCTCCTTACTGGTTATGGGTCTGTTCAGGTCTTATATTTCTTCCTGGTTCAGTTTTGGTAGTTTATATGTCTCTAGGAATGCATCCATTTCTTCCAGATTGTCAAATTTGCTGGTGTATAGTTGCTCATAGTATGTTCTTACAATTATTTGTATTTCTTTGGTGTTGGCCGTGATCTCTCCTCTTTCATTTATGCTTTTCTTTTTTTGGGTCTGTTGTCTTTTGTTTTTGGTAAGTCTTGGGGTTTATCAATCTTACTAATTCTTTCAAAGAACCAGCTCCTACTTTTGTTGATTTGTTCTGCTGTTCTTTTGTTTTTTATTTCATTGATTTCTGCTCTGATCTTTATGATTTCTCTTCTCCTGCTAGGTTAGGCTTTCTTTGCTGTTCTTTCTCTAGCTCCTTTAGGATTAGGTTGTATATTTGAGACCTTTCTTGTTTCTTGAGAAAGGCTTGTATTGCTATATAGTTTTCTCTCAGGACCACCTTTGCTGTATCCCAAAGAATTTGAACAGATATATTTTCATTTTCATTTGTTTCCATGAATTTTTTCAATTCTTCTTTAATTTCCTGGTTGACCCTTTCATTCTTTAGTAGGATGCTCTTTAGCCTCCATGTATTTGAGTACTTTCCAACTTTCTCTTGCAGTTGAGTTCTAGTTTCAAAGAATTGTGGTCTGAAAATATTCAGGGAATGATCCCAATCTTTTGGTACCGGTTAAGACCTGATTTGTGACCTGGGATGTGACCTATTCTGGAGAATGTTCCATGTGTGCTGGAGAAGAGTGTGTATTCTGTTGCTTTGGGATGGAATGTTCTGAATATATCTGCGATGTCCATCTGGTCCAGTGTGTCATTTAAAGACTTTATTTCCTTGTTGATCTTTGGCTTAGATGATCTGTCCATTTCAGTGAGGGGGGGGGTGTTAAGGTCCCCTACTATTATTATCTTATTGTCGATGTGTTTCTTTTATTTTGTTATTAATTGGCTTATATAATTGGCTGCTCCCATGTTACAGACATAGATATTTAAAATTGTTAGATCTTCTTTTAGACCCTTTAAGTGTGATACAGTGTCCTTCCTCATCTCTTATTATAGGTCCTTCAAAGGATACTATCAAGAAAGTTGAAAGACAAACCACCGAATAGGAAAACATTTTTGAAAATCTGCTAAGGGACTTGTTTTTTAAAATATATAAAGAATACTAAGTCTTGATCATAAAGTGGCAGATGACCCATTTTAAAAATAGGCAAAGAATCTGAATGGACATTTCTCCAAAGAAGATGTACAAATGGCCAATAAGCAGGTGAAAAGCTGCTCCCCATTCTTAGTAATTCTGGAAATACCAGTGGAAACCACACTGAGTTACCACTCTATACCCACTAGGATGACTATAATTAAACATACAGATAACAGCAAGTGTTGGTGAGGATGTAGAAAAACTGGAACCTTCCTACATTTCTGATGCTAATAGCAACTTTGAAAAACAGTCTGGCAGTTCCTCAAAACGTTAAATGTAGAATTATCATATGACCCAGCAATCACTTTTAGGTGTACATCCAAGAGATATGAAAATCTACGTCTGCACAAAAACTTACCCACAAATGTTCACAACAGTATTATTCATAATAACCAGGAAGTGAAAACAACCCAAATGTCCATCATCTGATGAATATATAAATAAGATGTGGTCTATTCATGCAACGGAATGTTAACAATAAAAAGAAATGAAATACTGTTATATGCTAGCAGGGATGAATCCTGAAAACATTATACTAAGTAAAAGAAGCCAGTCACAAAGGGTCATATTTTGTATGATTTCATTTTTGGGGTAATGAAAAAAATTCTAAAATTGATTGTGGTGATGGTTGCACAACTTTGCATATACTAAAAAATCCCTGCATTGTGCATGTAAAATGAGTAAATGGCACAGGAATTACATCTCAGCCTCTTACAAATCTTTTTATTTTTAAATTTTAAGATGCCCTGTAGTATGATTATTATTTCATACTATACCTTTTAATACATAACAGAAACATTGCTCTCTGTCCCACAGGTTTAGTCAATAATTTGGACACGGACAATTCAGAATGTTCCTTTATATCTCCTAGGAAGTAGACTTTTCCTAAACAGTCGATAGTAAGCAAGAACAGATGAGCCATGCTCCTGAAAACTCAGACTATTTCCATTCCTACAAATGGACACACAGGCCTGTGTAAATATATTCACATACTGGGAATGCATATAAAATATATGCTGGTCCTTTGCTTGTTACAGGCTGTTCTTTACTGTGAATTAAAGAAAGGACTAAAGGACTTCCTTCTGATTTTGTGCTATTAGCCTTGACTTATTGTATGCATTTTGAAAGAGATTGAAAAAAATCCTGAGTTAGTCAATCTCTGTACTCCGACTGACATTCTCCCCATTGGGTCAAATTTTCCCATGTTTCTAGAGGAATACCAGCACCATCCTAAATTTACTTAAGTAGTCCTATTTGTTAATTTGCAGCTTCCAAATGAGGATCCTGAAATTTTTGAAGTGTCATCCAAGTGTCTTTCCATACTGGTTCAGCTGTATGGAGGGGAAAACCCAGACAGCCTGTCTCCTGAAAATGCAGAGAATTTTGCCAATTTACTGACATCCAGGGAGGACCCAAAAGAGCAGAAGCTTCTGTTGAAGATTCTCAGAAGAATGGTGAGTCCACATGGAAACTGGGTCCAGGATGGGTGGCTTCTCTGACAGTTGATTGAAGAGAGTTGTGATTTTCTTCCACCTGATTTCAGTAAAAGAATCCCTGGGTATGTTACTCAGTAGTCACCTCTTGATGACGTTTATCATGTTCTGCCTGTCTCTCTACATATCCACATTTTTTTTTTCCTGAACTGTTGAAGAATAAGTTAGAGACATTGTGCCCTCTCACTCCTTAAGGCATTAAATGTATATTTTCTAACAAAATGGATGTTCTTTTCACCACAGTAATCAAAATCAAGAAATTTACCATTGATACACTTCTTTTACTGATGGGCTATTCATATTGCAATTTTGTCAGTTGCCCCAATAATGACTTTTAATGTCTTTTATGGCTTTTTTTTTTTTTTTTTCTGGTAGAGGATCCAGTTCAGGATCACATATGTTGCTAGACACTTGTCTTTAATCTGGAATAGTCCTGCTGCCTTTCTTCATCTTGCATGACATTTTTGAAGAACATAGGCTAGATGGTCTGTAGGCTCTCATTCAGTTTGGGTTTGTGTGATGTTTTCTGATAATTAGATTCAGGAAAACCCCTGAAGGGAAATCATGTCTTTCTCACTCCTTCACACCCAGAGGCACATGATGTCTATTTGCCCCTTCACTGGTGATGTTAATGTTGATCCCTGGGATTAGTCAATGACAGCCATTATTTTTAATGTTGCAATTGTTGCAAGATGATGATCTTCTGACTTCCATCAGCTCTAACTCCCAATATTCTACCTTAAGGAAAAAATTTCCTTTTGCCCCATCGGTATTGTTTTATATTTTACAAATGTCTTTAGCTGATGTTTACTTGAAAGTACTTTTGAAAAATGACTTGTTTTCTTTTTACTGTAAATATTATTCTGCTGGTTTGGAAAGCCATTGTATATAGTAGCTATTGTTGAAATTAATGAAGGAGTGGAGGTCCCGTTTGTCTGTGTCATATTCTGACTTGCCAATCTGTGTTTACCTCTAGCTACAGATATCTTGAGGGGTCCATTGGCCCTGGAGGCTACAGATGCTCCAGAGACTTATATTCAAGACAACTTTTGTGCCAGTTTGATAGACAGCTGTAGTGCGTGACCCAGCTAAATCTATAGGGCAGGTTTGGGTGACAGATTAGAAGGGACATAGAGATTTACCCTGAAATGAATTCTCTACAGTTTCTGACATGACACCTATAGGGCCAGTTAGATTCCATTTGGGGAAGAAAAGTTAAATCCAAGGGACTTTGACCCATATATATGAAAACAGAAGTCATTTCTGATGCTGTTCATCCTTCTTCATTTTTTAATTGAATTAATATATATTATATATTATAATATATATAACATATATGTGTATATATAAAACATAATATGTATATTATATAAATATTATTTATATATATAACATAAAATTTACCATCTTAACCCATTTTAATAATACAGTTCAATGGTACTATGTGCATTCTAATATCTTTCTCTATAAATTTGTCTTCCACCTTGTATAGGTGGAAGCATACAATATTTGCCCTTTTATGTCTGGCTTATTTCACTCCATGTAATGTCTTTGGGGTTCATCCATGGTGTAGCTTGTGCCAGAATTTCCTTCCTATTTAAGGCTGAATAATACTCCAGTTGTGTGTATGAACTACATTTTGCTTATCTTTCCATCTGTTGATGGACATTTGGGTTGTTTCCACCTTTTCTTCTCCATTTAATTTTTTTTTGTCTTATTATTATTATCATGGCATTTTCTTTTTTTCAGTGTGTTGTAATCCACTGTTTCTAGTATGTGGCCAGTAGGAACCTCTTCTGGGTGGCTGTGTCTTTTGCCATGCCCCCATCATTTTTTTTTAGCACTTCCATCATTTTTCCCTTTGTAATCCCATGTGTATTCTCTTTTTGTAATTGAGGTGTTGACAGGCAATGTTATTATTGGTTTCAGATATACAGCATAGCGATTCAACAGTTCTTTCTATACATTACAGTGTTTGCCATAATAAATGTGGTTCTCTGTCACCATACAAAGTTATTAAAATTATTGCCAGTATTCCCTGTGCTGTACTTTTCATTGCTGTGATGTATTTATTTTATAAATGGAAGTTGGTACCTCTTAATCCCCTTAAGCTATTTTGCCCACCCCCATCCCTTTCCCCCTCCCCTCTGACAACTACCAATTTGTTCTCTATATTTGAGTGTGTTTCTGTTTTTGTTTATTGTGTGTTGTAGAGCCCATATATAAGTAAAATTGTGTGACATCTTTCTTTCTCTGTCTGACTTATTACTTACATAGTACTCTCTAGGTCCACCCATGTTGTTGCAAACAACACACACACACATACATATATATGTGTGTAGATATATTTCATTGTATATACATAGCATATATACATATATATACACACACACAAACACACATGCACACACCATTCATCCATTCATCTATCAATTCATTCATCTATCAATGGACAGTTAGGTTGCTTATGTATCTTGGCTATTATAAATAATTCTATAGTTGGTATTAAAAACTCTTCAAATGTTTGGTAAAATTCTCCAGTGAAATCATCTAGGCCAGGAGATGGCTTTTCAAGAACTTTTAAATTATGAATTCAATTTCTTTAGTAATTATAGGACTATTAAGTTGTTTATCTTAGCTGAGTTTTGGTGCTTTTTAAAGAATTTGTCCATTTCTTCTAGTTACAGAATTTATGAGCATAAAATTATTCAGAATATTCTGCTATTACCCTTTTCAAATTAGTGTTTCCATTTTCTTTGGTTAAATACCCAGCAGCAGAATTACTGGATCATATAGTATTTCTCATTTTTTTAGGGACTTCCATATTGTTTTCCACAGTGTCTACCATCAGTTGACATCCCATACCAACAGAGTACAGGGGTTTCTTTATCTCTACCTCCTCACCAAAACTTGTTATTTTTTGTCTTTTTGATTCTAGCCATTGTGGCAGATGTGAGGTAGTATCTCATTGTGGTTTTCACTTGCATTTCCCTGATAATGAGTGATGTTGAGCATTTTATCATTTGTCTGTTGGCTGTCTGTATGTCTTCTTTGGAAAAACATCTGTTTAGGTCCTTTGCTCATTTTTTCCCCCCATCAAAGTGTGTGTGTGTGTGTGTGTGTGTGTGTGTGTGTGTGTGTGTGTGTTGAGTTGTGTAAGTTCTTTATATATTTTGGATGTTAACCTCTTACCAAATGTATCATTTGCAAATATCTTCTCTCATTTAATAGATTGCATTTTTATTTTGTTGATGGCTTCCTTTGCCATGCCAAAGCTTTTTAGTTTGGTTCTGTCCTAATAGTTCGTGGTTGCTTTTGTTTCCCTTGCCTCAGGAAACATATCTAGAAAAATATTGCTATAGCTGATGTCAGAGACATTATGGCCTGTGCTTTCTTCTAGAATTTTTATGGTTTCAGGTCTCACATGTAGGTCTTGAATCCATTTGAGTTTATTTTTGTGTATGGTGTAAGAAAGTAGTCCAATTTTATTCTTACGAATGTAGCTGTCCAGTTTTCCCCACACCATTTATTGAAGAGACTGTCTTTCTCTTGTTGTGTGTTCTTGCCTCCTTTGTTGTAGATTAACTGACCATGTAAGTGTGGGTATATTTCTGGACTCTCTATTAAGCATTTATTCTCATAACATGATATTCTAGTTCATCTTCTACCTTTTATTGCAGCAGCCCTGGAGTCAGCCATTCCCCCAAGGAACCATGGAACATTTTCCTGGAGTTTTCTTGCTTTTCACTTAGAAAGCAAGATACAAAAATGTTCTAGGGTGAAATTATGAGGACTGTTTGCTTAACAAGAAAAACAGGTGGGACAGTCCCAAGAGCCCCATCCCAAGTTGTACTGTCTCATAGAGGAAAGCTCTGCAGAGACATCACCCTGATGTATCTGACTTAGCTATATGGGAATGTCTGTCATGTTTGCAGGTCACCCATCTGTGAGGCATGTTTAAAAATCTCCCAAAGCTTTCTAAATTACCCTAGGTCAGTCAGTGGTGGGTTCAAGTTGTGTAAAACACAGTCAGGGATTCTGGGGCCCATTCAGCACAGCTGAGGCCTAGAATTTGCCTACCCTGAAACTCCGTTCTAGTCACACTTAACACTGAGTCCAGTATGTTCAGATACAAATGGCAGTAGATTACTCAGAATTGTATAATGCCTGATGTAGTCTTTCCTCCTGCCTGGCCCACTACTCCCCATCCTTACCTCTGTGGCAACCATTTTCCTAACCATTGGCTTACTTTCTGTTCTCATCCGCATATTACCAGGGTAGTGACGTGGTCTCGTTCACCACTCTGTATTCATCAAGTTATAGCGTCTGATCCATTAAAGGTGGTCAGTAGGTGTCTATACCTGTGCTGGTCCCCGCATTGAGGACTTCAGTGCATTGTTTCATTTAACAGCAACCCTAGAGGTCAGCCCCACGGATCAGTCCCATTTTATAGGTTCAAAACTAAGACTCAGAGAACTTAAGTAAATCCCCACGGCCACCAAGTAGGAGACAGAAGAGCTGATACCAAGTTGGATAGCCCCTCACCCGTGCTCTTTCCAAGCAGCTGGCCACCTTGTCACTGCCGCCCATTACTGAAATGGACTCTGTGGCGTTCATCAAGCTGACTTTAACCAAATTTTGATCTGGAAAGCACTTGAGAGATTTGTTCTTTCATTCATGGAAAAACAAGTCATAGAATTCTTCCTATGCGCAAGTGTGGCTTCGAGGATATTAGGACAGTAACGCATCATCTTCCTGCTCCCTGTTCTTAAGGGTCTCTCCCTGGAGAGATAGAAAAACACCCAGCTTCCTTACAAAGCAGAATGCAATCCATTCTACACTGGAGAGGCCAGCAAAGTTCCACAGGAACAATCCCATTAGGGATGAAGTTGACAGTGTCATCCACACATGGAAAGGAGGAAACATCCTGAGCAAGGGATGTGAGATTTATGGAGCTAGAATGGGAGACATAAGAAAAGGGCCAAGAAAGACCAGACCATTCCAATAGCAATTTTAGTAGCATTTGGAGTTGGGACGCCATTTTCTGGAATTAGGAAATTCTGGGCTCTGAAACAAAAGGGCAGTGACAGCATCTAATTGAATTTCAATTATCTGTACTGGAAAAGAAAGCTTCATCATAGTAGCTGGCATGTAATAGGTATTTAATAGGTCTCCAATGATTTGAGTAAGAAATGTCTATAAAATCTCTGCTTTTTGTTAGTGACAGTTGTTCATTATTTTTGCCGTCCACTGTGTGTATTGTGAGCACACTTGAGTCCTTCACGGATGCATAGATCAGACTGAGAAGGGCGTCATAAGACATTAAGTTTGCCCACAGTCTTCTGTCCCAGTCTCCTCCATGGTATCCCTGCCAAGTTTTTGTGGAGTTGGTGAGATCGGAGAGGCAGATCTAAAGACGACAGGAACTCAAAAGATCCAGAAATGTAAGCAGAGCTTTCCTGTGGCCTTCTGGAGGCAGCCTCTCAGGCGCACCTCACCTCACCTCACAGAGCTAGGGGAACCAGATATGATAGAGAAGCAGGGACCCTTCTAGATTTCTTACCTGCTGTCAGTAATTGGATTGGGGCCTGATAGGTGCAGCCTCCTGGTTGTAAGTTATTAAGAAGGGAAAGACAAGTCGTTGAGGATCTTCCTCAAAGGACTGTTCATTCACGGAGTGCATACTCCCCCCATGAGCACTTCCAAAAAGAATGCCCTGTGCTGTGGGGTTATCTCTTTTTAAGCCCTGATAGGAGAGTAACCTCCTTTCTCTAAAGCCAAGTGAACTTGTTGGTTTCATCCAGAGACGATGTCTCAAATACATGTGACGCCATAGTTTACAAGGCCAAGTAATAAGCATGTCAGAGATAGGTAAACCACCATCAACAGAGAACTTTCTTGGGGCATAAGGTGGCCGATACCCCCCCACACCCCCCCCCCCAGTGAGTCTCACAAAAGGCCTAGATTCTTGAAATACCTGTTTATGGTCCCAAGCTTGTGATAACAACTTTCTGAAATCACAATTTTCAATAACCGATTCAAGATATAGCATATTTAATTCGTGCCAATGGACGTGGGATATGTTCTGCCCCTGGGGTGCACTTGCTTATTTAGTCTGTATTTAGAACATCCGGAAAATGTTGAACAGACCTAAGAATGTAATTATCTATTGTAATTTACCAGACAGTTGGGAGGTTTTATAATTATACTTCGTGCTCTAGCTTTAAAAATGTGATGGAATCTTTCAAGGCGTTCCCATGTTTATGGGTCCCTTAAACTTGATATCAGTGGGAGTTTTCCCAGGGTAATGATCATAGATTAGGTACTCATCACTTAATTAAAGCTAGCTTATTCCAACACTGGAAATACCAAGTACACGCAGTCCACCAGACTTGTTCTGTAAAACTGGCTTAAACATAAACTATTGACTACATTATGAAAGCAGAGAAGTGATCTGTTGGAGGGTGATGGTGAGATGCTTGATGGGTCTAACGCCTGTCAGCTGCCCATCTGTCTACCTGGTGCGGCAGAAGTGCAATTTGGGATTGTTCTCTGATGAGGGTTAAGATTCAAGATTATTACAAGTAGCTATCTCTTGGAGCTCCTTTAGCATGTAGCTTTCAGAAAATCTCCCTGTGCTCACCATCGTTTTCCTTCCAAATTCTCACATACGTCCCCAGGTCCTTTCATTCCAGCATGGGAAGAGGGCTGCTCTGTTGGTAAAAACCAGTGTTCACATACAGGGTCTTTAAAGCTTTGGGGAGACCACATGCAGAAACTGAAAATTCTGCAGCCATTCTTTTTCTATTTTAGGACCAGGATGAGCTATAGACTTAGGATCAGAAAGGATTTCATTCCTATTAGAAAAGTAAAGAAGTGTTTCTTGAGGTATAATAAAAAGGCAAAATGATTCCTCTCTCCTTCTTAGATAAGATCTAATGCTCTTGCTTTTCTTCTTAAAGGAGAAATAAAGAGGAAGATTGGTGTGAAGCCAGCTAAATTTTTAAGAGAAACACTATGCACCCAAACAACTAAAAAGTAAATGTAATAAATTTTGTGGAAATCTGGTCACTTAGAAGGTTTTTTTGAAACTCTGAGAGGTGCTCTTATGTGTTTTTAAAGGGGATTGTTCCCTGAATCCATACACATCCATTTGTAGTTCACTGGACAAGCATTCTCCCCCAGTGATTGCCATAGGGTCGCAAGGTAATTGGGGACTCTGTGAATGACTGAGGTGTCTCTTTCTAACAAAGGAAAACATTGTCTTGCCTAGAATTTTTACTTAATTCCCTGAGCAAACATTCCCAAGCTTTTGAGCAAGACAGGCTCTGGAAGCATATGGCCAGTGAAATACAGTCCTGGATAGCCTGTCCCTCTCAGAATATAGACTTCTGTCTTGTAGTGAGACAACCATCCCTCTCAAGAGCCTAAGGGAGCATAGGGCTCCTTGCCATAGGTTTCTTCAGGAGGTGCCTGTAACAGAGAAAGCTTCCTTAAAATCCGCTTTGAACATGTCTTAACTTCCCCTACATTTCCTTCATCTTCCCCTTTGTGCATCTGCTCCCTCTTTCACTTCTCAATGGAAGCTCCTTGGGATGAGGCTGCTCATGGTCCTGGCTGCTTTCACAATCTGTTTGTATCCCCTGGGCAGCATAATTGTCCTTCTGTTTTAACTTCTCCTCAAGATGTTCATCTCTCCTCCCCACTCCCTCAAATTCTTCTGAGGAAAAAATTTGTTCCCTTTCTCTAAAGAGATTGCCATTGATGGCACTTTTACCCTCCTTTTTATCACAAAAGTTTCAAAACCACAAAAAGTTGAAAGGACAGTATAGTGAACACCAGTATAATCAAGAATTGTTATCAGAATTGTTACCATTTTATCATACTATTTCTATGTGTCTTATTTTCCAAATTATGTGAATGTAAAAGCAGCATGACACTCAGCCCCTAACTACATCAACATTATCACACCCAAGAAAAGAATAGTTTCATAATATTGATAATCTCCACTTCTTATTTATTTTTCTGGTTGTAAAAAAATGGCTTTTGTAGCTTTTTTTTTTTTTTTTTAGAACCACATAATTGTTGGGGCACCTGGGTGGCTTAGTCAGTTGAACATCAAGCTCTTGATTTTGGCTCAGGTCATGATCTCTCAGGGTGGTGAGAATGTCAGGCTCCAAGCTCACAGGGGAATCTGCTTGAGGATTTTCTCTCCCTCTCCCCTCTCTTACTCTCAAATAAATAAGTGTGCCCCTCCCCCCACTCTCTCTCAAATAAATAAATCTTAACAAAAAAAAAGAACCACATTCTAGTTAAGGTTCAGACACGGATTTAATTTTTTTTTTTTTTTTTTTTAGTCTCTTTCTCTCTTGCACACACACTCTATAAGTAATCTCTCCCCACAACGTGGGCTCAGACAACACAACCCCAAGGTCAAGAATCGCATGCTCTTCCAATGAGCCAGCCAGACTCCTTTGTCTCTTTTACTAGAAAAGTCTTTTGCTTCCTCCCCCCACCCCCCAGGAAATTGACTATTTAAAGAGCTCAAGTCATTTGACTGGTAGAATGTTCAATATTCTGGAACATATGATTGTTTCTTCATAATATTTTTGGTGAGAATACCTCACTGGCAATAACCCCTCATGTTGTATCCCACGGGAAGCATATGATGTCGGGCTGCCCCACTTGTGGGAGAAGTTTGTTTGCTTGTTTAAGGGGTGTGTGTGTCAGACCTCTCAGTCTTGCAGATATGTTTCCCATTGCAATTACAAAGTAATTCTCAGAGAGATGCTTTGGCACTGTGTTAACAACTGTATTCCCCACAACTTTTTTATACCAAACGGTAAAAACTATATAAATGGGATGATGTTCTGGAGCAAAAGAAACAGGTGATTTGTAAGCATGAGAGAGGGAACATTTGAAGCATGGGAAGAGCCAACCTGCTGTCCTTGGCAACAGGTAGACTTTCCTTCAGAAAGATGGAAGACCTGCCAGCGATGCTGCTTCCTTCCACAATATTAATTCCCTGAGAACGTACCCAGTTTAAATTGTGAGTAAAGCTGAATCCTTGGAATTGTTTTATGTTCTGTAGCCTCCTAACAACCAGGGAGGAAAAAAAATAAGGAAAAAGAACCAAAAAAAGAAGCTGCTTACTCTGAAGGATCGTTTATTTATGCAAACCTTGAATATTCCCACTTCTAAGGATTTATTATCTGGTTCAAATTAGAGTGATTATTACTCACTCTGGAGTTCCCCTGATTTTTAGTGATCATTCTGACCATCATCAACCCCACTGTGTGGCTGTTGTGTGAGGAATGCTGCAGACTCTCTTGGTTAAGTGAGATTTCCTTAATGACATGCTTTTAATGAAACCATCTCAAAATAATGAGCATTCAAAGCATGTTAAGTATTAGGATGAACATATTTGAAAAATACCTCCTTGTGGATGTGGACAGCAAAGAAAATCGTTCTTAGGGTCCTTCCCTTATAAACAGCTACATTAAATATTTCTAATTTTTTAATTTTTGAAATTATGAAATTATTTCACATATAATTTTCCTTTACATAATCTATATTAATTTTAAGAAATGAATTCCACCGGTTGAAGGAAATATCAGTTAATGTCTACATTCTGCTCATAGAATATGTTTCTTTCCTTAAAAAGATTGTTTTCAAGTAGATTCACTGTGTATAACAAAGAATGAGAATTTGGTTTCAGGTTTTCAGTTTTTAAATAATCCTAGAAAAAGCTAAAAATTTAAAAATGTTTTTCAGTTGATATTTTAAATATCTGAGAAAGTATTTTATTTATTTATTTATTTATTTATTTATTTGTTTATTTATTTATTTATTTTAGAGAGAGGAGAGAGCAGGGAGGGGTTAGAGAGAGAGGAAGAATCTTAAGCAGGTTCCATGCAAAGCACAGAGCCTGGTGCGGGGCATGATCTCAGAACTGTGAGATCATGACCTTAGCCGAAATCAAGAGTCAGATAACCGACTGAGCCACCCAGAAGCCTCTGAGTGAGTACTTTAAATTGTAGCTTTTAGATAACTTGAATTAAAAAGTATATTGTGACCTCTTCTTTGGGGAGGGTAAGTAATTGATCAACAGAAGTCCTTAACCAAGTTTAGGCATATGATTTTGTAATATAGGAGCTCCTTTTTGTTCCAGAACCAGTGATACTGGAAAAATAACCACTTAGTGTAAATTCATGTGCTAGCCACATAACAATTATGGTAAATAATGATAGGATATATGGTGGGACTTGATCTCAAAAAAATAAAACTAAAATTTATTAAAGTGAATTGATTTTGTCTTTTTTTGTCTTTTAACAAATTATAAAAGCATGTTTATAGTGAGTTGCTACTTAGTATTTTGTGACACTATGCAGAAAAGATCTTCACTCTTAGTGAAGATTAAGCACTCAGCAAGTAGTTATTAAAAGTGCCTACCCTGTGCCAGACAGAGTTCCAAAGGCTAGGTATGCAGCAGTGAACAACACAGATAAAAATCTTGGCTCTACTGGAGCTTCCTGGGAGAGTGAGATGATAGCCATGTAGATATAAATATAGCTCTGTTATATTTTAAGCAGTAAAAGCACTAAGAAGAAAAGTATATCAGGAAAGAAATAGAGCGGGACATTTGCAACTTGAGATATCATGGCCAAGGAAGGTCTTACTGAGATGGTATCTGAGTGAAGAGTAGACATATGGGATATGAGGGAGATAATGGGGAAGGAGTGAAGCGGGGGAAGGAAGTCCTTGCTGCCCTGTAAGCCCTTGAAAAGACTGGCCTTTATCCTGAGGGTTTTGAGCAGGGGGCTGAGATTGACCTCACTGTGTTGAGAATAGTTGTTAAAGATCAGAGCTAAGAGATGGCGGCAGGTTACTGCAGTCCAGGAGAGTCCTGATCATGGCTTGCAGTTTTTATATTTTGGATAGATCTTGAAAGCATAACCAGTGGTGTGTGCCAACAGATTGGATATAGGTCAAGACAAAAGGAATAGTCAAAGTTGATTCCAATTTTGGTCTAAGCTAAGCCCTAGATGGCTAGAACTCAGAGGGAACTGGTTTCAGGGGAGGGTGGGGAAATCAGGATCTCAGTTTGGAATAGGTTCTGTGTGAGCTGTCAGTCAGACAACCAACTGGGAGAGTCTGGTTGGCTGTTGGAGCTACAGATCTGGAATTCCAAGTAGAAGAAGTCTGGGCTGGAGGGGACGGTGAGAGGTGTAGACCAGAGTGTGGGGTGCTTGCATGTGGATTCTGGAGGGCTGCAGTTAATGGTAATGACCAGGTCTAGGGTAAAACCATAGGAGTGAGTGTCTAAAATGTGAAGGCGTCCAAGGTCATTGGATGGAAAGCCAAAATACTATCTGCTGCTAGAAAGATCCTCTCTATGGATATTGATATTGCTAAGTACTGTGATGGGAACAGTGTCAAGGACAAGGACAGTGAGCTAGGACCAACTGATCCTGTAATTGCAACAGGGAAGAGTAGCAGGTCTGAGAGACACCTGCAGGGGAGGCAGCATTCTGAGGGAAAAGCCCAGTTTCAGTTAGAGCAACAAAGGGAAGGGAACATCCTGGGAAAAGATGAACATACAAGAGATTTTGCTGGTGACTAACCAAAGGGCACAGTGCATGAAGTTCAAGAGATGGGATGAACAGGGAGCCCAAGAAAGGTCTGTACAGAGCCTTTTGGGAATGACAGTCCAGGGGAAGAGGGGACCTGAGTTTCGCATAATGACCAATGTAAACTAGGATAGAGCATGTGAGGAGATTGGTCCTAACTGTTCTAGGCAGACAGGATGGGGGAGGCTGTGAGAGATCAGAGTCAGCAGAGGGCTGGTCTTGCTCTGAGTGTGCATGTCCCACCTGAGCCCTCCCAAGGCAGCCTCTAGCCAGGTCCTTCCACCCCATCACCTGGGGGTCTCCTAGTGATTCGGGACTTGTTGTGTGTATGTCACCTTTCACATTCTCACAGCTGAATGATGGCACATTGTAATAGCCTGCCTTACTTAGCAACAACTTAGAATGGTTTTTGCCATGCTGCTTAAGGTCTCACAAATTTTCCATTGTGATTCATATTAGCATTGCCTTTTGAAGTGCCTCTCCTCTCTTCACACTTGAAGGTATTTGTCCATTCTTCAGCTGGTGATCATCCAGTTTCTCTGCCAGATCTTCACTCTTCAAAGGCTTTGAGTGTGAGTGTTACACCATCACTGGCAATGATTTAATGAAATTGTTAATGAAATTTAATGAAATCCCATATGTTTTGTAAGATTGGAATTTTCATGTTGCAATTGATCTGTGTATCACAAATAGGCTGACTTATAAAAAAACATTTCACCTCACCCAGCTGAGCACTTTCATGTGTGAGTGCCTGCCAGCAAATCACCCATCAGTTTATTGGTGAACTTATTTGTACACCAGACGTGTGCTTCCCAACTCAATCAGAGCTTATGGGGACTTGGGTTTGGAAAATAAATATTTGCATAATAAGAACCCTCTGCCACCCTGTAATGACTCTTTTAACTTTGTAAATTGATGATCCCACATGCAGACATAGTTTGCATTTAAGGATTTACCTTTAAACTCAACCATCATAATAAATGACCCTCCTGATCTATGTCTGTGGACATTTGCTTTGATATCTTAATATTTTGATGTGTAGGGTTGATTAGTAAGACTGAGCAAACTGTATGGTCTCCTTCTACTCTTTCTCCCTAGAATCTCAGGAGAGGGCTAAAGAGGTTAGGTGGCCCATACAGGCAGTATAGAAAGACCAAGTCTCATTAGCATCTTAGGGTGTTGAGCCATCATCCTACACCAGCATCCCAGGGGTACACATGGATCATTACTGAGACCTGCCATAACTTTTTGTTTCAGGGATTAGCTTTTCCAACACCATTGCTACAGGAAATGTTTTGAAAAATGTTCCTGAGAATTATTTCCTGTGGCATCTTGCTTTCCTATTGCCACTCTCATGACCCTCTTTGAAGCAGGTAATGATTAGAACTCTCATTTCAAATTATCCTTGCTTCCCCTCTGGATTTATACACAGGACGTATTTATCCTTTCTTCAAAGAAAGTCTCAAAGTTCTACACAGTGTATTTTTTCAAGATGTTAAATACTTCTATTTACTACAAACAGATCATACTTGCTTTCTATGAAATACCCTAGAAACATAATAGATTTCATTAGTTGGGGCTCCAAAATATTTAGTTTTAAGTACCATAAAAGTTTTGATGCCACTCGCTTTTTTTTTTTATTCCTTCATTATCGTGTCAAGAAACGAAGCCTGTTTATGAACTCCACATGGACCTTTTGTGTAATGGTTATGAGCAGATTTTAATGAAATTTGAGAGTGTCTCTAGAGATCACAGATACTGGGGCCTTTAACATTGCAGTGTTGCTTAGCAACCTGGAAGTCATTACATTTCCAGGCTCTGTAATAGCATGATATACTTTTCTTTGCCAGTCCCTGATGAGAATGTAAGGGAAATAATCCCTTTCTAAAGGTTGCACTCTAGGAGTGGGCAGCAAAATAGATTTTTTTTTTCTCTTCTCATGGTCTGGGCAGGTTTTAATTCAGTTCACAAGCATTGTTTTTTGAATGTTGCATGTGGCAGAATGAAATAGATTCTAAGATGATATTCGTAAAAGGTCGGTCTACTGTTCTGAAATTTATTGTAAATACCATAGAAGTTGTTAACATATGCATGTACCTTTCACTATGTTGAAAAGATTTGGCTTATTCATTGACTACCAGTGAATCCAAGAATGTCTGCTTATTCAGTTCAGGTATTTGCAGGTACCAGACAGGTTTTAAGAGTATAGGAAAACCATATGTTTTAGGTGGGAAAGCTTGACTTATTGACTATCTTTGGAAAGATATTTTTATAATTTTTCTAAAGCAGTATCTTTCTAGGTTATAAAAGAATAGACAGTTTTACATGAAGTTCATAGCAGCATTGTTGATGATAGGCAAAAAGTAGAAACAATCCAAACATCCATCACCTGATGAATGAACAAATAAAATGTGGTATATCCATACAATGGAATATTATCTGGCCATGAAAGGGAGTGAAGTACTGATGTGTGCTACAACAAGGATGAACCTTGAGAGCATGGTGCTAAGTGAAAGAAATCCCACACAAAATACCACACATTGCACAATTCCATTTATGTGAACCCTAGAATAGACAAACCTATAGAGACAGAAGGATTAGTGGTTGCCAGGGCTCGAAAGGGAGGGGAGGAAAGAGACTGCTAATGCATATGGGGTTTGGGGAGGTGATGAACATGATCTAGAACCAATTGTGATGGTGGTTACAAACCTTTGTGAATATACTGAAAACCGGTGAATTGAACACTTTTAAAATGATGAGATTTGGGAGGAGTCAAGATGGCGGAGAAGTAGCAGGCTGAGACTACTTCGGGTAGCGGGAGATCAGCTAAATAGCTTATCTAAAGATTGCAAACACCTACAAATCCAACGGGAGATTGAAGAGAAGAAGAACAGCAATTCCAGAAACAGAAAATCAACCACTTTCTGCAAGGTAGGACTGGCGGAGAAGTGAATCCAAAGCGACGGGAAGATAGACCGCGGGGGGAGGGGCCGGCTCCCGGCGAGCGGCAGAGCAACGGAGCAAAATCAGGACTTTTAAAAGTCTGTTCCGCTGAGGGACATCGCTCCAGAGGCTTAACTGGGGTGAAGCCCAGGCCGGGTAAGCGCGGCCTCAGGTCCCGCAGGGTCGCAGAAGGATCGGGGGTGTCTGAGTGTCGCAGAGCTTACCGGTGTTAGAGCGGGGAAGCCGGCTGCAGAGACAGAGCCGAGGAGTGACTCTCAGCTCGGGGTTGCCTTGAGCCGGTCGCAGGCTCGGTTGGCTCGGAGCGCGGCCGGAGGCCAGGGTGACGGGAGTGATTGGGCGCTGTTCTTTGGGGGCGCACTGAGGAGTGGGGCCCCGGGCTCTCGGCTCCTCTGGGCCAGAGACCGGGAGGCCGCCATCTTCATTCCTGTCCTCTGGAACTCTACGGAAAGCGCTCAGGGAACAAAAGCTCCCGAAAGCAAACCCGAGCGGATTACTCAGCGCAGCCCTGGGTAAGGGCGGTGCAACTCCGCCTGGGGCAAAGACACTTGAGAATCACTACAACAGGCCCCTCCCCCAGAAGATCAACGGGAAACCCAGCCAGGACCAAGTTCACCTACCGAGGAGTGCAGTTTCAATACCAAGGAGAGCGGCGGAATTCCAGAGGAGAAGAAAGCAAAGCACAGAACTCATGGCCTTCTCCCCATGATTTTTTAGCCTTGCAGTTAATTTAATTTTTTTTCTTTTTCAATTTTTTTTTCTTTTTCTCTTCTTCTGCTAAATTTTTTTAACTTTTACCGTGTTCTTTTTTAACGTTTTTTAAATAGTTTATCTAATATATATATATATTTTTCCTCTTTTTATATTTTTTCTTTATCGGCTTTCTTTTTTTAAATAGTTTCTTTTTTTTTTCTTTTTGAACCCCTTTTTATCCCCTTTCTCCCCCCTCACAATTTGGGATCTCTTCTGATTTGGCTAAAGCATATTTTTCCTGGGGTTGTTGCCACCCTTTTAGTATTTTACTTGCTCCTTCATAAACTCTTATCTGGACAAAATGACAAGGCGGAAAAATTCACAACAAAAAAAAGAACAAAAGGCAGTACCAAAGGCTAGGGACCTAATCAATACAGACATTGGTAATATGTCAGATATAGAGTTCAGAATGACGATTCTCAAGGTTCTAGCCGGGCTTGAAAAAGGCATGGAAGATGTTAAAGCAACCCTCTCGGGAGATATAAAAGCCCTTTCTGGAGAAATAAAAGAACTAAAATCTAACCAAGTTGAAATCAAAAAAGCTATTAATGAGGTGCAATCAAAAATGGAGGCTCTCACTGCTAGGATAAATGAGGCAGAAGAAAGAATTAGCGATATAGAAGACCAAATGACAGAGAATAAAGAAGCTGAGCAGAAGAGGGACGAACAGCTACTGGACCACGAGGGGAGAATTCGAGAGATAAGTGACACCATAAGACGAAACAACATTAGAATAATTGGGATTCCAGAAGAAGAGGAAACAGAGAGGGGAGCAGAAGGTATACTGAGAATAATTCTCAGAAGAGAATTATTGGAGAGAATTTCCCCAATATGGCAAAGGGAACAAGCATCAAAATTCAGGAGGTTCAGAGAACCCCCCTCAAAATCAATAAGAATAGGTCCACACCCCGTCACCTAATAGTAAAATTTACAAGTCTTAGTGACAAAGAAAAGATCCTGAAAGCAGCCCGGGAAAAGAAGTCTGTAACGTACAATGGTAAAAATATTAGATTGGCAGCAGACTTATCCACAGAGACCTGGCAGGCCAGAAAGAGCTGGCATGATATATTCAGAGTACTAAATGAGAAAAACATGCAGCCAAGAATACTATATCCATCTAGGCTATCATTGAAAATAGAAGGAGAGATTAAAAGCTTCCAGGACAAACAAAAACTGAAAGAATTTCCAAATACCAAACCAGCTCTCCAGGAAATATTGAAAGGGGTCCTCTAAGCAAAGAGAGACCCTAAAAGTAGTAGATCAGAAAGAAACAGAGACAATATGCAATAACAGTCACCTTACAGGCAATACAATGGCACTAAATTCATATCTCTCAATACTTACCCTGAATGTTAATGGGCTAAATGCCCCAATCAAAAGACACAGGGTATCAGAATGGATCAAAAAACAAAACCCATCTGTATGTTGCCTACAAGAAACTCATCTTAAACCCAAAGACACCTCCAGGTTTAAAGTGAGGGGGTGGAAAAGAATTTACCATGCTAATGGACATCAGAAGAAAGCAGGAGTGGCAATCCTTCTATCAGATCAATTAGATTTTAAGCCAAAGACTATAATAAGAGATGAGGAAGGACACTATATCATACTCAAAGGAACTGTCCAACAAGAAGATCTAACAATGTTAAATATCTATGCCCCTAACGTGGGAGCAGCCAACTATATAAACCAATTAATAACAAAATCAAAGAAACACATCGACAAGAATACAATAATAGTAGGGGATTTTAACACTCCCCTCACTGAAATGGACAGATCATCCAAGCAAAAGATCAACAAGGAAATCAAGGCCTTAAATGACACACTGGACCAGATGGACATCACAGATATATTCAGAACATTTCATCCCAAAGCAACAGAATACACATTCTTCTCTAGTGCACATGGAACATTCTCCAGAATAGATCACATTCTTGGTCCTAAATCAAGTCTCAACCGGTATCAAAAGATTGGGATCATTCCCTGCATATTTTCAGACCACAATGCTCTAAAGCTAGAACTCAATCACAAGAGGAAATTTGGAAAGAACCCAAATACATGGAGACTAAACAGCATCCTTCTAAAGAATGAATGGGTCAACCAGGAAATCAAAGAAGAATTGAAAAAATTTATGGAAACAAATGATAATGAAAACACAACAGTTCAGAATCTGTGGGACACAACAAAGGCAGTCCTGAGAGGAAAATATATAGCGGTACAAGCCTTTCTCAAGAAACAAGAAAGGTCTCAGGTACACAACCTAACCCTACACCTAAAGGAGCTGGAGAAAGAACAAGAAAGAAACCCTAAACCCAGCAGGAGAAGAGAAATCATAAAGATCAGAGCAGAAATCAATGAAATAGAAACCAAAAAAACAATAGAACAAATCAACGAAACTAGGAGCTGGTTCTTTGAAAGAATTAATAAGATTGATAAACCCCTGGCCAGACTTATCCAAAAGAAAAGAGAAAGGACCCAAATAATTAAAATCATGAATGAAAGAGGAGAGATCACAACGAACACCAAAGAAATACAGACACTATGAGCAACTCTACGCCAACAAATTTGACAATCTGGAAGAAATGGATGCATTCCTAGAGACATATAAACTACCACAACTGAACCAGGAAGAAATGGAAAGCCTCAACAGACCCATAACCAGTAAGGAGATTGAAACAGTCATCAAAAATCTCCAAACAAACAAAAGCCCAGGGCCAGACGGCTTCCCGGGGGAATTCTACCAAACATTTAAAGAAGATCTAATTCCTATTCTCCTGAAACTGTTCCAAAAAATAGAAATAGAGGGAAAACTTCCAAACTCATTTTATGAGGCCAGCATCACCTTGATCCCAAAACCAGACAAGGATCCCATCAAAAAAGAGAACTACAGACCAATATCCTTGATGAACACAGATGCAAAAATTCTCGCCAAAATACTAGCCAATAGGATTCAACAGTACATTAAAAGGATTATTCACCACGACCAAGTGGGATTTATTCCAGGGCTGCAAGGTTGGTTCAAATCAACCAATGTGATACAACACATTAATAAAAGAAAGAACAAGAACCATATGATACTCTCCATAGATGCTGAAAAAGCATTTGACAAAGCACAGCATCCCTTCCTGATCAAAACTCTTCAAAGTGTACGGATAGAGGGCACATACCTCAATATTATCAAAGCCATCTATGAAAAACCCACCGCAAATATCATTCTCAATGGAGAAAAACTGAAAGCTTTTCCGCTAAGGTCAGGAACACGGCAGGGATGTCCGTTATCACCACTGCTATTCAACATAGTACTAGAAGTCCTAGCCTCAGCAATCAGACAACAAAAGGAAATTAAAGGCATCCAAATCGGCAAAGAAGAAGGCAAACTATCACTCTTTGCAGATGATATGATACTCTATGTGGAAAACCCAAAAGACTCCACTCCAAAACTGCTAGAACTTGTACAGGAATTCAGTGAAGTGTCAGGATATAAAATCAATGCACAGAAATCAGTTGCATTTCTCTACACCAACAACAAGACAGAAGAAAGAGAAATTAAAGAGTCCATCCCATTTACAATTGCACCCAAAACTATAAGATACCTAGGAATAAACCTAACCAAAGAGACTAAGAATCTATACTCAGAAAAGTATAAAGTACTCATGAAAGAAATTGAGGAAGACACAAAGAAATGGAAAAATGTTCCATGCTCCTGGATTGGAAAAATAAATATTGTGAAAATGTCTATGCTACCTAAAGCAATCTACACATTTAATGCAATTCCTATCAAAGTACCATCCATTTTTTTCAAAGAAATGGAACAAATAATCCTAAAATTTATATGGAACCAGAAAAGACCTCGAATAGCCAAAGGAATATTGAAAAAGAAAGCCAAAGTTGGTGGCATCACAATTCCGGACTTCAAGCTCTATTACAAAGCTGTCATCATCAAGACAGCGTGGTACTGGCACAAAAACAGACACATAGATCAATGGAACAGAGTAGAGAGCCCAGAAATGGACCCTCAACTCTATGGTCAACTCATCTTCGACAAAGCAGGAAAGAATGTCCAATGGAAAAAAGACAGCCTCTTCAATAAATGGTATTGGGACAATTGGACAGCCACATGCAGAAAAATGAAATTGGATCATTTCCTTACACCACACACGAAAATAGACTCAAAATGGATGAAGGATCTCAATGTGAGAAAGGAATCTATCAAAATCCTCGAGGAGAACACAGGCAGCAACCTCTTCGACGTCAGCCGCAGCAACATCTTCCTAGGAACATCACCAAAGGCAAGGGAAGCAAGGGCAAAAATGAACTTTTGGGATTTTATCAAGATCAAAAGCTTTTGCACAGCAATGGAAACAGTTAAAAAAACCAAAAGACAACTGACAGAATGGGAGAAGATATTTGCAAATGACATTCAGATAAAGGGCTAGTGTCCAAAATCTATAAAGAACTTAGCAAACTCAACACCCAAAGAACAAATAATCCAATCAAGAAATGGGCAGAGGACATGAACAGACATTTCTGCAAAGAAGACATCCAGATGGCCAACAGACACATGAAAAAGTGCTCCATATCACTCGGCATCAGGGAAATACAAATCAAAACCACCATGAGATATCACCTCACACCAGTCAGAATGGCTAAAATGAACAAGTCAGGAAATGACAGATGCTGGCGAGGATGCGGAGAAAGGGGAACCCTCCTACACTGTTGGTGGGAATGCAAGCTGGTGCAACCACTCTGGAAAACAGCATGGAGGTTCCTCAAAATGTTGAAAATAGAACTACCCTATGACCCTGCAATTGCACTGCTGGGTATTTACCCTAAAGATACAAACATAGTGATCCGAAGGGGCACGTGCACCCGAATGTTTATAGCAGCAATGTCTACAATAGCCAAACTATGGAAAGAACCTAGATGTCCATCTACAGACGAATGGATAAAGAAGAAGTGGTATATATATACACAATGGAATACTATGCAGCCATCAAAAGAAATGAAATCTTGCCATTTGCGACGACGTGGATGGAACTAGAGGGTATCATGCTTAGCGAAATAAGTCAATCGGAGAAAGACAACTATGTCATATGAGGGAGAGGAGATGCAACATGGGGGGTTGAGGGGGTAGGAGAAGAGTAAATGAAACAAGATGGGATTGGGAGGGAGACAAACCATAAGTGACTCTTAATCTCACAAAACAAACTGAGGGTTGATGGGGGGATGGGGTTGGGAGAGGGGGTGGGCTTATGGATATTGGGGAGGGTATGTACTATGGTGAGTGCCGTGAAGTGTGTAAATCTGGCGATTCGCAGACCTGTACCCCTGGGGATAAAAATATATGTTTATAAAGCTGTAAAAAAAAAAAAAAAAGAAAAAGAAAAAAGAAAGGATGAATACCCAAGTTTTGTAGCAACATGGACGGGACTGGAAGAGATTATGCTGAGTGAAATAAGTCAAGCAGAGAGAGTCAATTATCATATGGTTTCACTTATTTGTGGAGCATAACAAATAGCATGGAGGACAAGGGGAGATGGAGAGGAGAAGGGAGTTGAAGGAAATTGGAAGGGGAGGTGAACCATGAGAGACTATGGACTCTGAAAAACGATCTGAGAATTTTGAAGGGGTGGGGGGTGGGAGGTTGGGTGCACCAGGTGGTGGGTATTGTAGAGGGCACGGATTGCATGTAGCACTGGGATGGTGCAAAAATAATGAATACTGTTATGCTGAGAAAATAAAAAAATTAAAAAAAAATGAGATTTGTGTTATGTGAACTTGTTATAAACAAATTACAGTATCCAAAAAAAAATAATAATAATAAAAGGAATATATAACCATGGTAGGAAACTTGGGAAATATCTGAGTAAAAAGAAGAAAATCATCCTTAAACTTATAATCCATACAATTACCATGGTTAATGTATTGTTTCATTCTGGATACACATGATCTATATGTATGTATTTGTGTGTGTGTGTGTGTGTACATATGCACAAACACACATGTATATTGACATATTTCTAAATGATTAGAGATTTTAAGTCATGGTGGTAAAAAATTCATGTGTTTACCTTGATTCCCCACAAATTCCATCAGAATGATCAATATAAATAAAAAATAAATTTAAAAAATAAAGTAAAAAATTTAAAAATTAAAAAAATAAGCAGAAGTGCCTAGTCTCACTGAAAACAAGGAAAAGGATCAGTAATAGATGTTTAATTTGGGGAATTTCTAGAAGACAGCAATTAGTTTAAGAGAGAGGGTATTCTGAATTTAGGAGACCTCAGATCATCACAGGTGAAGAAGCATGTTTACGGAGAAGCTTTAGAAGAATCCCAGGCTCAGGGTCAGCCGGGGCTCAGAGGCAGTGCAGAGCATAGGCCCTGGCCACAGCCTTGGACCTGCTCAGCACAGGAATTGCCCCAAGGTGCTCTGTGGTAGCTGCAAGGGTGACTGAATTTGGTCTGGGCTGTCCTGGCCTACCAGAGCCACTGCCCTCCACCAAAGTGAATTGAATGCTCAACTTTCTGACTCTGTTCCTCCTCCGAATTTAAGTCAACTCATTTTCATTTCGTCCAGGGCAAAGCTGCCCATTTCTCTCAGCAGCCTCTGCTTAGCAGAGATTCCCTAAGGAATCCTAAGTGAGATTTTACAAATTCCTGAGGTGGCTACCAGAAACTCACACATATAGATCTTCATTTGTGAATATGATAGACAAAGAAGAAATCAGTTACTGGACATTTGAGGAAAGTCTGTAGCCAAAGAATGGCCACAGGTGAGCCAAAAAAAGCCAGTGGTTACAGGGGAAAAAAAAGAAACAAGACTTAAAAAAAAAAATTCCAATTAGTATCCTTATAAAGATTTTAAAGATTATTGCATTTGTAAAATAAAACATGGCTTTCAAATTTTAAAACCCAGTAGAGAGGTTGAGTAACAGAATAAACTCTGACAAAAGCCAAGTGAATTATTTATAAAACCAACCTGAAGAGTTCTTTCTGAACACAGAGTGAGAGAAATGTTAAGAACTGTGGCAGACGGATCCAGAAAATCCAGTAGCCTTTCAGGGCAACAGTCTATTAGTACCACAGGTCTGGTGATCCACCCAAATTAATTACCGTCTTGGCATGGGAAGAGGGATTGAACACCTGACTATGGTATGTGGATGTTCCTTCCACATCCTTCCAGGAGTGCAATCTGCTTATAGGCTATATGCATAAATGTATAGGTATACTTACTGTGTATCTGTTTGCAAACTGCTCTCCCGTGGAGCTATATATACACACAATAAGTGTGTGTGTGTGTGTGTGTGTGTGTGTGTGTGTGTGTGTGTGTGTGTCTGTATGTATGTATGTCAGGTGTGTTTTCTAAAGATAGGTATTTGGGGCATTTCATTTGTAGAATCTATTGAACTGGGTGCTGATTGTTTTGTAATGTTTAAAACATAAGGTGTATAATATTACTCTTGGAAGAACTTATTTTCTAGGGAGTTACATATATTTCCAAAACTATAATATACAAATAAAAGATGATCCCATCCCTTTTCCCTTGTATTTCGTCTAAATAGTCACCCCTCTTTGATGCTGAGCTAATGGGAACCACCAGCAATGTCATTAGCCCCATGAGTTCCTTGAGTTTCCATTGAAATAAATTTTTTTTAATCTTTTTTATTTTCTTATTTTTAATGGGGATATAATTGATATACAACATTAATTTCAGGTGTACAATGTAATGATTGGATATGTGTATATATTGTGAAATGATCATCACACCTAAGTCTGGTTAACATCCATCACCACATCTCTTTTCTTTAAGGATAGCCATTTTAAAAGGTATAAGGTGATGTCTCACTGTATTTTTAATGTGCATTTCCTTTTTTCATTTTAAATTAAATTTAGTTAACATATAATGTGTATTATTAGGTTCAGGGTAGAGTTTAGGGATTCATCAAGTCTTAAGAGGATTTCAAGAGTGGAATTGAACTCGGGGAATCTATGAAGCCATGTGACCAGGATTCCTTGTCTGGTCCCAAGGGCTGTCTATATGGGGTGTCCTTAATACCTAAATGCTGCTTGCTGTTTGCTTTGAGAGCATCTCTGGCCTTTGCGATGGTGCCACTGTGAGACTGTCCATCTTTTCTGGATTAGCAGATCTAACCCAGGCAGCCTTTCAGATGTGTGATTAACAGATCACCCTTTGTTGAGATACACAGTGAATCTATCCAGATGCTTCCTGAATGATTCAGTTTGCAATATGGAGTATTTGATTTAAACCAATTTAATCTATGTCTTTAACCAAAAATATCAGTTGTCCTAATTTGATTTTTAAAAAGACTTTAGTTTATTTGATACAACTTTAGGATGTGATGTTCTTTCCATTGAGGTGGGTGAAGTCTGAACTTCGACGAGATGCTTGTTCAGCATTCCCAGTGAAAGAGCTCAGTCAAATGGTAAAGAGGCTTGGGGGGTTACTGTTTACTGCGACATGAAGAAGCATTCACCCAGGGTGGACCCCAGTAAAAACACCTAGATTTCCAGACCAGATATTGAGATTACCCAGCAAAAATCCGAATCCAGCATGTTGAAATAGTACCATCTCAGGGCTAGTTTGATGGTGTGATGGAGTCCACAACCTCCAGCCCCTTGCTACTCAAAATGTGGTCGCAGACCTGTAGCAGCTTTATTACTAGGAAGCACATTTGAAATGCAGAATTTTGGGTCCCACCTTGTGCCTGCTGAATCAGAATCTGCATGTCAGCTTGTCCCCCAGGAGATTCATGGGCACACTCATGGGCAGGGAGGGAGGGGGGAAGGAAGAAGAAAGCGGGAGGGGGAGGAAAAGGAAAAGGAAAAAGGAAGGAAAAAAAAACTACTCTAGGGTCTGCTCCTGCAAATCCAGAGTGGGTGGTTACTGAAGCCATAAAAAAGATCTGGGTCTGAGAGATTCCCTTCTCAGAATCCAGTCTCTCTTGAGCCAATTGCATGTACTTTTAGCTGTGTTTTCAAGAAGAAACTCTTCTCGGTCTCCATAAGAGACTCTTATCGGTGTCTGTCCATTTATTTCTAGAAGACCTGTTAACATCTACTTTTGGTAATCTTTTTATTTCTTATTTTAATTTTTCTTATATTGGAACATGATCATGACATTCAAAGTTGACATAACTGTTTATGGTTTCTGTTTCTAAAAGCTCGTTTAACTAGTACAGAATTCACAAGGGGAGAGACTTTGAACAGCACGAGAAGAGAAATACCAGGGAGAGAATATTGATTAAATAAGCCCGTGAAACAGACTAGCAGAAAGTGTGAGAGTTTTCCCGTCTGCTAAAATGATAATATCCACATACAAATGCATTAATAATGCAGTCATGTGGACAAAGGGCCCAGCTTGGGGTCTGGCAGAGGGCAGGGAGCCAACGTTGTTTCTGATCAATCATTTCAGGGGCAGAGGCCAGGAAGTGAGGATGGGGGGGCAGTATTGAGTGAGCCCTTTTAGTCATCACCAGTGACTGGATTGAGAGAGGACACTCGGGCATAGCTAGGCAGGTTCAGACCTCTCTGTCAGTTACCTGCTGTGTCCTTGGACAAGTCACTTGACATCTCAGATCGGAGTACATCTACCTGCTGGAGCCCTCATGTAAGGATTACAGGAGATAATAGTCCAGCACATCACTGATCACAGCACAGACAAAGCCATCAGTAAAGGCATCCATGCCTGCGCATGCGCACAGGGATAGGCTTTGGAAATGGCAAGTGTATTTCCAGATCCTTAGGACCCAGGTATCTGTTCCTACCAGACTGTAGACTTACTGTAGAACTTACTCTCTCAGTGAATGCCAATGCTGTTTGAGAACACACATCCTTCCTATGTGCAATACACACCTTCCACCCAGGGCTTCGGTGACAGGGGACTGGCCGGCACACTGCATAATGCATACAGTTTTATTGCTTGCCTCTGTGAGAAGCTGGAGCTCAGAAGTCAGTTTTAGAGCAGTCCCCGTCGGACGTGGTGAAGCAGCCCTGGGCCAGCAGCAGTCTCCCGGCACAGAGGAGGCCTCTGTTGTCTGCTTCCCCAAACCAGGGATCAACCTTGCTGTGTCTCCGGAGAGCTCAGAGCTGTCAACAGAGCTGCTCATGACTTATGCATGAAGCCAGGTGATCCCATCTGGCCTCCCTCAAGGTCTTGACCCTTCCTTGGCCCTTCCCTGCGGCCAACATGGAATCCTTAGCCCCTGGGGAACCAAGGCTTGTTGCCAATTACTGTGGGTATCTCTCTGTGCTCCCCCAAAGAGCTCCTTGTGCCTTGTTAGGCTTAATTACATGGCCCCTGAGAGCTGGAGCCTGTGGTTTGAGGCTCACCAGTGGCCCTGGGGCATTCTGAGGAGGGGCAGCAGGGCTCCTGGGGTTCACAGTGCAGCGGTGCACACGCTTGCCGCCTCCTTGACCACGCCAAAGGCTGGAGGGTGGCCAGGCTGCTGCTGCAGTTCACACTGGAGACTGTGTCACCCCACAAAAACCTTCTAGGAACAGTGCATCCAGGATAGGGTGCCTGGATCTCCTGAGCTTCTGAGCCATTGAGAACCTGGAATGTTCTCTGCTGCTAAGTGCAGGGAATTCCAGTTCTTGTTGCCAACTGTTAATCAAATGACTTTAAAAACTAGGGATATGTGGATATTAATAGCTCCATTTTTCCTTTGAGGACATTGAGGCACAGGAACCCAGGTGAGTAGGTTGTAGATCCTGGATTGGAACCCGCGTATTTTACCTTAACATCTTTAACCATCATCGTGAATCGCGTATGTCGTGTCATATTTACCCCAAAGAGGAGAAAATTATGCACCTAAAGTGGATAAGAGGATAAATTTTATCACAATTTTTTTTTAAATTGAAAAAAAAAAAAAGAGAAGAATTGCCAAAATCCTCCAGGGTCTACTTTTATAAATGTGTGGCTAATTTGAATGTTCCTAACTGATCTCTGTTTTCAGTAGCCTGAATGTGTCAATCTCTAACTCAATTATAAATTCTAGCTTTTCCCTTAAAGTTGTGTTTTCTTAAAAAAAAAAAAATCCCCCAATAATTTGGTGCCCTCATTCTTAGGAACTTTCTGTATATGTGTTGGCAACTATTCTTAAGGGCTGCATTTCTCATATCCTTTAATCCACATGTCTATGCCAGTTTTTAGGTCACACCTGAAATGAATTTGCTAGTCCTGGCCATCTTTCTTAAAGTTAACCCTCTGCTGTCTTCTGTGGCTGGGAAGTGGGTTATTCTAGCTAATTGAGGCATCTAATTAATATTGTCCCAGGAAACTAAACTGCGGTAAGTTACGCTTATCAGCAAAACTCTTTTAAAAACTACGTTAGTCTTGGGGCGCCTGGGTGGCTCAGTGGGTTAGGCCGCTGCCTTCGGCTCAGGTCATGATCCCAGGTCCTGGGTTCAAGCCCCACATCGGGCTTTCCGCTCGGCGGGGAGCCTGCTTCCTCCTCTCTCTCTGCTTGCCTCTCTCTCTGCTTGTTGTTATTGTGATTTCTCTCTGTCAAATAAATAAATAAAATCTTTAAAAAAAAAAAACAAAACAAAACAAAACAAAACAAAACAAAACAAACTACGTTAGTCTTACCTTGACTGTTTTGAGCTCCTTTCTTTCTTTCTTTCTTTCTTTCTTTCTTTCTTTCTTAGAGAGAGAATGTGTGCGCATGAGTGGAAAGGGGCAGAAGGAGAGGGAGAAAGAATCTGAAGAACACGCTGCACTGAGTACAGAGCCCGACATGGGGCTCGATCCCATGACCATGAGATCAGTGTCCTCAAGAACCAAGAGTCAGACATTTAACCAGCTGAGCCACCTGGGCACCCGTGTGATATGAACGTCAGAACACCAAGTGTAGGCTTATTTGATTATTTTGTTGTTATTGTTTTATGAGCATGGCTGAAGTTCTTACTTCATAATGATGTAAAATCAAACAAAACAAAACAAAACAAAACCAGCCACCTTCCTTTGAAACAACACCAAAGCATTACAATCTATCTTTAAAATTTCTATGGCAGAAAGTTGCATTTAATATACACCCATCATATCAAAATTTGAGTAAGGTGCTGCATTTTATTATCATGATTAATATTACACAATCACAGAAAGGTACAGAGAACAAAATAACAAAACAGTCTAGTCACCACCACCCACTGAGGTGCTGCTTTGAAAAGATATCTTAGTGAGTCATGCTAGGGTATGAAAACGTATAGTAATGTGGCGATGGAAAAAAAACCCCAAATAATGATGTATTTTCAGCAGTTGAGTCTTTGAGCTTATAGGCACTTTTATGGACAATGCATACCATATTCTGGGGGATTCAGTCTTCTGCCTCTGCAGGGAATGGCCCATGTCAGTCCTGACTCCAGGGAGAGATGAGTTTATGTTCAAGAGCACTTGGCAAACAGCCGGATAAGAAATGAGCACTTTTTTTTTTTTTAAAGATTTTATTTATTTATTTGTCAGAGAGAGAGGGAGAGAGAGCAAGCACAGGCAGACAGAATGGCAGGCAGAGGCAGAGGGAGAAGCAGGCTCCCTGATGAGCAAGGAGCCCGATGCGGGACTCGATTCCAGGACGCTGGGATCATGACCTGAGCCGAAGGCAGCTGCTTAACCAACTGAGCCACCCAGGCGTCCCTAGAAATGAGCACTTTTGATAATTCTGCATATTTTTTCCTGAACTTCATGTTATCAAATCCATTTCCTCTTAATCAAATCTAAGTTTACTGTGTTCTATTTTAAATCTTTTAAAAGATCTCCAAACCCATTATTTCCCCCCATCTTTCTTGTCAGCTGATGAGTATTCTTCATATTTCACTGGGAAAACAGAGGCCATCAGAGGAGAACTGCCTCCAACTCCTTTCCCAACATGGCAGCCTCCCTGCATCTGTGCTACTCCCCTCCTGCCCTCCATTCCTGCCCTGACCTTTCTCTTCCCTCTTGCTCAGGGATGTTTCTCTGACCTCTTTCCTGCATTGTCATTGTCCCCTTTGCTGGGTCCTTCCTATCAGAGCACCGTTTGCTGTTACATCACCCACTTTTAGAAAGGCTTAAACTTCTGTTGACCCACATTCCTGCCTAACTGCCCCATTTCTCTGCCCCCATCCCAGCAAAACCCCTTGGGATGCAGCTAGTGAGCTTTCACTCCCAACCCTCTATCAGACAGCTCTCACTGTGACAGCTGGTGACCTGTCCTTCCCCAGCTTGCCTTTCACTTGCCCTGTGGCACATTGGTGGCTCTCACCTTTGGGAAACTCTCTCCTCCCTGAGTTTCTGGGAATGGAATGTTGTCCTGCTCCATCTCCATTCAGTCCTCAGAAAGCTCAGCCAGTTCCTTGCCTCTCTGGTCACCTTCATATTTGCTCCTTCAAGCCCCCGAACTTAAGCCTGATGGCATCCAGCCTGTTCTATACTGTCACTCTGCTGACTGTCATACCTCAGACTTCCTGTTCCCCACCCAGCCTCACAGTCTGTTCTCAACATGGTAGCCAGGATAATCCCTTTCAACCCGAAGTGACATCATGGTGCTCTTTCTCAGAGCAAAACCTATGAGGCTCTTACAAGTTGGCCTCCACCCCAACCCATCTCATCAGCTGTCCTACTGCTTTTCTTCTTGCTTACGTCAGTCCAGACCCACGGCCCCCTCCTCAGACATCCCAGGCATGCTTGTACCTCAAGGCCTGTATAAGGGCTGTACCTTCTTTCTGGATGATTCCTTCCCACACCCTGGCTTCACCCCTTCTTTCAGATCTTGACTCAAGGGTGACTGGGACAGAGACCTTCCCGGTCAGCCTTTCTTTTCTGTGCCCTTCACCTATTGACCAGCTTCCTTTTTCTTCATTACACTCATTGTTATGCTGTGTTGTCTGTCAGTTTGTTCATTTTCTATTGTTTTTCTTCCTCACTAGGATATAAACACTGTGAGGACAAGGAGTTCATCTGTTTTTAGCATTGCTTCTGCATCCCTGCCACCTAGAGTTGTACCAGGAATATCTGATTTCTTTAAATAAATGAATGGCTTTGGAGCCTTCTCCTGCCCTGGATAGACTGAAGCCACAAGCTGTGCAGTAGAGCCCACTCTTTCACACTATGTTTGCCCACAAATGCCCTGTGGCTTGAGAATGTGCAGGAGGCCATGTGCATAATGGTGTACAGCATGGACTCTGAGATTAAAACCTGGCTCCACTGTGACCTTAGGTTACTTAACCTGCCGGCGCCCCAGTGTCCTCATCTGTAAAATGGAATTGTAATAGTCCTCTCCTAGTGTAGGTTTCTTGTGAGACTCAGAAGAATTACTTCTGCAAAAGCAGAACAGTGCCCAGCATATGCTAGGTACTATCTATGTGTTTGCTCTATTATTTTAACTCCCCTTTGGATCTGCCATGACACCTGCCACAGTAGCCTGAATTCAGTGGCAGTCATCAAATCCATGTCTCCTGTTGGGGAGACAACCCAAGGGAGAACAGGTGATGTGTTAGATCAGCAGGTAGCAGACCTAGTCCCGAGCCACTCCCATTTCATGTCTGCATTCAACAAAAGTGCCGAGCCCTACCCTGTGCCACGTTCAGTGTTGGGCATTGGGCAGAGTGATAAGCAAACACAGCCCAGTCACTAGTTTCAGGGAGCTCTCCACCCTGCTTATATAGCTATGGGATCTTGGTGTCCCACCCACTCGGAGGAGCTGACAATGAGGGAGGTAGACCAAATGCAATCTGTAATTTCACCTTACCGGCTCCCATGCATCCCAGGGTTGGTGTGGCCTTCCCCCCATCTTAGTGCACTGGCATTTGGGGTTTGACGGGTTGTGCCCCATATAGCACTGACACATTGACCTACTGAGTGGAGCGGCTGCTTATTCCTTCCAAGATCACATTCACAAGGAGGAAGGTTTCAATTTCAGGTTTAAGTCTAAGTGTCTGCTCTATACTGGGGAACCTTGGCCAAGGTTCTTCCTGAAACATTCTCTTAATTTCAATAAACTAGAGATTTCAACATCTGCCCTGCAGGTTATTGTAAGGATCAGAGGCTTACCCAAATGTCCTCACATATTCCAGGCTTTTAGGGTCACCATTTCTTTTAACCTCCACATAAAATAATTGATGTGCCCTAGGGTCCAGCACTCCCCCATGGTTGCAGGAGACGCCTAAGAAGTAAAAGGGGCTGAGAATCAGTTGGTCTCTTGTACCCCAAATCCCTGCTTGCTTCTCATGATCACACCTTTTGGTATTCCTGTCCTTTCTCACCCTGTTTTGCTTAAAACTTGCACCTCAGGCTTCATCTCTCATCCCTCAGCATTCTACTTCCCCAAGGTTGGGGAGGGGGCATTTTCCACTTGCTGCCTGAACTGTTAAGTCTCATTCTACCTTGCATCCCACTTCCCAGCTGCCCCCCCCCCACTTCCTTCAACTCCTGCTGCCTCAGCCTTGGGGCCTACCCAGGACTTGACCTGCCGCTTGAACCTGCTCACCAGACTCCTAGCTCTCTGGACTTTGCCTGGTTCCACCTCACCTTCTACCCCACTCTTGTCTTCCTAATGGGCCACCTAAACCAGAGACATGTTTTTTTCCCCCGTAGCTAGCAAAATTAAATCTTTATTTTTATTTTCTGATTGCACAAGTAACATGACTCTTTGTTATACAATTCAAGTGTTACAGAAATGACTGAGAAAATTAAAAATCCCAGAGAAAAGAATCCTATGAAATGCACTGTCTCACAACCGCCTTTTAGCACTGGCTTGTATGGCATGGAGTTTTAAATCTGGCTAGTCACAGTTAATAAATAGTGGGGACATAAAGGATATCGTTTCCAATGTTATGATTTATAATACTACCACATCCTCAGAGCTCTGTGAGTGATCGCATCAGAAAAGAATGGTCAGAATCACTGAGAATTCAGAGAGAAGAGAGATGAGCAAGAGACAGAACACTAGATAATTCACATCTGATGATAACAAATCAAATGTATTCCTGCCAGGCAGCTTCAGGCCTCCTCTGTGTGTCTGACACGTCCTGATGACTGTCACGTCTCAATCTCCTATTCATAGGACCTGATGTTCTTTGAGTGATCCTGGGAAGTCACAGTAGAACCAATGAGCAGTTGGGCACAGAGAACACAAGGGGACAGGGCCCCTCCTTGGAGGCCTGCAAATATAAACAGAAATTCAATTATGAGGGTCATGACCTATTTTTCATCTCACCATGGTAAGAATGATAAACAAGTTACATGTAAGGGAAAATGACTTGATAGTTAAATGAAATATCCAGGTGTTTATCTAAAAGAGACTGTGGGATATCCTTGGGGCTAGCAGTCTGGTTTGCATCGAGTATCTATTCATAAGTTTTCTGTTTTGAATTTGATGACATTTTTAAGCTAGCTGTTTCATTTTAGCATACCCAGTAATGAAATAAACAAAGTGTGAATATGAGACAGTGCTAGTTAAACATTTATACCAGCCCTACCCTGTCATTTCTTGAAACTATTAAAATGTAATGTTTTTATATGAAATCATTATAAATTTATAACAAGTCTAATCTGTGGTGATGCGCTGTTCCATGGACTGTGAATTATTGTTCTAAATTTCGGGTGGCAGATGCTTTCTCTGAGAGATGGTGCCGAGATGATTAGTTCCTATGATGCAGTGTAAGAATATGTCTTTAATTTGCATAAAACATGAGTGCTGATTATACAGTTTGATTTGAGACCTTCTACAATATTTTTCCCAAACAACAATCTTGACAATCAGCTCTCTTACAATAAGGAAGTGCTGATTGATTATGAATACTGCCCTGAAGACTTTCTACCCCCAAATCTCCATTAAAAATGTATCCATAGAGATGAGGACACTAAAAAAAAAATTACTAAGTCCAGGATGGGTGCAGTAATGAGCTGTAAGCAGAAGTTAGTTTCTGCAAAGCTTTGCTGAGCCCAAGGGCATGGGGTTTGGAGGTTGAGATTCAACCCAGGATTGGATCCCTCTTCCCAGGGCGAGGCTTAGATGTGGGTAAACCAAAAGCTACCATTTCTTGAGGTGATAGAAGAGTAATAAGAATGCCTTTCCACCTCAAAGTGTCTCTGTCCTCCCTAAACGTCATCATCAGTTCCTAATATTCTACCATCAGGGATCTCTCTTTGGGGAACAAGCTCTCATTAATAGGCAGGCACTCTTAGAAAGGTGATGTTTTAACCCTCACCATAGTTAGTTCATGGGCAAATAAGAGTTTTTCCAATGTGGTGGAGAGCTGAGAGCAACTCCTTCAAGAATGATGACTACAATAGAAACAAATCAGGGCTTTGATACATGTACGAGGTGGGAGGGGGGGAAGACAGTGACCCAGATCACTGGGATCCACAAGCAAAAGTGGGGTCAACAAGCCATTCTGGATTTCCATAATATAACAGAGGGCAAATGTTTACCTGGAGAAGAGTGCACAGTAGTTCTTGTCTACAATTATATATGCCTGTAGTGAAAACAGATTTGGAAATTAAGTTATACTCTAGTAAACAGTTTCTTTGGTGGGCTGGCAGATCTGCCTCAGAGTAGGGCCCTCATTTCTTGAGATTCCAGGACCCTTGTATAATCTGGGCTCTGCCAAGCTTTTGCCTGCTTCCTAACTTAAAAGCAGAAAGTACAATAAAGAGTACTTCCTCTATTGTGTCTTGACCTCAGGGAGCTCCCTGTCCTATTGAGCAAGAAGCACATTACCACCCAGTGTTTGTTTAGAAGGTGAAATAAAAAACTTCAACAAAATTGAGAATTACCTGTAAATGTGCTCTATAAATGAGATAGCTGAAAATGAGACCATTGAAAACCATTCTCCACTGAAATCTCTGAAACAGTCAGAGAAGCTTGATTTGCAGTGGATGCAATTTATGGAAATGGCAGCCAGTAATGCTTGGGAAATGAGAAGTCCCTGCCAAGTCACTCAAGTCTTTTAGTAAAAGAAAATTGGTCCTCGTGATCTCATAAGGCTTTCCCTATGAGATCATGATTCCAGCACAGCCTCTGCTCAGCCATAGTGGACTGATGGGAGAAGGAGGGGCCACAGAGTAGCCAGTGATACACCAAGCATGGTGCCCACAACTGAACTACATATCCCAGCATCCCTTACATTTGGGTTCTAGCCAGTTGCTGGAACATATATATGTGAGCTTCTTTATTGAGGTTTCTTAGGAGGCAAAGTTCCCTTTTCCTCTCTTTCTCTTTCTTTGCCCATTTGCCAGCTGGATACAAAGGGTTCTGAGACCCCCATGGGATAGTGAAGCCAGAAGATGGAGGGAGCATGTGTCTCTGAGGCACCAGGTAGCAGGTGCCTTTTGAAACTTGCATTGAACTTCAGAGGAGACAAAAGTAAACTTATAGGCCCCTGAGATTTGGGTAGTAGGAGTGGTAAGGACTGTTAATGTCATTTAGCATCTTTTTTTTTTTCTGGTTTAAGTTTTTTTTGTTTTGGAGCATCATTTTGACTAATGTAGTAGGTTAGCCTATGGAAGTAGATTGGAAAGTTGTAACGGAGACTTTCCTTGTTTTGCTTTAGTTATTATTGACTTCCTGTCAGTCCAGTCTATACCAGATTGTTCATCAAATATATCAGTACAAATGTGTGCCTATTTCCCCAGCCCTTTCAGTGAACATTATCTGGTTTATACTCAGTGAGGTAGGTCATTGCTTAGTGCAGCCAAGCCCTGCTTATTCTAACCAGTGGGAACTTGATGGCCAGAGAGAGTTCTAAGATGGGAAGACCCAGGAGCAATGAACACCAAGCTTAGAATGACACAGAGTAAGCAGGAGGCAGTATCCCTGGGAGAGGCCAAAGTCAAGTTGTTTCTTTGATTACCAAGCCCAAAGAGGAAGGTTACCATCTACTGCTGGCACTGAAAGCAAGTCCAGCAGAGTTTAAAGCATGAGAAAGCAGGGCAAGAGGCAGATTCCAAGTTGCATGGGTACCATTCTGATACCCAGTGGGTGGAAGATGCTGCTGATCTATTTTGCTTGAGATATGAAAGTGCTTTTGCCCTACTTTCTTATGAGTTGCCCTTGTCTGATCTCAAAGACACACACTGTTCCATGGTAACCAGCATCTTAGGTTAGGTCCCTTGAGTCATGTGCCTTCCTCCATGCCAGCCAGCTTCCTGCTTGGGCTCTGGGCTCCACAGAGATGAGGCTGTGATCCTAGTCTAAAGGAGGAGGTTAAACAAAGAGGAGCTAAGGTGCTCTGCTGGGTGAATCAAAAGTGTGCTGTGCTGGAAGGGGAAGTTACTGTGGTATTAACGATTTCTGACTTCTTGGTGGCCAGAGTGTCCTGAGCTTGGGACCAGAGCATGGGGAGAATGAGCTTATACCTAAAAAAGAGGGGCCCCAGAAATAAGAAGGGAGCAGGGAAAGCAGTGTTTAAAAGGGGTACCCCAGCAGTGGGACTGACGAAGACCTCAAGGAGAACACCAAAACCTGATACAGAGTTTTAAGTCTTCTTTTTCAAATGGCAAATGCCTTCTGAAACTCTAAGTAAAGACTGTTGTAAATACTAGTTGAATCAGGGGTGGCTTGAGGGATAAAAGAAGGAGGAACAGTGTGTGCTATGACCCTTACCTTTCCTTGGTTGCTGCAATGGTAGTTGGAGCATGGATGGGGGAGGGAGTCAGTAGTCCCCAAATCCAGGTGGTAATCAGGAGCCTTCCAAACATGCCTGCAGCTGAGTAAAAAGCACAGAACCATAGCCAGATACCGTGACAGTCCAGAGACACACCAACCTCCTCCTTCAAATACACTGGAGTGGTGTTTGCCAATCTTTCATTATTATGATGATGACGATGATGATGATGTTGATGATGATGATGCATCCAAGGGAACCTTTGCCTCTCCCTGTAAAATTTTAATACTGCAGACATTCTGCCTTTCAATCTATCTGGTGGTCCTTGGGAGAGCTGTAAGTCACTGTAATATCTAAGATTTAGTCCTGCCCCCAACAAGAGCCAGTTTTCACCTGTTTGGGATCAATATTGCCCTGTTGAGAATGAATGTTCTAGAAGGTGACTAGAAAGGAGGGAAGGTCAGATCTTCTGCCTTGTGGATGGGGGTGACCCTAGTAGTCATACTGGATGCAACACACTGAAAGGAGCTCCTGTATGCCTGATATGGAGATTTACCCGGTGGTAGGGAAGATGGCTGTATTTGAAAAGAAAGGAACCTGGGTTTGTCTCAAAAGGAAACCTTTATGTCTAAGCAGCAATAAGGCTCTTGTAGCAATACTGGGGGTAGGGGTAGGGTAAAGGGGGGGCCAGGGATGCCTCCACAGCTTATAGCTTGAATGAAAAGAGAAAGAATAAAGCACTGCCATGTCAAATACTACTCTAGAATGCCCAAGGCTTCTAATTTCTAATTATTTAAAAATATATCCTGGAGGAATTTGCAATTCTGCCACTTTTCATCAGCTGAAACAGGATGTAATTCTTGGTGTATTTCCAGAAACTAGGCCACAGCTTTTGTCCATCAGATGTGTGTTGTTTGAACCAAAGAGCTCCTGGTTTGACTCCTTTTCTGAAGAAGGAAGGACATCAGTCTCTGCCTCCACATACCCTGGCACCACGCCTTCCACCAGCAGTCCCATGGAAGTATTTCCCACTGTGCTAAGTTTTGTTTTAGGAGAGCCAAGGCCTTGACTCACCAGCTTCTAAAGGATTTGGTCAAGCAGTGATGCAGGGTGTTAAGTTCCTACCCACTGCCTCGAGTTTGCTGGCTTTCCAGACAACTCAGGGGGCTTGATACCTCACCAGTCTGGAGCCCTCCCATGTGGTCTGGAAAGGAATGCGTCTGAGAGGAGCTGAAAGGGAAAAGTTGATCATGGAACACTTAGTAGTTTTGTTTTGATTTTGGCCATCCCAATAAGGAAAATCGCTCATTAAAGTTCCTGTTACTGGTGCTTCTGAGAAGTCCTGAGCGCTTTTAACTAGACTTCCATTCTGGAAGAGGAGGGTGCAGGCAGGTGTCCTTACAAATAGCCCAGTGCTGGAGGAGGAGGCCTGGCGGATGGATCACCAACAAAAGGGTCAGGTCCTGTTAATTTCTCTGCAACAGGCAATCTGCACACATCTGGCAACACTAGCTGACACCTTTGAGGGCTCTTTCTGCTCAGATTTGAAAGTGGAAATTCGGATTTCTGTATCTTTTCTGTGATGACCCAGGCAGCCTTGCCAAATGCAAAGATACTTCTTAAAAGACGTAATAAAGACTAAACCATGGATTCATCACAAAGAATACAAGACGATTCTGGAGTTACTTGATGTCAGCTTAGCTTTGGTTATACTATTAAAACACCCAGGCCCCACCCACCCCCCTGCCTCTCAAGCACCAAGGCCATAAATCCAGTTTCTTACTCAGGTTAAATAACAGCGAGCTTTCAAATTGAAGTTTGTTCTTAAGCAGCATCACTTTGTCAGTTTATATACTCAATGAGCACATAAAAAAGATAGTGAAAGCTACCTAATTCTTTGTAAAAATTATTTCTCCATTGTGTTTATGTTAAGGGAATAAACTTCCAATGAAATAGAACTAGTTCTATGAAAACTTGGTTTCTACTTATGCACATTTTTCTGCAGAAGGGATCTATAATTTTCATTCATTTTTTTTAAGATTTTATTTATTTATTTGATAGAGAGAGATCACAAGTAGGCAGAGAGGCAGGCAGAGAGAGAGAGGGAAGCAGGCTTTCTGCTGAGCAGAGAGCCCGATGCGGGACTCGATCCCAGGACCCTGAGATCATGACCTGAGCCGAAGGCAGCGGCTTAACCCACTGAGCACCCAGGCGCCCTATAATTTTCATTCTTTTTTTTTTTTTTTTAATTTTTTTATTTTTTTCAGCATAACAGTATTCATTATTTTTGCACCACACCCAGTGCTCCATGCAATCCGTGCCCTCTACAATACCCACCACCTGGTGCCCCCAACCTCCCACCCCCCACCCCTTCAAAATTCTCAGATCGTTTTTCAGAGTCCATAGTCTCTCATGGTTCACCTCCCCTTCCAATTACCCTCAACTCCCTTCTCCTCTCCATCTCCCCTTGTCCTCCATGCTATTTGTTATGCTCCACATAAGTGAAACCATATGATAATTGACTCTCTCTGCTTGACTTATTTCACTCAGCATAATCTCTTCCAGTCCCGTCCATGTTGCTACAAAACTTGGGGATTCATCCTTTCTTTCTTTCTTTTTTTTTTTTTACAGCTTTATAAACATATATTTTTATCCCCAGGGGTACAGGTCTGCGAATCGCCAGGTTTACACACTTCACAACACTCACCATAGCACATACCCTCCCCGATATCCATAACCCTACCCCCTCTCCCAACCCCCTCCCCCCATCAACCCTCAGTTTGTTTTGTGAGATTAAGAGTCACTTATGGTTTGTCTCCCTCCCAATCCCATCTTGTTTCATTTACTCTTCTCCTACCCCCTCGACCCCCCATGTTGCATCTCCTCTCCCTCATATCAGGGAGATCATATGATAGTTGTCTTTCTCCGATTGACTTATTTCGCTAAGCATGATACCCTCTAGTTCCATCCACGTCGTCGCAAATGGCAAGATTTCATTTCTTTTGATGGCTGCATAGTATTCCATTGTGTATATATACCACTTCTTCTTTATCCATTCGTCTGTAGGTGGACATCTAGGTTCTTTCCATAGTTTGGCTATTGTAGACATTGCTGCTATAAACATTCGGGTGCATGTGCCCCTTCGGATCACTACGTTTGTATCTTTAGGGTAAATACCCAGCAGTGCAATTGCAGGGTCATAGGGTAGTTCTATTTTCAACATTTTGAGGAACCTCCATGCTGTTTTCCAGAGGGGTTGCACCAGCTTGCATTCCCACCAACAGTGTAGGAGGGTTCCCCTTTCTCCGCATCCTCGCCAGCATCTGTCATTTCCTGACTTGTTAATTTTAGCCATTCTGACTGGTGTGAGGTGATATCTCATGGTGGTTTTGATTTGTATTTCCCTGATGCCAAGTGATATGGAGCACTTTTTCATGTGTCTGTTGGCCATCTGGATGTCTTCTTTGCAGAAATGTCTGTTCATGTCCTCTGCCCATTTCTTGATTGGATTATTTGTTCTTTGGGTGTTGAGTTTGCTAAGTTCTTTATAGATTTGGGACACTAGCCCTTTATCTGATATGTCATTTGCAAATATCTTCTCCCATTCTGTCAGTTGTCTTTTGGTTTTTTAACTGTTTCCATTGCTGTGCAAAAGCTTTTGATCTTGATAAAATCCCAAAAGTTCATTTTTGCCCTTGCTTCCCTTGCCTTTGGTGATGTTCCTAGGAAGATGTTGCTGCGGCTGAGGTCGAAGAGGTTGCTGCCTGTGTTCTCCTCAAGGATTTTGATGGATTCCTTTCTCACATTGAGATCCTTCATCCATTTTGAGTCTATTTTCGTGTGTGGTGTAAGGAAATGATCCAATTTCATTTTTCTGCATGTGGCTGTCCAATTTTCCCAACACCATTTATTGAAGAGGCTGTCTTTGTTCCATTGGACATTCTTTCCTGCTTTGTCGAAGATGAGTTGACCATAGAGTTGAGGGTCCATTTCTGGGCTCTCTATTCTGTTCCATTGATCTATGTGTCTGTTTTTGTGCCAGTACCATGCTGTCTTGATGATGACAGCTTTGTAATAGAGCTTGAAGTCCGGAATTGTGATGCCACCAACTTTGGCTTTCTTTTTCAATATTCCTTTGGCTATTCGAGGTCTTTTCTGGTTCCATATAAATTTTAGGATTATTTGTTCCATTTCTTTGAAAAAAATGGATGGTACTTTGATAGGAATTGCATTAAATGTGTAGATTGCTTTAGGTAGCATAGACATTTTCACAATATTTATTCTTCCAATCCAGGAGCATGGAACATTTTTCCATTTCTTTGTGTCTTCCTCAATTTCTTTCATGAGTACTTTATAGTTTTCTGAGTATAGATTCTTAGTCTCTTTGGTTAGGTTTATTCCTAGGTATCTTATAGTTTTGGGTGCAATTGTAAATGGGATGGACTCCTTAATTTCTCTTTCTTCTGTCTTGTTGTTGGTGTAGAGAAATGCAACTGATTTCTGTGCATTGATTTTATATCCTGACACTTTACTGAATTCCTGTACAAGTTCTAGCAGTTTTGGAGTGGAGTCTTTTGGGTTTTCCACATAGAGTATCATATCATCTGCGAAGAGTGATAGTTTGACTTCTTCTTTGCCGATTTGGATGCCTTTAATTTCCTTTTGTTGTCTGATTGCTGAGGCTAGGACTTCTAGTACTATGTTGAATAGCAGTGGTGATAACGGACATCCCTGCCGTGTTCCTGACCTTAGCGGAAAAGCTTTCAGTTTTTCTCCATTGAGAATGATATTTGCGGTGGGTTTTTCATAGATGGCTTTGATAATATTGAGGTATGTGCCCTCTATCCGTACACTTTGAAGAGTTTTGATCAGGAAGGGATGCTGTACTTTGTCAAATGCTTTTTCAGCATCTATGGAGAGTATCATATGGTTCTTGTTCTTTCTTTTATTAATGTGTTGTATCACATTGGTTGATTTGAACCAACCTTGCAGCCCTGGAATAAATCCCACTTGGTCGTGGTGAATAATCCTTTTAATGTACTGTTGAATCCTATTGGCTAGTATTTTGGCGAGAATTTTCGCATCTGTGTTCATCAAGGATATTGGTCTGTAGTTCTCTTTTTTGTTGGGATCCTTGTCTGGTTTTGGGATCAAGGTGATGCTGGCCTCATAAAATGAGTTTGGAAGTTTTCCTTCTATTGCTATTTTTTGGAACAGTTTCAGGAGAATAGGAATTAGTTCTTCTTTAAATGTTTGGTAGAATTCCCCCGGGAAGCCGTCTGGCCCTGGGCTTTTGTTTGTTTGGAGATTTTTGATGACTGTTTCAATCTCCTTACTGGTTATGGGTCTGTTCAGGCTTTCCATTTCTTCCTGGTTCAGTTGTGGTAGTTTATATGTCTCAAGGAATGCATCCATTTCTTCCAGATTGTCAAATTTGTTGGCGTAGAGTTGCTCATAGTATGTTCTTATAATTGTCTGTATTTCTTTGGTGTTCGTTGTGATCTCTCCTCTTTCATTCATGATTTTATTTATTTGGGTCCTCTCTCTTTTCTTTTTGATAAGTCTGGCCAGGGGTTTATCAATCTTATTAATTCTTTCAAAGAACCAGCTCCTCGTTTCATTGATTTGTTCTATTGTTTTTTTGGTTTCTATTTCATTGATTTCTGCTCTGATCTTTATGATTTCTCTTCTCCTGCTGGGTTTAGGGTTTCTTTCTTGTTCTTTCTCCAGCTCCTTTAGGTGTAGGGTTAGGTTGTGTACCTGAGACCTTTCTTGTTTCTTGAGAAAGGCTTGTACCGCTATATATTTTCCTCTCAGGACTGCCTTTGTTGTGTCCCACAGATTCTGAACTGTTGTGTTTTCATTATCATTTGTTTCCATAAATTTTTTCAATTCTTCTTTGATTTCCTGGTTGACCCATTCATTCTTTAGAAGGATGCTGTTTAGTCTCCATGTATTTGGGTTCTTTCCAAATTTCCTCTTGTGATTGAGTTCTAGCTTTAGAGCATTGTGGTCTGAAAATATGCAGGGAATGATCCCAATCTTTTGATACCGGTTGAGACTTGATTTAGGACCAAGAATGTGATCTATTCTGGAGAATGTTCCATGTGCACTAGAGAAGAATGTGTATTCTGTTGCTTTGGGATGAAATGTTCTGAATATATCTGTGATGTCCATCTGGTCCAGTGTGTCATTTAAGGCCTTGATTTCCTTGTTGATCTTTTGCTTGGATGATCTGTCCATTTCAGTGAGGGGAGTGTTAAAATCCCCTACTATTATTGTATTCTTGTCGATGTGTTTCTTTGATTTTGTTATTAATTGGTTTATATAGTTGGCTGCTCCCACGTTAGGGGCATAGATATTTAACATTGTTAGATCTTCTTGTTGGACAGTTCCTTTGAGTATGATATAGTGTCCTTCCTCATCTCTTATTATAATCTTTGGCTTAAAATCTAATTGATCTGATAGAAGGATTGCCACTCCTGCTTTCTTCTGATGTCCATTAGCATGGTAAATTCTTTTCCACCCCCTCACTTTAAACCTGGAGGTGTCTTCGGGTGTAAGATGAGTTTCTTGTAGGCAACATATAGATGGTTTTTGTTTTTTTATCCATTCTGATACCCTGTGTCTTTTGATTGGGGCATTTAGCCCATTCACATTCAGGGTAAGTATTGAGAGATATGAATTTAGTGCCATTGTATTGCCTATAAGGTGACTGTTATTGTATATTGTCTCTGTTTCTTTCTGATCTACTACTTTGAGGGTCTCTCTTTGCTTAGAGGACCCCTTTCAATATTTCCTGTAGAGCTGGTTTGGTATTTGCAAATTCTTTCAGTTTTTGTTTGTCCTGGAAGCTTTTAATCTCTCCGTCTATTTTCAATGATAGCCTAGCTGGATATAGTATTCTTGGCTGCATGTTTTTCTCATTTAGTTCTCTGAATATATCATGCCAGCTCTTTCTGGCCTGCCAGGTCTCTGTGGATAAGTCTGCTGCCAATCTAATATTTTTACCATTGTACGTTACAGACTTCTTTTCCCGGGCTGCTTTCAGGATCTTTTCTTTGTCACTAAGACTTGTCAATTTTACTATTAGGTGACGGGGTGTAGACCTATTCTTATTGATTTTGAGGGGGGTTCTCTGAACCTCCTGAATTTTGATGCTTGTTCCCTTTGCCATATTGGGGAAATTCTCTCCAATAATTCTCCCCAATATACCTTCTGCTCCCCTCTCTGTTTCTTCTTCTTCTGGAATCCCAATTATTCTAATGTTGTTTCGTCTTATGGTGTCACTTATCTCTCGAATTCTCCCCTCGTGGTCCAGTAGCTGTTTGTCCCTCTTTTGCTCAGCTTCTTTATTCTCTGTCATTTGGTCTTCTATATCGCTAATTCTTTCTTCTGCCTCATTTATCCTAGCAGTGAGAGCCTCCATTTTTGATTGCACCTCATTAATAGCTTTTTTGATTTCAACTTGGTTAGATTTTAGTTCTTTTATTTCTCCAGAAAGGGCTTTTATATCTCCCGAGAGGGTTGCTTTAATATCTTCCATGCCTTTTTCAAGCCCGGCTAGAACCTTGAGAATCATCATTCTGAACTCTATATCTGACATATTACCAATGTCTGTATTGATTAGGTCCCTAGCCTTTGGTATTGCCTCTTGTTCTTTTTTTTGTTGTGAATTTTTCCGCCTTGTCATTTTGTCCAGATAAGAGTTTATGAAGGAGCAAGTAAAATACTAAAAGGGTGGCCACAACCCCAGGAAAATATGCTTTAGCCAAATCAGAAGAGATCCTGAATTGTGAGGGGGGAGAAAGGGGATAAAAAGGGGTTCAGAAAGAAAGAAAAAAAAAACTATTAAAAAAAAGAAAGCCGATAAAGAAAAAATATAAAAAGAGGAAAAATATATATATATTAGATGAACTATTTAAAAAACGTTAAAAAGAAGAAAACGGTAAAAGTTAAAAAAAATTTAGCAGAAGAAGAGAAAAAGAAAAAAAAATTGAAAAAGAAAAAAAAATTAAATTAACTGCAAGGCTAAAAAATCATGGGGAGAAAGCCATGAGTTCCGTGCTTTGCTTTCTTCTCCTCTGGAATTCCGCCGTTCTCCTTGGTAGGTGAACTTGGTCCTGGCTGGGTTTCCCGTAGATCTTCTGGGGGAGGGGCCCGTTGTAGTGATTCTCAAGCGTCTTTGCCCCAGGCGGAGTTGCACCGCCCTTACCCGGGGCTGCGCTGAGTCATCCGCTCGGGTTCGCTTTCGGGAGCTTTTGTTCCCTGAGCGCTTTCCGTAGAGTCCGGAGGACGGGAATAAAGATGGCGGCCTCCCGGTCTCCGGCCCGGAGGAGCCGAGAGCCCGGGGCCCCAGTCCTCAGTGCGCCCTCAGAGAACAGCGCCAAATGACTCCCGTCACCCTGGCCTCCGGCCGCGCTCCGAGCTGACCGAGCCTGCGACCGGTTCAAGGCAACCCTGAGCTGAGAGTCACTCCCCGGCTCCGTCTCTGCAGCCGGCCTCCCCGCTCCAACACTGGTAAGCTCTGCGACACTGAGACACCCCCGATTCTTCTGCGACCCTGCGGGACCTGAGGCCGCGCTTACCCCGCCTGGGCTTCACCCCAGTTAAGCCTCTGGACGATGTCCCTCAGCGGAACAGACTTTTAAAAGTCCTGATTTTGCTCCGTTGCTCTGCCGCTCGCCGGGATCCGGCCCCTCCCCCCGCGGTCTATCTTCCCGTCGCTTTGGATTCACTTCTCCGCCAGTCCTACCTTGCAGAAAGTGGTTGATTTTCTGTTTCTGGAATTGCTGTTCTTCTTCTCTTCTCTTGGATTTGTAGGTGTTTGCAATCTTTAGATAAGCTATTTAGCTGATCTCCCGCTACCCGAAGTAGTCTCAGCCTGCTACTTCTCCGCCATCTTGACTCCTCCCTATAATTTTCATTCTTAAAAGGACCCATGACTTGGAACAAAAAAAACAAGAAAAACAGAATCAAAAACAAAAAAATGGAGAATGTGTTCCCTCTCTGGAGGGAGACCGAGATAGCCATGTTAGAATAATATAAAATGATTCCTTCAATTTATGCTTTTATTATCTTCTCGGGTTAATTACAGGAATGTTAAATATGGATAGTAGGTTTGCCTAAAATATAGAAAAAGATCTGTTTGTGAAGAAATGACTTCCACAGATCACATTTATCATAATGTAGTGTTAAATTTTAAAATGTCTACCGTGTGCCTGGAAATATACCCAAAAAATATCAAAAGAATTTATGCCCATATTAATAATGGCAAGATGGACAAAATAATGTACATCTTTTTTTTTAAGATTTTATTTATTTGGCAGAGAGAGAGAGATCACAAGTAGGCAGGGAGGCAGGCAGAGAGAGGAGGAAGCAGGCTCTCCGCAGAGCGGAGAGCCCGATGCGGGGCTCGATCCCAGGACCCTGGGATAATGACCTGAGCTGAAGGCAGAGGCTTTAACCCACTGAGCCACCCAGGTGCCCCAATAATCTACATCTTATTTTTCACAAAGATATGTGTGGCCTTAACAGTGGCACCATGGTGATATTTCCTTCAATTTACAGGGGGGAAAACACATAAAGAAAAATTATGCTATCATATCAAAAGTGACAGAAAGGAACCTTGGGCTCCACATTCCATACTGAGACACCTCTAGGGGGAAACGTCTCTGCCTTCTCTGTGTGCCCAGAGCTCCATGGGGACATCAGTTTTGTGCTCATATTTGATAAACAGACTGAGAGTAGAAAGGATTCTGGTTTTGTCCTCCTAGAGTCTGACTTAGACCCCTAGAGTGCAGTTCTACAAGAGGGATGGGACTTGAGAAGCTACTGCTGCTGTTTATTATGACTACTAGTAATCGTATTAGTGCTGCTCCAACACCTACACATCCCTCTCAATCACATGCCCATGATGTGCTGAGTGTGGGTGGATGGGCCAGTTCCATGCTGGCCCCCAAGCAGTACTCAGATGCAGGGGCTGGAGGCAGAGGAGTTTGGCTCAGGTCATCCCGTGTGGAATGGACTTGGAGGCAAGCTCTCAGCAACCAAACCAGATTATCAGACTTCCTTAAGATCACCCTAGAGATCTATAGTTTCAGAGCATACATTGTTCAGCAGGTGCTTTTATTTTTTGCCCCTGGTCAAATGGCAAGAGTCTGTGACTGCCTTCTAGGAGTAACATTAGATATGGAGGGAGGGAAGGATGGGCACTTCTGTTGTTGCGGGAAACTAAGCAGATGTAGATGATACAATGGGTGCAGGGGTATGTGGATTCAGTAGGAGCTCAGCCTTCCATCTCTTGTGACCATTAATATGGCCTTAGCTCAGGAGACCCTCTGGTCTTCCAGGTGTGCTAGACTGCAACCCTTGACTGAAGACCTCCACCATTGTATCTCTGGACCTGTGGCATGGAGGCTGATTTGGGGAACTGTGAACTGCTTTGATCATAGCTTTATGAGGCTCTTCGCTTCCCTGGGTCTCTTGGTTCTGGGTAGGCTTCCAGAAGGTGTTCCCTTCTCTGGAGTCTTGCAGAAGCTGAGAACTAAGAGCTCTGGTGCTCTCTGGCAAGGCACAGCCAAACCCTTGTCTGTTCATACTTGACTGATTCAGATGATGTTGAATCTAACAGGTGAGTCAATTCAAGGATGTGGACACTGTCTGAGGAGTGTGATGCATTATGCAGAGGTGAGGGGCCTCTGTTGACTTCTTTTGGTATTTCCTGCTGTAAAACTACTGGTGCCCAGAAGAGTTTCACAGTTATATTTCTCCGTGTGTTCCTGGGGCTTGGAGTATGTTTGCAGCTATATTTCTTTCTCTTAGAGTATCGTGTTCTTGGGGCAGCATAGGGAGTGGGACATAGAGGCAGAAGGAATTTTAGCTATTTGGACCTCTCTGAGCTCACTTAGCCTCTCTGACCCTTGTTCCTCATCTGTAAAGCAGAGATCATAATATGTATATTCTAGAATTGTTTTGAGAAATAAATAAAACACCGTAAGTAAGTCACCTGCACACCCCTCCACCCCACCACATTTGGCCGACACACTAAAATGGTCACTTTTGTCTTGTTCTCTAGGACACCTTGTATAGGAACCCAGAAATGCTGAATTGTGAAAACTACCACTGTGCTGAAACTTCATTTATATCTAAGACCTTACTCTTTTCCACCTTTTCTCCATACATTTACTTATTTTAAATGAAGTTTTAATTTTAATTCCAGTATAGTTAACATACAGTATAATATTAGTTTCAGGTGTGCAATATAGTGATTTAACACCTCCGACCTGGAGCTCATCATAGCAATTGCCCTCCTTCATCCCCATCACCTATTTCACCCATCCTCCCCACCTCCCCACTAGTAACCATCAGTTTGTTCTATGTAGATGAGGGTCTGTATCTTGGTTTGTTTCTTTTTCTCTCTTTTTCCCCCCTTTGTTCATTTATTTTCTTTCTTAAATTCTACATATAGGTGAAATCAGATAGTATTTTTCTCTCTCTGACTCACTTATTTTGCTTGGCATACTCTTTGGATTCTTCCATGTTGTTGCAAATGGCAAGATCTTATTCCTTTTTATGACCACATAATACTGCATTGTATATATATACCACCTCTTCTTTATTCATCTCTTAATGGAAATGGACACTTGGGTTGCCTCCATAATTTGGCTGTTGTAAATAATGCTGCAATAAACATAGGGGTGCATGTATGTGGTCTAATGGTTAGGATTTGGTGCTCTCCGTTCATTTACTTTAATTTGTTATTAAATCAGCAAATATGCCTGTTCATAGCTTCCCAATACCTTACTGCTCATATAGGGAGCAGGTGCTGATGACTGTTGTAAATCAAGCGATGCACTAGGGGTCACCTTGGGTTTACCTTGCCCTCTATGAGCCTAGAATAGATGGCACAAGCCAGCAGTATGTGGTTTCGTGATTCCATTAGGATGTGAGGCTTCTTTTTTCTGTAGATACTGGGGCAAGTTTCTTAGATCGGGTCACATCTGAGATGAGTATGATACATGTGTAGGATTTGGACATATGGAGGGAAGAACATTCCAAAGACAGGGAACGGTATGAACAAGAGTATGGAGGCAAGAAAAGGAGAGCCATATATAGAAAAGGAAAGGAAGTCTCAGATGGAGTGTTAAATTTGTGAATGAGAGGTGGAAGAAGAAATGGAGTTGACAAAATCAATCAGAGCCCTTTCTGGAAGTAGCTTGGCTATCTCTTGATTTTTCAGAGCTGGAGAAAGTACCCATCTTGCTCATTCCCTACAGTGTTTTGAGCTGTCAGGCCTCACCATTTTTTAGATGATGAACTCAATACTGGAAATATTCAAAATAAGAGTTCTTTATTTTAGGGGGCGCCTGGGTGGCTCAGTGGGTTAAGCCGCTGCCTTCGGCTCAGGTCATGATCTCAGAGTCCTGGGATCGAGCCCCGCATCGGGCTCTCTGCTCAGCAGGGAGCCTGCTTCCTCCTCTCTCTCTGCCTGCTTGTGATCTCTCTGTCAAATAAATAAATAAAATCTTAAAAAAAAAAAAAGAGTTCTTTATTTTATAATTCACCCAAAACCAGAGACATCTTGCATACTAAAAACTTGAAAGCAGTATACCCATGGCAAGTCTAGTTAGCACGTGTGTGACTTTGGACTGAGTCTCCTGTTGGGAGGAACTTGAAAGCTGATGCACTGTGCCTTTGAACTCAGAGCTGCAATGATGGCACTTGTATTTAGTGCCTGTTCTGCTCAGAAAAAAAAGTATAAATCTTTACTTATGAACTCTGGGATTTTTTTTTCCCTGAATACTTGTTTCTGTGTGTAAAAGGTGGGGGGGATTCTAGTAACTGAATTCTGTAATTGGAGTCCTTTGAAGATAAATCCTGAGTAATGACTCATGTATTATAGGCTATTTTTAAGCCATTAGAAAAGTTGGAAGCTCATCAGAAAAAGCAGGGAGTCTATGTGTGACAGAGCCCTCAAATCCAGATGACTGACTCACATTCTTTTGTCACGTTCAATGCTGTGTACTTAAAACTACTTGGAAAATGATTCTATAAATGAATTATTTTAGAACAAGAGTACTCAAGGATGTAGAAGCTCTACTTGCTGTCATCTTTTTCAATTATTTTACTTCAGATTTCTTTTCCACAGTACACACACACAAAAGTACTTGCTCATTTTGTAGTTATTAAGGAGAGTCATCAACAATGAAAATTAACATCCAAAAGCTAGATTATATTAAACTAAGCCTACAAAAATGAAATAGCAGGAGTCTTCTTATTGCCCCATCAGGCTCCCTTCCTTCTTCCCTCACACCTGCTATGGACTTGCCTCTTGCCCGCCCCAGGCTCCACACCCTGGGCACTGGTAGGAGCACTGAGCTCAGGTGTTCACTGCAAGCCCCTTCTGCAGAGGAAGAGTACGGAGGACCTCAGTATGCGAGAAATACGACTTATGCTCTTTGGAGAGGAAGCCCAGTGTTCCTTATGAGGCACAAACAAGAAAAGGCTAGGAACTTTCGAGAGACAAGTAAAATGAAGTCCTGATGGTCCTGATGTGTCCACACGAGAACGGTGGGTCATGTAAGTGGCAGGAAGAAGCACCCCAGTGAAAACGTAGGCCATGTCCACAGTAAACATTTATTGAGCACCTGGGAAAAGCATCATACTGCGTGGTTTAAACCTATTGGCTAGTCCCCACCATCTATCCATCCTCCTCCACTCCCCGTCTGCTCACTGTGGCCACTCTGGCCACCAATGTTCCCCTCTTTAGCCATAGTTTAACTTGCCTTTGAGCTGTCTCCTCATGTGGAGGCATGTTCCCTTCCAGCCTCACCTCCGATCCTCTCCTCTTGCCCCCAGCATATCCCTGCTCTCTCTGCAGATCTGTTCACTGTTCTGACTAGAGGAGGGTAACACCCTGTGCTTACCCCATTGTGATATTTCACAACATCATCATGTTTAGTTCCTGCAAGTAGACTGCACGGTCTTTGGGGAACTGTCTCGGTCACACCCCACTAACATTTAGCAGAGTGCATGGAACAGGCATAGAGGACATTCAGACATCCAGAGGAAGGGAGGACAGAAGGATGAGAGGAAAGACAGACACAGGAAGAAGGAGGAAAAAGAACTGAATTCCTGCGTGGGATTGAGCCAGGCACTGGAAGTAAAATTTGAGTGACATTCCCTTGGCCACAGGAGCTTGAAGCCTCATGGGGAAGAGAGACTTATACCAAATTATTAAAAATACAGTGTGCAAAAGCCTATGCTAGTGGTACACACCAAGTGTTCTGGACCCCACAGGGTGCCTCCTGAGTGTTAGTGAGAGCTTGCTATGGATCTCAGGATAGTGGGCCCAGGAGGTCAGGCGATGAGATTGCCCTGGTTGAAAGGTTGGCCATCAGGGTTGCCATGCGCAGCCTGAGGGGCCCACAGGACTCTGCTTGCCTCCACCTGAGGGGGCTGGATCAAGCATGTGTATACTTTGTGTAGGGACACTGAGGCTCTCTGGGCTTATGTGCCCCAAATCATGGGAAAGCACAGGGGGCCACCAGCCCCTGATTCCTGCGGGCACGATCTCTTGCCCGAACATAGAGGGGCTTCCAGCTTGAGCATGGTTCTGATGAGCTGCTGGAGGCCAGAAGGTTTGCCTTCTTCCCAGAACTGGCCAAGCTTCCACCATTACCATGATACTGCTAGAAGAAAGAATACTACAGGCAACTATATAGGAGCTTATCAAAGTTGGGCATTAACGGGTTTGATCTCGCTTAAAGTTCTTAAAAATGAAAGGCTGGGGGCACCTGGGTGGCTCAGTGGGTTAAAGCCTTTGCCTTCGGCTCAGGTCATGATCCCAGGGTCCTGGGATCGAGCCCTACATCGGGCTTTCTGCTCGACAGGGAGCCTACTTCCTCCTCTCTCTCTGCCTGCCTCTCTGCCTACTTGTGATCTCTGTCTATCAAATAAATAAATAAAATCTTAAAAAAAAAAATGAAAGGCTGATAGGAGGTGCCCCAAGTGCTGTCCAGATGAGGAGCCCGATGCGGGGCTCGATCCCAGGACCCTGGGATCATGACCTGAGCCGAAGGCAGAGGCTTTAACCCACTGAGCCACCCAGGTGCCCCATGAGTAGCCATTCTTCCTGTGAGCTGTGGAACAGCACAGTGAGAGGCGCACACCAGCCCTGCTGCGGCTCCTCACTCCCACTCTATCCTCCCTAATCTCACTGGCTGTGTTGGGAAAGAAAAAGCTCATGAGCGTGAAGCTGTGGAAGAAGCTTCCACGGTGATGGAGGTTTATTCATTGTTCTGTACGACTGCAGTTCTATGGGAACTTGAAAGGATTCAGATTCAAACAAGACCGCAGCCTGGGGGGTGGTTTACTTTTTTGTTCATTTGGTTCTTTATTAGGCAGTCGCTGTTGCGTATTTCTTATATGACGTTAGCTCTAATGACAGTAGCAACATCCTAATTATTAGAGGCCCCTCCATCAGCTTTGATTGCAACAGAGACTGGGGAGATCTAGTAGAAACCTTGGGCTCCATAGAGACATGGAAGCATTAGTTTGTGGTGTGAGTCCATCAGCTTTGTGGGCAGACACCTTCCTGTCTATTCTGCCCTCCCTCCTGTGGCTCTGCAGTGGCCGTGGCTCTGCATTTCTGATATGGCGGGAGGCGGTAGTCTGTCCCCGGGCATGAGAACTCAAGCCGGGAAGTTTGACCCTGAGCCCTCCACCCATGAGGGCACACTCCCCAGACACTGCTATACTTACCATGGACCCCACTGAATGGAGGGAGAGCAACTCCTTAATCCATCATGTTTTTTCTACTTGTCCCACATCTTAACACAAACCATATAGCATTTTTCTTTTTCTCCAAACATCACCTAACTTAACACCTCAGCTAAAACTCTGCGCTTGCCTGGCTTTTAATATAGCAAAATTTGCTTGTAAATAGTTCAGGGAATGTTCTGATATTGGAGACAATTCTACAAATGCTTCAGGTTCCATTTTGTTTCCAAAACAACAAGAGCCAACTCTCAGCCACATGGTTGTGATTCTTCCAGTCGTTTGTATTGATCCTCTGAGAGACAGACATCATTCTTTACAGGGAAGTAAAGTGTGAGGCTGTGTAGCTGTGCTTTCTCCCACAGAGCCTGCAGGACTGCCATAAGGTCTGTCATCCTGGTGTCTCAATGGCAGCACTCCCGCCCTTCACTGGTCCCATTCTCCTGTCTTCCAGCTTCCCCTCAGGGGCCAGCTGACGTCCGACAACCAATTCAGGGAAGAGTAGCCCTGAGGAGAGGTGGTGTGGGCTCCACTGTGAGCAGCCCACAAAGGGAGATGCTCTGAGGAGAGTAGCTCCCACCTGTCATTCACGTGTATCTCTGTGATACACTGCTCCAAGACACAGGTCCACAATGGTTGTTTTATGCCCAGGGCTCTCTGATAATAACATAGGGGTGAGAGAAGAGCAAAAATGAAGGTTTTGAGCAAAAATGAAGTTGTTTTCAAAATGTCCCCTTTTTCACAGTTCTAGAGTCTAGAGGCAAATACTGCTTGGTGAGGCGTGCTTGGGCACCTATATCTTCTATGGAATTGGTTATGATATAATGATGGAGTTGGTTCTAACGTTTGGGCTGCTCTGTTTTCAGCTGCTGCACTGGTCTGGGGCAGGTTTCCGTGGTCCAGGCAAACTCTCACGTGTGGGACTGTGGTGGTCAGAACCCACCTGGTCTGTCCTCACCATGCTTGATGTAGTGCTGCCAGGCCAGTTCCTCAAAAGAGATCAGTCTCTAAATAAAATCACAGCCTCAAATCGTATTCTTTGCCTGATGCCCTTTTCCAGATGCCCTAAGCTGGGCCTGGCCTTCCTTTCTCTCCCCACAGTCAGCTATTGCCACAGTAACACATGGCCCAGTAACATAACAGACCACCCGGAGCCCCACAGCATCGCACAACTAGGCATTTCTTTCTCAGTCGTATGATTGTAGGTCACCTGGGTCCCGCCGATCTTGGCTAGGCTCAGCTAGGCTTAGCCCACTCCACAGCTTGGATCCAGCTCTGCTCTATTCCTCATGGCCAGTGGACTAGTCAGAGCCAGGTCCTTTCAGGCAAGCGGCAGAAGTCCAAACCCATGAAGCGAGGACATTCCAAGCTGCTGCCGCTGTCGCGTCTACTGACACCCCCACTGGCCTAGTCAGGTCACGTGCTCAGGCCCAAAATCAAGGAGATGGGAACTATTTCCACCCCATGAAGCCAAATCAAATCACAGGGCCAAACCCAAGTGGATATTGGTGGAAAAATAACATAAACTCTCCCACCATCACAGGGCCTGGCCACATGAGGTCAGTCCCGTATCAGTCTTCCTGTTTCTCTCTTGCTGCTTATGCAGAAACATAACCCTGCCTATATTAATGATGGTATAACCACAGCACTGGTGGCAGAATTAACTCACATGTGAGAGAACATCATCTAGAAGGAAAAGCAGTTATGACACTGGCCTGGGGTAGTCCCAGCAGTAGGCTGGCATAACTCATCAGCTTCCATTCAGAAATTTAACGAGGCTAGTTCTATACTCATCTGAGGAACCAATCTTAGTACCCCCGTCCCCCCGCCACACACAATGTACTATTTGTACATGTGTCTTTCTTCTCCTGGAAGATTCTCATTTCCTCCCAGAGGAGAAACCTGCCCCCTTGTCCCCCGTCTTTGCTCTTCAGCCCCACCCAGTTCTGTGAATGCTTCCCAGCGAACGCCTATAAAATGGCAGAAGCCTCAGCGTTGCACCGCAGGTGGTTAGCAGTAGGAACTTGGGCTTCTTGTTACATCATTTTAATTGTAGCACAATAGAGATGGAGATGCCCTTAGAGATCATCTCTTTCAACACTGTCCAAACTTTCTACAGCTGGAAATGCTGTAGGTCGATACTGTCCAGTACAGTAGTCATTGTCATCAGTGGCTGCTGAGCACTTAAGTGTCTGATGAAAGTGAAGAACTGAATTTTAACTTTATTTAATTTTAATTTAGATTTATATTTAAATAGGTACCTGTGGCTAGTCAGTACCATATTAGACAGTGTAGATCCATTTAATCCCTTATTGGCCCAGAGTAGATAGACATCAATAGGTAGTTCTTGAATGAATGAGGAGAGAAATGACTCCCAGCCAATATCATCCAGCAAACTGGTGGCAAAGCCAAAATAAGACCTGGGACATGGTTGGGGGGCCTGGGCATGTCCCCGTGCCATGTCTCCTCCCTGAGGCCTATATGTGTTTGCACTAGCTTGGCCTTAACTTCTCTACCTATAAACTTCCAACAGTATCTGCCCAGCTTGTGGTCAGATAGGCTGGGGTGGGGGCTGGAAACACCGAACTATTTTTGTGTCTTTAGTAATTTGAAGAGTGAGCATCAAAAACTCAATCAAACATCAAATAATTTTTACAGAGTAGAAATAATACACACTTTCCATCCGAATTAAAACATAGGCTCCCAGCAATTTAATTATGCAAATGTGATATAAGCAGCAGCAAAACAGTGTTAAAGGGGAAGAATGAAGATGGATAAGCTAAAATTTCCAGTGACATTTTCCTTTTCTAATTTCCTCTTTTGGTTAATATTATGCTGATTTTCATGCACTGCTTAGGTAGATACTTTATTTCTTTGTGATAAGTGGCTCTGCAAATTTATGCAAATACTGCTAATCACTGTTGAGAAAAACAGCAGCCATTATGAGCCTTACTGCCCGCATGTGTTAGGCAGTGGCACTAGAGGACTGAGTCCTTAGCCATGAATTTGATTAAATACCCTGGTCAGCAAAGCTGCTGGGTCAGAAAGGGCTGTTTTCCTCCAGCTGCATGGAGAATTCTAGATACTGAAGTATAATTCCTACTCCCCTAGAACAAATTCCCCTCCGGCAGACCAAACTATGGGAAGCCCTAAGCGAAAATTGAAGAGTAGATAGACTGTTGTGCCCCACTTTCTCAGAGGAGCCCCATTCTCTGGCCCAAGACATGTCGTAAGGTGGGTCTTTCAGAAGCCAACCTGGAGATGAGGATTTGGGTACAAGTAGTTTATTGAGGAAGTGCTTCCAGGAGAAACTTGTGAGGAGGGTGGAGGCATGAGACATAGAAGGAGAGAAAGGCAAACCAGAGTGGTATTTCAGGCAGAGCCCCATGGAGGGTGGCTTCATCCTGATTCCATGGGGGCCACTAGATGTATTTGTTCCCACCTGAGACCAGGGGACTGGGCTTTCATAATGTGTACTCCAAGTCACTCATGGGCAAGAGTCATCCTGAGGTACTTGCTGCTTCCTGGGAGGACTGGTAGAATAGATGTAGGTCAAGGGAAGGCCTCTAATGGGAGCCACTGAAGCAGGACTGTGGGTGGGCACACAGAGACAGGAGGGGACTGGGCAGAGTGCTGGCCCTGTCCACCAGAACCTTATCTCATGTCCCTGGCCACAGCCGGCATTCCTACCTCATTGCTCTTTTTCCAATGTAACTGGCATCTCTTGCCTGGGGTTCCCCTTGACAGCTTTCTGGTACATGATGTCCAGGCAACTGGGTTTTTTTCATAATTTTTTTTGTTCTGTCTGATCACATGGGTATTTTGGCTGCAGCCTGCAGAGTTTTAAACAGAAGTGTGAGCAGCAGCGGGAACCTGTAGCAAGCCCAGTACGGGAAGTGTTCAGATCAAGAGAGCCTCTCATGGGCAAGGCCAGCTCATAAGGACCTACATAAGCCAGAAAATAAATTTTAGTGTTTCTCCTCCAGCACCTGGGAATTTCCTGGGAATACTGTAGAGAATGCCACCTTGTCATGCCAGGACCTCTGGGGCTGAATCTCTGAGCAGCAGGGACAGTCTCCAGTAGGCCTTCCTGCTGCCTTGGAGCAGCCTCCCTGAACCCGTGTCACTGTTGGGGTTGGGAGGGGGATCAAATCCTAGGTGCCAGACACCCTTATATCGAAGCACTCAGATCCTATTGGAGAAAAATTGGAGCCCTAGATACTTTCTCCTTATTTACCTTCTTTCAAGGAAGGTGTTCTCTTTTTGGCTCTGTGCAAAGCAGAAATGCTATTTTGAAGGAGAACATAAAAGCTCTCTTGGCAAAGAAATTGCTTTGTTCCATTTGAGAAAGCTCTCTGCCTTTGAGAGAAGAGAGGGCGTGAGGCTCTGAGAACTTGATTAGCTCTCATCATCTTTCCCTCTGGTTTCCAGGGACGAGGCTAGACAGAAAGGCTCATGTGTTCTTCCCATGGCTCTCTCTGTCCCCCCATCTCAGAGCTTCAAGGACCACACATCCAGAACTGCCTGAGACCCTGGGATCCCCAATATGAGGGCAGACCCAGAGGGCAGAGCCTAGGGCCCATGAGGGAGGGGAGGAACTGTGTTTGCACCTCCTGTCTTTGGCTGAGGCTAGTTGGGCTAAGTGGCTTTGAAAATCCCGTCTTAGGAAAAGAGGCTGGTAGCACATCAGCACGGAGTGGCAGAGCACATTGTAAACTGTAAAGTGTCGAGTGGTTCCCGTCGGCGGTGGTGGTGATGAACTCTGGGCCACAGGACCTCAAAATACTGTGTGAGTGTGTGTGCATGTGTGTGTTTGCACACACGCGCGCATGCATGTGCTTTGTCCTTTTCTAACAGTGTTTGGTGGTGACATGCCCCTCAGGAGCCGGCCCTTCCCTCACCCCACCTCGAAAAACAGGGCAAGTGGGGAGCCCCTTCCCCTACACAGGCCCTTGACTGCAGCAGTGACAGAGGGCGACGACCATGATTCCTATTCCTGGACTCCTCCCTACCCGCCCTTCTCCCCAGCCTGTGCAAGGAGTCTGTCAGAACAATGTCAATTTTATTTTACTCAAATTGGCTACTCTTAAATAAACATAAAAAATATACTGTATAGTAGCACTTTAGAGCCCAGAAATGTGAAATTGAAAATCAAAATGGAGTGTTCATTGGGATTTTGAGTAAGAAGACGTGGATTTGAGGTTGACTCATTATGTACACGCCGTCTTCCTGAGACTCAGTTTTCCCGTCTAGCAGACAGCACTAAGGCCCAGCGTGTGATGGTCCAGTAAGATGATATTTGATCAATGTGAGCTGTAGAGCAGAGTACTCCTGACATGGAGTTAATATCATCAGCGGCCTTAGCAAGGTGATTTGGAGCCACTGTACGGCCCCCTCCCCTGTTTCCTGGATGAGGAAGGAACCAACCCAGGTTGGTTCAGACTCTTCCATGGCCCCCCAGCAAGTGACTGACAGTGGGGCTGTAGTAACCCCACAGCTTTCTGGGCAGGACATCCCCCGCACTGCAGGTGGACAGCCTCGCGGGCCCCCCAGAGCCCAGTCTTGCCGGCTGCCAGCCGGTGCCAGGCTCTGGAAGGGCCAGTGCTAGAGACCTGCCTGAGGGGGCTAGTGGTGCAGTCAAAGGAGGGACAGACCATGGGTGTTTGTAAAGGGGAGTGGACGTGGACTGGGGTGAAATTGCTCCCACACCTTTGAGTTTGCCCCACGCCTGCCTGTACCAGCAAGTTCTCTCCGTAAACCTCCTGTGCGTTGATTCCTTGTCCTTGAAACCTGCTGAGAAGTGGATGTTTGCCTTCATGTGGAAGCTACACAGGCAGAAGTCCATGGCACCTTCCTCTCCCCACTCTCTTTCCTAAACTGGGTCCCAGTAACATTGGAGAATTTTTCAAGGGGCATGGTTGAAGTTCTACCACCATCATTTCCTATTGCATTTTCTTATAGGCTTGAAACTGTAGGGAGGAACCTTTAGTGCATGCTATTTTCTGAGAGCTCTTGCTGGCTGTTCTCTCTTTTACAGGAAAGTGTTTTCCTCCAGAGGCAATTTCATCAGTGTGATGGTTTTCCTGGTAATAGTAGTGGGGTCCTGCCAGGAGTGCCTGAGGCTGGGGCTCTGCCTGTCGCAGGGGTGGTGAACCAGACGGACCCCTGGTTCCCGCATTCAGCCTCCCAAGAGCTGAGAGTCTGGGTCACATCTGTGGTCATGTACTGTGTGCCTGAGACACATATGCCATCAGCTGACATAGCTGCTTCCTTGTGCCCACCCTCCCTCTGGGCATCTCTCCCTCTCTTTCTCTCTCTCTGTCAGAAAGATTTGTTCTAGAAGTTTGCAGTTTTCCCTGTTTTCAATTTACGGATTTCTTTATAAGCCTGCGGAGTATTTTTTATTTGGGTGACCTCATGTTGATATGTTCCTTTCCGTTTTTTGCGTATTCCTTGAAAACCTTAGGATAGACACTTTTTAAATATTCAAAATTAGAAATAATTCAAGATGAGAAAATAGTGATGCCCAAAGACCACTACATCCTTTCTTTCTGTCCTTATGTTTTTGACATCCAACTTCCTTAAATCTTATGCCTGCAGGACACATCTGTTTTGTCGGGACCAGTTTCCGTGGAGTAGACTAGCATCATGCACAGCTCTCTTTAACAAAAGGGTTCCCTGCTTTGTACTCCTCACAGGCCGTAATTTTCTTACATCTTGTGTCATTAGCGGTTGTGACTTTTTTGAAAGAGGGAAAAAGTCTTCCATTTTGTCTTACTATCTCTTGAATTTTTAGTGTGTTCCCAAGAAACACCCGCTACCACCGAGGCATATTTTAATAATTTCCAATCTCATTAAACTTGATGATACAAAGATGAAGATATTCTTACCTAACTTGTTAGGGATTCGTTAAACAAATGAAAATAGGGGTTGGTAAATATTCAATGTTGCTGATTACTTTTGTTTCCAGTTTTTAAGTCCCAGGTCATGAAATATGATTCCTTACCCTCAGATTATCTTACTATGAAGTTTTAACTAGCATTAAAGGCCTGTTGTGCCTTAGTTCCTAAGTCAAATTAAGCTAACTTACGACTCCACTCTTAATGAGTATGTGTAATAGTGTAATAGTGTTGTTTCATGATTTAATTATCCACTCTACTTGTCTTGCAAAGAACACTATTATGAAGGAATCGGGTATCATTGTTTAAAAAACCTTTTAAAAATCGTTTGACAACTGTCCAAGTTTTGTTTCTCACATTTGTATAACCAGCACTTTCCTATCAATATCAATTTACCTGCATTGCCCTTTCTGTCACCTTCATCGTTAGAAATTTCCATCCTACCTTAAATTCTCCGTCCCTCAGGAAACAAGCCATCATTTTGACAGTCCTTTCCCCTCTAGCTATGACATTCCAGAGCCCTGTTTAGTTTTTCCTTCCCCCTTTGTGTGAGTCTTCTTTATTTCTACTCCTTCAAAGGATGAATGAAAACCAAAGTTAAACATAAACTTTTTTTTTTTTTTTACTATTTGTAGTTAATTCTTTCCTGTAAACTTTCAAATCCATTCTCATTATTAATACATACATAATAAAGATATCTCTTTAGGCTGTAAACTTCAAAGACCCAGAACCAGTTCTTTGTTTAAATGGTTTGTAGCCACACAAGGGGACTTCCTGCAGCCCTTTGAAGCATGTGTGGAAGTGGTGGGGCAGCAGCAGAGGGTGCCCGACTGAGAAGAGCAGAGAAGCCCCTTCAGAGCTGCATCCGTGTCACTCCCCATGGCTCCCTGTTCTGTGTATTTTATGGACAAGCATGAAACCCCTAAAGATGCGAAATCAGGGGCATCAGTTTAAAAAATACATGCCACTCTGTATTTGTTTATATTTATGTTCTTCATGCCTTACATAGAAAAATAATCCATAAAAAAAATCCCCAAAAGTCATTGTAGAGGTCCAGAAATGTAGAGCTGGGAGGAACCCAGGATATCAGGTGAGACACCCTTTCTGTGTAGCTAAGGCTTGGGCTCTCCCCAGTGTGATGGGGACAGTGGGGGCGGGGGTGGACAAAGAACCAAGTGGCCAATCAAACCTCAAGGGACTCAACAGGACTCGACCTGAGAGTAGATGAAGCAGCCTCTCAACCCTATTCACAAAAATAATTTTCGCAAAGGTTTCTGTAGGTTAAGCCCTCTCCAATTTGCAAAGCCTTTCACAGACCTCCATGTTCAGCCCTCTTCCTGTCACCATAGCAACACACTTCTAATAAAGGAGGAGCAGGGAAGAAGCAATTTTGCAAATGTGACCTTCTCCTGCCCTTAGTTTTGCCAGTGTGGCGGGGTGGGGGGGGGTTCCTTAGTTGTCCTGTCCTGTGAACTTGTATTCACCTCTCAAGATCTTAACATCTTATAATAAATAGCCCCTGGCCACTAAAATAGGAAAGCCAGGCCTGAGATCTTTAATAACTTGGCACTAAGTATTCTACTTAGGGATTCCCAAGTGCCCGTCCATGGCCCAGCTGCCATGGAGTCCAGAAGACTCCAGTCCAGCCCAGCTGAGTCACAGTTTCCAGTTATGGTACCCAGGAGCCTGAGTCCTTACTGCAGCCCACTAAGGTGGCCCCTGGTTTGCCGGTCCTGGTATATTTTATGCTAAAGCTCTCCCAAGTAGCCAGCGTCCCAACACTGCCTCCATGTCCTACCCAGCAAACAAATGAAAAGAGAAATTCCAAACCCTGCATGGATGATGGATGATGAAAAGGAATAGCAAGAACTGTTTTAGACAAAAATGAAGGTTATCATAAGATGACACGATCCTTAGTTACCCTTTAGGTAAGGTAGAAAAGATGTCAAATTTAAAAAAAAATACTAGACCCCAAGACAAAAAAGAATGCAGGCCAAGGCGGTTGGAAACATCTGCTGATTCCAGCTTTTTCCCCAAGACCAGAGCCCCAATCCTGATTGGATATCTAACTTCTCTGCACTAGTTTTTCAGGGTTTTTGGTGCATCTCCATTGAAAAGGATGTGGAAAGTCTCAGTCATAGACAGAAATGAGCAGAAACTACAAAGCACCAGTTCCCCTTTGTGAATGCATCTCTGTTGAAGCCATGTGCACTGTTAGATTTTGCTGTTATAGCATTAACTTCTGTAGATCCCACTGGCAGTCAGGCTGCAGTCTGAAATTATCCAGGTTACACTTGTCTGCATGATTCAGTTCACTGAATTGATCTGAAACATCTCTGGATGATGTCCTCACAGTTTATTCTGACTGATATAGTCTAAAATGGAAGCTTCCAGAAAGATTCTTTCTCATGTTGTCTGGATTGGTCATGGCCAAGCATTAAGTTAGATAAAGTGTATTATCAGCCTGTCCTCTGGATCTCAATGCACAATGCTTTGCTTGAAAAAAAAAAATTGTTTCTGAAATTCCAGATGAGATGACTAGAAAGCATGTTTAAAGGTTAATGGAAGTTGGTTTAAAGGTTGGTGCCAGCTTCATTAAAGAAAGGATCTTAAACTCTCTTGCCTGCCACATCATGTGGCCAGCCAGGCAACATAGTGCGTCGTCTTAGTCCATTAAGCAACTTCCAACTAAGACTGTCACTGGAAGATGGGAAGCTCTAAATACTGTCCTTTTGTACCACTAGTGTGGTTAATCATGATGAAATCAAGTTGATTCTTGCTGGGACCTGTTTTCCAGGATTTTGTTAAAATCATGTGAATGTTTGATTGGAATTCACAAATGTTGGTATGGCCCCCAGATTTGCTTGTAATGGATTCTTTTTGGATAGATCAGCTTTGAAAGGGAAATCTAGGTCTGTTGGTTTATGTTTTATTTTTCTCCTCTTGGCCAGAGAATCTCTGCTTACTGGAGGAACAGCCCCATCCTGATGTCATGTAATGGTCATGCTCAGATTTCCCGTGACTACTGATGAAAGATCCAGGGGCTCTTAAAACCCAATATCCCAAGATCTCTCATTTTACTTTCTTTTTTAAAAGCTATTTATTTTAGCTTATAGAAAATTTGGAAGGACATTTAAGAGGCAAAAAAAATTTTACCACAGTCCCAGATAAATTGTTGGTTATCATTTTGGTGTATTTTCTTCTAATCATATGTCTACTTGTTCCATACTAATGAATATTTATCACTTGCTCTTTATAAGGCACTAAGAATAGTCTAAAGCTATTAACAGTCTATCAAACAGAGATCAATGGAGTTATTGGGAAACTCCCATTAAGTCCAAATGGAGAAAACAAAGTGCTAAGAAATTTGTCTCAGACAACTTTCAAGAGTCTACAAGTTTGGCACAGGTGTTGGGAGTGAGGAGAAAGGGAGATTGCAGAGAAAATGTTCATTTTTCCTTTGAATTTGTAAAATAGTGAAGAAAATGTATAGGTAAATATAGGAAAAAGAGAAACTCAGGAATCCTAAATGACACAGTGAGACTTTGTTATCCTGGGGTTGGGGATATGGAGAGAAAACAAAAAGCATAATAACCTTAGGTAGACATTTTTCTTCATCTTCTTCCTTTTTTTTTTTTTTTTTTAAGGATCGAAGAGCAAAGAATTAATGTTAAGCAGTCAGGTTTTATTCTATAATTGCAAATGTTATTAACCCAAGAACACTCCATTTTCTTAAGGTAATTGGAGTAGATTAACTGTCAAGAACCCAGGAGCACATGCCCAGTTTGAATTGATTTGCCCAAATGGTACTATTCTCTTGATGAGTCCCTTACATGCATCACTGCTGTGCCATTTCCTCAACTGTTGGTTCCAAGGCAACAGTCCTGCTGGACGCAGTCGGGACTAACAAGGTCTCTTACCCTAATGAATGGTTGCAGGCCTGACCCACAGAGCTAACCTATACCTAAGTTGGTCTGAGGGCAACTCCCTTCTTTCACCCAAATTGTTGCTGGGCCTAAAGAGGTCACTAGAAAGTTTAATGAGAGCCCAAGAGCAGGGACCTGAGGCTACTTCAGTGTTTTAATGGAAAGTGTGTGTGTGTGTGTGTGTGTGTGTGTGTGTGTGTGTGTGTGTGTGTGTGTTACATGAGCAAACCCTTTAGTCCTTGGGAAACCGCCATGCCAAGTGCTAAGCTCCAGATCTCAGGGACCACCTTCCCCCAGAGATGGACAGAGATGGGCCACTCCTCCTGGCTCCCTATAGCCTCCTTGCCTCTTTTCTGTCTAAGCTCTGTAGCCACTGTGAGCATAGCATCAGGGCTTAGCAAAAGCCCAGAACCTGAGACTCCTTCTGTGGCCATGGCTGGACTCTTTCCACAGTTCTGTTCTGTTGCCTGGAACTGTGAGACCCAAGTGAAATTGTGGGCATAGAAGTCCTTTAAGCCACAGAATGCTGGGGGCAGAGGGCTCTTCGGAGCTTTTAGATGATTTAGGGGTGAACAGACCTCTTAGTGTGTGGCATGGCTCTGAGCCTCTCACTCCATACTCTTCACCTTGGTAAAGCACCTGTTTCTTGCAGCATCATTGCCGGCCCATGCCCAGCTCTGGTCCCTGAAACTTCTTTCCTGGATGGGTTTACAGAACATAATGGAGTAGTTAGACCTAACCTGAACTGGTTTTGCTTATAAGAAGTACCTAGGTAAGCATTGCCTGAGGAATTGGGATAGCATGTGAGCAGTGGCCAGCCTTGGGAAAAGTCCAAATGTGCTCCTATTGTCAGATAATTTGTAAGACTCATAAAAAGTAGTCAGTATGGGGTCCATTTCCTTGGGAAAGCAAAACCATGACATTTGTTGGGAGAGACAAACTGGCAGAAGTTGATTGAATGGAACAAGGAAGAAATAGGCACATAGGGATTAGAGAAGCAGAGAGTCCTTGTGCTGGCAAGTTCTAATCTCTGACATGGACTCCAGTGCACCAAGTCCAGAAAGCTCAACGACAACAGGATTGTAAGATCTGTGGCAGGAAATAGCTCTTAGCTTCAGGGGAGAAACACATTTGATTGTTCACAGAGGAAACACTGGTCCTATGGACTTAGTGCCAATTAATGTGATATTAATCTGGAACATCTTCATGCCCACACAAATTAGGGAACTTGAATTCTGGTGTTTATATTTTTATTCCCCAGTGCAAATCCTTTTGTCAAATCCAATGCACTTTTCCAACAGATACCCTTTTTTTGTGAAGAGTTTTATTTTTCATTCAAATGGCTTAAATCCCTATCATATATATAAAATGTACTTATTGCTATATTGTATTAACAAAAACTTATAAATAATCTAAATGTTCAACCATAGGGACCGATTATATAAATGTTGCTTTATCTGTATAATAGAATACCATGCAGTTCTTAAAAACAATATGGTGGAACTACCTATGTTGATAGAAAAAGATGTTTATGGCATCAGTTGCACAACTATATTTAAAGTAAGATCCCATTTTTATAAATACTGAATAGATATGAGGTTAATATCTATGAAAAATAGATATTTCTAAGGTTAGAAATGAGTCTATAAGGAATAGGCATCACACCATGAATAGTGTGTTCCTATAAATGTGAAAGTTGTAGAGGGAAATTTTCATTTTCTTATTTATGCTTATATATATATACATCCCTAGCATTTGGGTTTTTTACAGTGAACAGGGACTTTGTTGTTGTTTTTTTCTTTTTTAGAATTCAGATTTCCTTTAAAATTAAACACCAGTGGAAAGAAAAAGATCACTAGAGCCACAGCTACTATAATTTCTTAAACTGGATTCACTGCTCCCCAGATAGAGCCAAGAAGTTTAGAACATGTGAAAAAACAGAATACAAAGTAGCAAATTGAGGTCCTTCATTACCCTCTGTTTAAGAATTGGGACTGATATACACAGGAACTTGAATGGGTCTCAAAGGCATTGTGCTGAATCAAAGAAGCCAGTGTCAAGAAGTTACATAGAGTATGATTCCATTTACCTGACACCCTCAAAACACCATCACTTTAGGGAAAGAGAAGAGATCAGTGGTTACCAGGGTTTGGGAACTAGGGCCACATGGGGATTGTTTCTGGCGATGGAACTGTTCTGGATTGTGATTATGGTGGAGATGAACATGCAATTTTCATACCAGAATTCATAGAACTATACACAGAAAAGTCCATTTTATTCCATACCAATTAAAAAAGATTTTCTTAAGCAATAAAAGAAAGGAGAAGAGAACTGAGGGGGATCATGTGTCTGACCCCACGAAAGAACTTGGCCGTGGTCTTGCAGTTGTCAGCATTGCATATTCTCTACTCTACATGACTTGCTCTCCTTGGCTGAGTCTCAGAGGCAGCCTCCCCTCACCTCTGTGCCCAGCGCACTTGTTCCTCCACCCAACAACTATGAAGGATTGTCTAGTTTGTGTCTGAGCAAATCCCCTATCGGGAAGCTCAAGACCTTTCGAGACTTTAAGATTTACATGTATGCCTTCTATGGGACTTCTTCCTTGCAACTTGCCCCAATGGAATCTAATTTTGCTCTCTAATAATAAAATAAGGCCAACCCCTCTTACAATTCCAGAAACATCTGTTTACTGCAGTCATCTCTGCTTTGTCAGAGCCCCACAACTTGCTACATTCAGGGTTTTTTTTTTTTTTTAGATTTATTTATTTATTCATTTGACAAAGATTACAAATAGGTAAGAGAGGCACACAGAGAGGGGGAAGGAGCAGGCTCGCCACTGAGCAGAGAGCCTAATGTGGGGCTCGATCCCAGGACCCTGAGATCATGACCTGAGCCTAAGGCAGAGGCTTAACCCATTGAGCCCTCCAGGTGCCCCTACCTCCAGGTTTTAAGAACCTCCAGCTTTCTGGTCTCTTTTGTCTGAAACCACATTGGCCAAAAGTGAGTGTGCTCCTCTTTGTGTGGTCTGGCAGTAGAGCACGGAGCTGACCAGCTCTCCTGCCGATCCTGACACGGGTTTTTGGTCAGTGGTACTGAGGGTCACATCACCGTCTCTGGAAGCTGTATCTGTCTGTGGACTTGAAGTGTGCAGACACCACCTTTTCACACCTGCCGCTAAGAAGCCTCATCTCCCCACCCATATTCCCAAGTAGGTTCTTCATCTTTCACTGTTGAATTGCACATTTATCCTGTTTGGTTACATCCTCCTAGGGTGACCAGCCCAAACTATCCAGAATCCTCTGGGGTGCTAACATCTGGCACACCCACCATCCTTCCCACCTCAGGCTCAGACATGCCAAATCTTCATCTCTGTCAGTGTAGTCCCTCTTTCTAGAAGACTTGAGGAGGGAAGATGCCTGAGCTTCATCTCTGCCCCATCACCTATGACTCACTGGAAGAGCCTGTTCCATGGGAAGAGAAAGGGCAACGTGCCCTTAAGGTTTCCTCTGCCCGTATTCCCTTCCAAAAAGATCCTCTGTTTTCCCAATATTGTCACTCTTTATATATGACTGTTAATTGTATGCTTCGGTGCTAGTTTAGGTTGGTGGGGCAGGACGGCGCCACATAAATACAAGTTATCATCCTAATTGGCATCACTGCATACTTAAGCGGGTTTGAAACCTTGAGGCCTTCTCTGGCACTTCATGGGAGTGTAGTTCTTACGCAATTACTACACATCTGGATGTCTTATTTCCATAATTGCTGCACTTGAAAGGTGACTACTGGCCTGTTCTAGAATGAAAAGGCGTTAATTATGTTAATAATCAGGAATTCTGGTGCAGCTTCTCTGAGTGCTGGAGGGGTGTGGGTTCCGCAGACCACAGAGAAAACAGGTAGCCAGTGACCTGGTGCCAGTGTCTAAGCAAATGGACACAGAAGGAAGGAGAGACACTATAAAGAAATGTGAGAAAAACATGTAAAGGAAAAGCAGATTTATATAAAAGGCGATTGAGGCAATTTTTTTGGTGTGACTAAACAGTGCACTTGATAGAATGAGGTAAATTAAATAGACCAGGGATGTGGTACAGTTTGCTTCTGAACAAAGTGTTCTATGGACTTTGTCCATCAAGATACCTTCTTCCAAAACATGGCTTAAGTTGTGAGGATAAATGGAGAGAGTATTAGATTGCCTCTTCCCTACCCCAGAAGCCAGGGATTCATTTCCAAACCTCTCTCCCCCCCCCCCCTCATTTCACCAAAAAATAAATAAAATAACTCACACTAAAGCAGTGTGTTGGGCCACTTATCAAGAGCTTGGAACATACAAATGCAATGTTATCCAACACTGACCTGTTTTATAGAACTGTTCCTAAACTGCTTGGTCAAGAGACTGCGTTCAGTTCAGACCCTTACATAAAACATTTGCTACCATGTTCTAAAGACCCTGTTCTTGATGGGGTGAGAAGGGGATCTGGCTTCTGGGTCAGTGGTCCCCTAGGATTGCTAGACTGACAAATGGTAAAACTGTCCTCTATGTGTCTCCCAAAGCTCCAGACACTGTCAAAGATGACCATTTCTAAAGGAACCTAAAATAGCTAAACGGTCCATTCTCAGCAATCAGGGTCCCGCAGCTTAGGGAGAGAAAAAAGACACTTCATTAAAAACAGCTCAGAACATCTGTAAAACAGATTTACACATGACCCCCAAAATATACATTGTGTGAGCTTTTTCTTTTATTCCAAAACCCCCAAACCTGCACCCTATCGACTGTAAGCTTCATTTGCCTGAAGTCTGCCATTGATGTAATGTTTTTCTTTTTACCCTTTTTAAACAGAGAAGGTAGTATGTAATACTGTTCTACTCTATGTATCATCTTGTGTATATACAAACATGTAAATTTAACTTCCTTTAACTTGAAGTTAATGCATTTTCCAACCAATGTAGGGTAACCTAGTTGGAGAGAAGTGGGGATTGCAGCAGGCACGCATTTCAATCACAGATTCTAAATTGCACTTCAGTTAATAATGAAATTCTTGCAGGAATTAGCTGCAAACTTGTACTCAAGAATTGAGTTTGAAGAGTTGTCCATATCGATTTGTGAAGGTAATGGTACTTCTCGTGATCAGAATGCTGCAGATCTGCTGCCTGCAGAGAGAGTGGGAAAGCAGATCAGAGCAGTCTGTCCTCCGGGAGCCTGAGCTGTGCTGAAGCAAATAGCCCCCTCTGATAACCAGTGGGGGGTCCAGGAGCCCAGTCACTGTGTCCTGACTGTGTATCTTACTGGAGTATGATAAAGACCTGGCTTTATTTTATTACATATATAAATGAATTATTTTATGTCTCTAGGGATATATTCATATACATGTGCCTACATTTACATAGTTATGTATATACATATACGATATATAGTATCTATTTCTTATATACATATATATTACAAAATCCATTCTTTCATTAAACACAGCTTTTTCATTGCTAGGAGCTTCTCGCTTGCAATTTCCATGCCTCTGAAAACTATTTTCAACCAAGACAATAAATAAATTGTAGAATTTACTGAATGGATAAGTATTTGAATTGAATATATCTGTTTTACATAATAACATAAAATCTGATTTCTTTTTATATTTAATTAGAGTTTAACTCTTATCTTTCTTCTAAGAAACCAGTGACTAGGGGTGCCTGGAGGGCTCAGTTGGTTTAAGTGTGGCTCTTGGTTACAGCTCAAGTCATGATCTCACGGGTCATGAGATGGAGCCCCATATTGGGCTCCAGGCTCAGCGGGGAGTCTGCTAGGGTTTCTTCCTCCCTCCCTCTCTGCCCCTCCCCACCATGCATGCGTTCTCTCTAAGATAAATAAATCTTTTTTTTTTAAAGAAACCAATGAATAATTTATACTTAAATACAAATATTTTTTGAAAAGTTAACTCATTCCCTACTAACTTGTACTTCATCTTAATTCTTCAAAGTTCCCAGGATGCCCTCACCTCCTGGGATTCATTTTTCTGAGCAACCAAACTGAAACTGTCACTTTTTGAAAAGAGGGATTTACCTTGGGGATTCTTGGGAGAATATTGCCATTATACTCATCTAACAGTCAGCAGGGACCAAGTGAATAGTGTCAAGCTGGACTTAAATGAAAAGCATTATCACCTAAACGATCAGAAAATTGTAGGTTGCACTGCAAAGAAATGCAGGGCCTTCTCCCACCATAACAAGCCCGACTGGTCCCTCCTAGTGCAGGTGATCTCATTCGGCTGGGTAAATATTTCCTTTGGACAGGAGATCATTCGTTTTTACTCTTGTGTTGCTAATTTTTTTTTTCTGACCTAATATTTTAGTACAGTACTTCCTCCACGCAAGAGAGAAACATGCATAGTTTGTCACAAGATTTGAGTTGGAAAACAAGCAAAGGAAACCCTCCCAGATCACAGTGTATGAGGTGAAAGAGGAAATTGCCCTTAACATGGCATGGCCCTCAATGAAAGGAAGAGAAAAATGCTGGCAGGGAGAGTCCCAGAGAGAGAGGGTGCCCCTCACCATTAGCCTTTGCTCTTCCCCCATTGTTCTTTCCTCATGTCCAAACCCTATTTTCCCGCATCTGTGTCAGCCACTCGCCCACTGCCTGCGCTCGGAGCCATCCCTCCCCTGACTGGCACTTCTTCCTCTGTACCTGGTGGGTTCCGGAGTCTTGTTTTCTGATTCTTGAGTTCCTATTAAACTTTTTCCCATCTATTCCCCCTGCCATATTAAGGCAGGGACGCCACCTCACGTTCCTTTATATAGCTCTTGCACAGAGTAGACAATAAATGCGTGGAATTTTGTAAAGGAACTCATAGATGAAACAGATGTCCAGCAGTCCCCTCACTCACTGTAGCTTTCTTACTCAGCAGAGAATTGGTTCATGACTGGATAGGAGCTTGATGTCTCCTCCCCAGGGGCCAGGCCTGCGTCTTTCTGGGTCCCCCTGCATCCCTAGCACAGGCGGGGCACACCCAGGATTCTCATAACCTGCTCACTGAATGGAAAGGCAGAGAAAGGGCTGCCTTCTGGATGCTTTGGGCCCGCCTGAAGTGGGCAATTGTAGTCTCAGGACCCTGAGCCCTGGCTGGCCTGGCTTCCTGCTGGGCCAGACCTGCAGCGGCAGTCAGAATTCCCCAAAGCAACATAACTGAAATGTTGCTGGATCATGAAACAGCACGCAATAACCAGGTGCGGCCTCCTCTGCCCTCCCCGTTTAGGAATGCTGGGAGTTAGCTAACCTCCGCCACCCACAAGAAAGAGGAAACGTTTCAAATCTACTTTTATCCCCATTTTTCTTATTTTTAATCCTCAAGTCTGTCTGTTTCTGGGGTTCTTGAACTGTAGTTGTTTTGCTTGCTACTTTTTTTCCACTCAGTAAAAATACCCCTAATGTAACCTTCCTCCTCTTCCCCCTGCTGAGCTTTCCAAGGATCTGCCTCTTTCACGATCTGTAAGTGGGATTGGACTGGGGGAAGGGCGCTCTCAGCAATCCTGCAGGCATCGTTGCAGCCAGCACTGCCCACTGGGGAGTAGGCAAAGTCACCTGCTTGGGTGCAGGATTCCTGGATGTGGGCTCCTGGCTCGCTGATGAATTAACTTCCTGTAACAGAGCAGTGTGAGACTGCTACAGTATTTAGTCAACACTGAAATCCTAATTAGGAAAAATGTTCATTTTTTGTCTCATAGCTGAATTTAAAGTTTCCTTCTTTAGATGTACGTGCCCACTGTTTTATGTTGTTGTAATTCAGCCGCAAGCTATTTTGTTTTTCTCCCTCTCCAGTGTCCACTCACATGCAGAGAGCTCTTTTATGTTTGTATGCGTGTATGTTTAATTTGCACAAGTAATTCTGTTCTTGTTCATGTTCAAGGGATCATGGTGGGTTTTTTTGTTTTTGTTTTTGTTTTTTACATTTTTCCCTAACACTACACTCAAAACCCCATTCATGTTACTTCATGTACATGTAGTTCTTTGCATCTAGAATATAGAGCCGGGTATGGACTTGCTGGGCCATGTATGGGTGTCCTTTCTCTCAGTGAATCCTGGCAGATTGTTTGACGGCATGGGGCAGCGGCTTAATCCCCCACAGTGGTTCTTGAGGGTTCTCGGTTTCTGTGCATCCTTGGCAACATTCAATATTACCTACCTTTCTGTTTGCCAGGCACTTATATCCATTCTGGTGGGTGCAAGGTAATATTTCACTGTAAATTTATTTTGCATTTCTGGGCATATTTGTGCTTTTGTGAATTTCCTGCTTATAACCCTTGTCCATTTTTCTGTTCATATTCCTGGCTGATTTGTAGATAGTGCTGATATATTCCAGATATTTATATGTGGATCTAAAGATGGCAAATATTATCTTTATCCCTGTCATTTTTGTTGACTTTGTTATGTCCTTCACCGGGCAGAAAATTATCAGCTGTTTGTCTTTGGTTTGTACTTCAAGAGATTTGCTTAAGAAGCCTTTCCCTAATCCCTGGTCATAAAGATAACCTCCTACAATGTGTCCTTTTCACTTCATTTTCAAAATGTCATCCTATGTAAGTCTTCAGCACACATTTATTTCAGTTCCTTTCATCTTAATTTCACGTCCAGCACAAATCTTGACTATAGATTTAACATGTTTGCGGTGGAACCTAACAAGCAGTACATGCTGAACGTTGGATAATTTGGCCAGAAGTAAGTCAGCATCCATCATTTCCTTTTACCAGTGGTTCTCAAACTTGAGTATATGCAGGAATTACCTGGGAGCTTCATAGAATGGCAGAGTCTTGATCCCTGCCAAAGATCCTGCCTAGCTCATGAGGTCTGAGGTAGGGATCTGGAATCTGCTTTTTATCCAGTTTGAGATGATTCTGATGCAGATAGTCTGTAACTAGTACCTTGAGGGAAGCTACCTTGGAGTTCAGAGGGGACAGGTGCATCACCTTAAGAAAAGCGAGCCACAGCAATCCAAATAAGGGACTTTGAACAAAGGACATGTAATGGAAAATTTACCTGCAACCCCAGTCCAGCCTTTGGGCACTGCAGTCATTGGAGTGGGGGTGGCCCCGGGTATGAGGAAGTTAAGGCTGCTATTCCCAAGAGTTGTTGAATATTTTAAACCCCTAGCTCTTTTCACACTGACACTGACTTTCTGAAGGGCACTGGAGACCAGGAATGGGTTTTTAGAGGCCATTACCACCCTAATTAACACCTCTCCTCTTCTTTTAAAGGTGCCCCTGAAGTAGTAATGGAAATGTGAGATCTTGGGAGAAAGCTCCTTCCCAGGTTCCCACTTTGCTGCGTTATAAAGGGAAAAAAGAAAGAACCAGAAAGACTTGGCAATTAAGAGCCATGGACAGTTTCCAGGCTTTAAAAAATGGCAGTAAGATATAATTGCCTTAAATTACTGAACTCAAAACTTGTTCCAGAGCACAGCCAACGTGGCTTCTTTCAAGGCTGGGTCTCTCGGGATCAGTTCAGGAGCATATTCCCCTTTGAGAAGGATCCTTGTCCAGGACAGGGACAGGCAGAATTTGTACTCAGTGTCCAGCCTGGGTCGGGTGACTGGGCCAGGTTTGCGCATGACCTCCTGAGTTCCAGAGACACTGGAGGAATTTATGCTACGTGTATGAGGCTCCTGGGGACCCAGCCACTCTCCTGCTCTTGGAGAATGTGCTGTGATTCCAACAGCTGACTTGTATTAACACGTTCGTCATCGTTACCAGGGTGGTAATAGTGATACCCTGTGGATTCATATAGCACGGTTTACACAGGACTTTCCCCTAGATTATCTCAGAATAATAATGGCTGTTTTTCGTTGAGTGCTCAAAATGAGATAGATGCTTTACATACATTACCTTTAACAACCCCCTCAAGAAATCTGTGCTTGTATGGTTGGGGAGACAGAGACTCAAAACCACTCAAATTTCCTTTAAGCCCCACAACCAATAAGCAGCAGAGCTGGAATCAGAATTCAAGTAGCAGATTCTCTAGTCATGTGCTGTGTATTCAGTCATTTAAAGAAAATGCAAATTTTGTGTTTGTCTCAACCCATCAACATTTAAAATATAGCATACCTCTATCACTCCTGAGTTGTATTAAGTTATGAGAAACTTTTGTATCTATTTAGACAAAGAAACTCCTACGGAATCAGTGCCTAAAAGCTTGGGCTCTGTGTCTATTATTCAATGACTCCAGATCTTCCAGTTCTTAATTCAGTGATTTTAAGAGAGTTATGTAGCCTCTCTGACTTCAGTTTCCGGATCTATTAACTGGAAAAAATAGCAAAGCCTATTTTCCATCATTCTTGGGAGGCTTGCCTGACATAATGCATACAGAGAGTTTAGGGAAGTGTCAGGCACATGGAAAGCACCCAATAAATGTTAGATGTTTAAAAAACAAATATGTGGTGATATGATGGCATTTGCCATAGCAGGTTGGAGATGTACTTGCTTGGACCATGTACCAGGCTCTATTTAGTCTAATAAAACAATACGTGCAAAGATTTCTTCTTATTTACAAGACCTTAGATTTCGAGAGAGCCACAGCCCTGCAGGTTCTCCCTTTTGATCTGGCCTCTCCCAGAATTGACAGCAGTTAAACACCTTGCTTGTTCTGAAAAGTTATGATAACCAATGCACATACAACATGAAAAGGGCTGTTAGGTCTTTTGAGCCATTGAGATCTCAGTGGAAAAGACTTAGCCTGCAGCTCTTATGATGGAATACCATCTGACTAGAGGGATAAATTGCAGTTATGGGCATTTGCATGCACCCACCCCTCCCTAGACCTGTGAGAGAGAAACACAGCCTGCACGCCCATTTCCAAGGCTCCCTTAGTGTCCACGCAGCCATTTTGAATTATCTCTGGGGCCATCTTGTACTAACTTAACCATTGAATTTAAGTGAAGGAAGGACCCCATTTCTAGAAAGGATGTAAGACATATCTAAGCTCATTTTCATAGATCTCTTAGAGCTAACGATACCTTTTCAGACATAGTCCTTTATTCCCTAGATTTTACCATCCTATCTTCAATGGTACAGACATCTCCATAGTTCCATTTAGAACAAAAATAACCTGTGCTGGGAGTAAATATTTTAAATGGATCCATCCTACCAGTTATGGTAGAAGATTAATCACTGATTGAGACCACTTCTTTCCAAGTGCCACCTGTTTTCTTTGTAAACCATCATTAGATCTGTGGTGTCCAACTGTAGTTCTGGATTTTCTCTTGCCTCACAGAGTACACGGCTGATTGCCTGCTGCTGTCTCTCTGAGGTGACTCTGGTGGCTGGCTGACCCTCTGCAGCAGGATCTCCCTTAGGGCACATTCCCAGCCAGGACTTTTCTCCCCATCAGCACTCTGCATAGCAACCTTATTATATGGAAGATTCTGAATAAAATATTTTAAGATAGTGGTAGCTATAATCCAAAACACAAGATTTGTTGGTAGCATTTCTTCCAGCTCTTGGTTTGGCCTTTCAGTACTACTACATTTATATTTAAGAAATTTAAGTTTTGAACTAAAAACTAGCTGTAATAACTATGCCTACTTACTGAATTTAAAACCAAACCCAAATATCCATTTTTATTAAAATATCCAAACAACCATTTTTTAAAAAACCAACCTAACAACCCAGTTCAAACCTATGTGGACTTCTTAAATTAGAATATCAAACTTGTTCTACAAAGTGAAATTTTGTTTGAGACCCAAATTTTTTAAAATATCTTCTCAATTTATGCCAGAGAAAATTCGGTTTATTATTATTTACCATTTACCAGTCAGAAAATGGAAAAACTGAAACAAGGGGATTTTTTTCTGTTTTGTCTTCTTTACCTATATTTACCCCTATTAGGATTTTCTCCAGAGGTATGATAAAGAGTTGAGAGCAATTTTTTCCTTTAAACTCATTAATATTTTACGTTAATCACTGGGACAATAGGGTCAGATACACCCATTAGTTAAAGGGTCAATAAAACTGCATCAACAGAAGGGGGGAGTTCGGATGATTAATTCCCTGCAGCATCTGTGACTTAACAATAAACAGATATCAAAGGGAAGGAGTTGGCAGCAACTTTTCCAACCTGGGCCCCAGAAAGTAAATCTTTTCTGTCTGTAATCACAGGAAGTTATTCTAGAGGGTGCCAGAGCCCTGGTTTGTGGTTTAGGTAGCTTGTGGAATAAATCAGAACATTTTGGAGTACTCTGGTAATTTTCTCCATCAGGATTACAATTCTGTTCAGCATCAGCCATTTATGATGAGGTTCCCATTATAATAATATTTGATGGGCTATATATTTGACCAAGAAAAAAAATAGTTGATTTGGTAAATGTAGTGTGCGGGGAAGGGTCCTGCAGGCTGGAGCTGGACTGAGTTATCATCTCTTCTGTCATATAAGCGTCACAAATTCTTTTTTTTTTTTTAAGATTTTATTTATTTATTAGTCAGAGAGAGAGAGAGAGAGCACAAGCGGGCAAAGTGGCAGGCAGAGGCAGAGAGAGAAGCAGGCTCCCCACTGAGCAAGGAGGCTGATGTGGGACACGATCCTAGGACCCTGGGATCATGACCTGAGCCGAAGGCAGCGGCTTAACCAATTGAGCCACCCAGGCATCCCAAGCATCACAAATTCTTATGTTGGATATTCGTCTTTATTAATTATCAGCTGTGCAGGGAGTGAAAACTTAAAAAGTAAAATGGCAGTGTTTCCAAATCAGAAGAAGTGAATTTGAATTGCTGAGAAAGTAGATGTGACTGTCTATTTACATTAAAATATTCAATCATTCAAACATTAAAATGTTTAATGAGAGTATTAATGTTTTCAGAAAATGACTGATAAACAATATTAACTTAGAAAATTGCATAGAGTCAGGGCGCCTGGGCGGCTCAGTCAGTTAAGCGTCCGACTCTTGATTTCTGCTTAGGTCATGATTTCATGGGTTATGAGATCAAGCCCTGAGTCACTCTCCTAGCTCAGTGGGGAGTCTGCTTAAGAGTCTCTCTCTTTCCCTCTGCTTTTCCTCCCCCCTACCATCCCCCAATGCTCATATGGTCTCAAAAGAAAGAGAAAAGAAAATTACATAGAGAAATATATGGGCTAAGTGCAACAGATATTCCAAGATGTAGACTCATTCACTTAACAAAGGTTTTAGTGCCTATTACGTGCAAGATGCTGTTGTACCTGCTGACATACGTGGAAATGGAATTTAAAAGTTCCCTGCCTTCATGGAGCTTCATACCAGTTGTGGGGAGGGGGCACAGCATACTAGTTTTTAGGTTTCTTTATAACATCTCTGTTGAGATATAATTCATATACCATACACATCACCCATCTAAAGTATACAATTCAGTGTTGTTATTGTTTTGTTCATCCATGATTGTGCAACCATCACTGTGGTTTCACAACAGTTTTATCACCCCCAAAAGCAACCTCATACCCAATCACTTCCCATTTGCCCCTCTCTCTCTAGCCCCTAGCCTCTCTCTCTAGCCACAAACTTTTCTCTCTCTAGATTCATCTCTTTTAGACCTTTCATATAAATGAAGTCACATAATGTGTGGTGTGGCCTTTTGTGTCTGATTTTTTTCACCTAGTATAGTGCTTTCAGAATTCATCTGTGTTGTAGCTTATGTCAGTCCTTCATTCCTTTCTTCTACCAAATAATTTTATGTTATGTTTTGTTATGTTGTATTATATCCATTGTATAGATATACCACGTTATATTTATCCAGTCATCAGTTGACAGTTATTTGGGTTTTCTCTACCTTTTGTTAATATGAGTAATACTGCTATGAACATTCATGTACAAATTTTCACGTAGGCCTGTTTTGTTTCTCTTGGGTAGGGAATCCTGGGTCATATGGTAAATCTATGTTTAATCATTTGAGGAATTCCTAGAGTCTCTTCCAAAGTGGCTACATCATTTTATATTCTCACCAGTGGTGTATGAGCGCTCTGATTTCTCCACATCTTTATCATTATCATCATTTGCTAATGTTTGTCTTTTTGGTTAAAGCCATCCTAGTGGGTATGAAGTGGTGTCTCATTGTGGTTTTGATTTGTGTTTCCCTGATGGCTAATGATATTGCTCATTTTTTCATGTGCTTATTGGCCGTTTGTATATCTTCTTTGAGGGATGTTTATTTAGTACTTGGGCCCTATTAGCTGAGAGAAACTGGGAAAGGCATGGTCAGGGAGGGCTCTTTGGTAGCCATGACCTGAGTGCTGAGTGGGAGCCCGTCACATAGAGGAGAGTATTCTGGACCTAAAGAGCACCAGGTGAACCTATGTTGAGTGAATTTGACTTGTTGAAGGAGCAGATGGACCAGTGAAGCCAAAACACAGTGGGTGAGAGGGGACAGTGGTAGGAGAGATGACTGGACACTAGAATAAGTGTTAGTTTAGTGCAAGTGCTGTGATAGGAATAAAAGATTGGGGTGGGCAGGAGTTACAGTAGGGTACTAGTTAGGAGGTCACTGCATTAAATACAGATACAGGTGATGGTGATGGATTGCTGTAATGGGATTTGAGATGTACTTTCAAGGTAGTGGCATCAGGACTAGCTCTTGTGTCAGATGTAGGGTGTGAAGGAATGAGGTAATACAGAGGACCACTAGATTTTGCCAAGGTAGTTGGTGAGATGACAACAACCACCTGAGGTGATACAATTTCAGCTTCAATTTTAGAGAATAAATCTACATTGTCAGTGTTAAGTTGGAGAGCTTCTTGGATATATAAATTGTTTCCCATCAGATTTGGAAAGTTTTCAGCCATTATTTTTTTGAATATTTTTTCTCCACAATCTCTCCTCTCCTGGTACTTCTATTATACATGTACTGGTACATTTAATGTGTCTCACATTTCTTTAAGGCTCTCTTCATTTTTCTTCATCATTGCTTTCTCTCTGTTCTTTGGATTGCATAATCTCTATTGATATATCTTAAGTGTGATGATTTTTTTTTCTGTCTATTCAAATCTACCATTGGGAGTTTCTAGTGAACTTACCATTTCATTTATTGTACTTTTCAATATCAGAATTGATTTCTTAAAAATTTTGTCCTTAAAAAAATTTTTTCTCTTTATCCATATTCTGCATTTGATGAACATTGTCATCACACTTTACTTCTTTAAACATGATTTCCATTAGGTCTTTGAGCATATCTCTAATGCTGCTTTGAAGTTCATGTCTGTTAAATCCAACTTCCGGGCACTTTCACAATTGTTGCCTGATTTTTTTTTTTCCTATATGGGTCATATTTTTGTGTTTCTTTGTATAGTCATAATTTCTTGTTGGAAACTAGACATTTTAGATAACATTATAGCAATTCTGGTTACTGGTTTCCCTTCCTCCAGAACTTGTTATTATTATTATTTTCTCATTTCTTTCTTTTTTTTTTTAAGATTTTATTTATTTATTTGACAGAGAGGAGGCAGCAGGCAGAGGGAGAGAGAGAGCAGGCTCCACACTAAGCAGGGAGCCTGATGTGGGGCTTGACCTCAGGACCCTGGGATCATGACCTGAACTTAAGACAGGTGCTTAACTGACTGAGCCAACAAGGTATCCCTCTTCATTTATTTCTTCCATGACTGGTAATATTATTGTAGTGGAATCTATTTCTTTCCACCCTCTCCACAGTATAGAGCCTCTCATGAAGACTTCTCAAGATTGTAGCCTGGGACATTTGCACAGTCACCTTGGGATGATGATGGTTTTACCAGTCCTTCTATCTCTTTCTGGGATCTCTCCATTAAGCCATCTGCCTCTTTGGTATCACATCTAACCATGAGCTTATATTAATTACTAATTGTTGTGTATGTTTTCAAAAATGCTCTAAGGCAAAAATTGCTCTGTAGTCTGATCCAGATAAATTTGGGCTCCTTTGCGGGGGAATTTTTTTATTTTGTTTGTTCTGACCCAGGAGGGCTCTCTTTTGGACTATTTTCATGGTTCTCTTTGATAAAGAAAGTGGCCTGCAATTTAGCTTCCTACTACAATAAAACTACTAGCCTTCCCTTACTTGCTTACCACCAAAAGCGTCTTTGTTTCTGGAGGATCCTTAGGCTTGAACTTCCTCATACTCTGTTCCAAATAAAGTCAGTTCCCTTGGGACAGCTTTGGAAATCTTTGTTCTTATGGCCTGCCTCTTTCCTGCACAAAATATCTGAGATGCAACTCTGGAGTTGGGGGAGGGGACAGTGGCCAGTTTCTCTCAGAGTGACACCCCCTTTTTTTTTTAATTTTTTAAAACTTTTTTAAAATTTTTAAATTTTTTATTTTTTATAAACATATAATATATTTTTATGCCCAGGGGTACAGGTCTGTGAATCGCCAGGTTTACACACTTCACAGAATTCACCGTAGCACATACCCTCCCCAGTGTTCATAACCCCACCCCCCTTCCAAACCCCCTCCCCCCCAGCAACCCTCAGTTTGTTTTGTGAGATTAAGAGTCACTTATGGTTTGTCTCCCTCCCAATCCCATATTGTTTCATTAAATCTTCTCCTACCCCCTCAACCCCCCACATTGCATCTCCACTCCCTCATATTAGGGAGATAATATGGTAGTTGTCTTTCTCCGATTGACTTATTTCGCTAAGCATGATACCCTCTAGTTCCATCCACATCGTCGCAAATGGCAAGATTTCATTTCTTTTGATGGCGCATAGTATTCCATTGTGTATATATACCACTTCTTCTTTATCCACTCATCTGTTGATGGACATGTAGGTTCTTTCCATAGTTTGGCTATTGTAGACATTGCTGCTATAAACATTCGGGTGCATGTGCCCCTTCGGATCACTTCGTTTGTATCTTTAGGGTAAATACCCAGTAGTGCAATTGCAGGGTCATAGGGTACTTCTATTTTCAACATTTTGAGAAACCTCCATGCTGTTTTCCAGAGTGGTTGCACCAGCTTGCATTCCCACCAACAGTGTAGGAGGGTTCCCCTTTCTCCGCATCCTCGCCAGCATCTGTCATTTCCTGACTTGTTCATTTTAGCCATTCTGACTAGTGTGAGGTGATATCTCATGGTGGTTTTGATTTGTATTTCCCTGATGCCGAGTGATCTGGAGCACTTTTTCATGTGTCTGTTGGCCATCTGGATGTCTTCTTTGCAGAAATGTCTGTTCATGTCTTCTGCCCATTTCTTGATTGGATTATTTGTTCTTTGGGTGTTGAGTTTGCTAAGTTCTTTATAGATTTTGGACACTAGCCCTTTATCTGATATGTCGTTGCAAATATCTTCTCCCATTCTGTCAGTTGTCTTTTGGTTTTGTTAACTGTTTCCTTTGCTGTGCAAAAGCTTTTGATCTTGATGAAATCCCAATAGTTCATTTTTGCCCTTGCTTCCCTGCCTTTGGCGATGTTCCTAGGAAGATGTTGCTGTGGCTGAGGTCGAAGAGGTTGCTGCCTGTGTTCTCAAGGATTTTGATGGATTCCTTTCTCACATTGAGGTCTTTCATCCATTTTGAGTCTATTTTCGTGTGTGGTGTAAGGAAATGATCCAATTTCATTCTTCTGCATGTGGCTGTCCAATTTTCCCAACACCATTTATTGAAGAGGCTGTCTTTTTTCCATTGGACAGTCTTTCCTGCTTTGTCGAAGATTAGTTGGCCATAGAGTTGAGGGTCTATTTCTGGGCTCTCTGTTCTGTTCCATTGATCTATGTGTCTGTTTTTGTGCCAGTACCACGCTGTCTTGATGATGACAGCTTTGTAATAGAGCTTGAAGTCCGGAATTGTGATGCCACCAACCTTGGCTTTCTTTTTCAATATTCCTTTGGCTATTCGAGGTCTCTCTGGTTCCATATAAATTTTAGGATTATTTGTTCCATTTCTTTGAAAAAAATGGATGGTATTTTGATAGGAATTGCATTAAATATGTAGATTGCTTTAGGTAGCATAGACATTTTCACAATATTTATTCTTCCAATCCAGGAGCACGGAACATTTTTCCATTTCTTTGTGTCTTCCTCAATTTCTTTCATGAGTACTTTACAGTTTTCTGTGTATAGATTCTTAGTCTCTTTGGTTAGGTTTATTCCTAGGTATCTTATGGTTTTGGGTGCAATTGTAAATGGGATGGACTCCTTAATTTCTCTTTCTTCTGTCTTGTTGTTGGTGTAGAGAAATGCAACTGATTTCTGTGCATTGATTTTATATCCTGACACTTCACTGAATTCCTGTACAAGTTCTAGCAGTTTTGGAGTGGAGTCTTTTGGGTTTTCCACATATAGTATCATATCATCTGCGAAGTTTGACTTCTTCTTTGCCGATTTGTATGCCTTTAATTTCCTTTTGTTGTCTGATTGCTGAGGCTAGGACTTCTAGTACTATGTTGAATAGCAGTGGTGAAAACGGACATCCCTGCCATGTTCCTAACCTTAGTGGAAAAGCTTTCAGTTTTTCTCCATTGAGAATGATATTTGCGGTGGGTTTTTCATAGATGGCTTTGATAATATTGAGGTATGTGCCGTCTATCCCTACACTTTGAAGAGTTTGATCAGGAAGGGATGATGTCAAATGCTTTTTCAGCATCTATGGAGAGTATCATATGGTTCTTGTTCTTTCTTTTATTAATGTGTTGTATCACATTGGTTGATTTGCGGATGTTGAACCAACCTTTCAGCCCTGGAATAAATCCCACTTGGTCGTGGTGAATAATCCTTTTAATGTACTGTTGAATCCTATTGGCTAGTATTTTGGTGAGGATTTTCGCATCTGTGTTCATCAAGGATATTGGTCTGTAGTTCTCTTTTTTGATGGGATCCTTGTCTGGTTTGGGGATCAAATGATGCTGGCCTCATAAAATGAGTTTGGAAGTTTTCCTTCTATTTCTATTTTTTGGAACAGTTTCAGGAGAATAGGAATTAGTTCTTCTTTAAATGTTTGGTAGACATTCCCCGGGAAGCCATCTGCCCTGGGCTTTTGTTTGTTTGGAGATTTTTGATGACTGTTTCAATCTCCTTACTGGTTATGGGTCTGTCAGGCTTTCTATTTCCTCATGATTCAGTTGTGGTAGTTTATATGTCTCTAGGATGCATCCATTTCTTCCAGATTGTCAAATTGTTGGCGTAGAGTTGCTCATAGTATGTTCTTATAATTGTCTGTATTTCTTTGGTGTTCGTTGTGATCTCTCCTCTTTCATTCATGATTTTATTTATTTGGGTCCTTTCTCTTCTCTTTTTGATAAGTCCGGCCAGGTGTTTATCAATCTTATTATTCTTTCAAGAACCAGCTCCTAGTTTTGTTGATTGTTCTATTGTTTTTTTGGTTTCTATTTCATTGATTTCTGCTCTGATCTTTATGATTTCTCTTCTCCTGCTGGGTTTAGGGTTTCTTTCTTGTTCTTTCTCCAGCTCCTTTAGGTGTAGGGTTAGGTTGTGTACCTGAGACCTTTCTTGTTTCTTGAGAAAGTCTTGTACCGCTATATATTTTCCTCTCAGGACTGCCTTTGTTGTGTCCCACAGATTTGAACCGTTTGTTTCATTATCATTTGTTTCCATGAATTTTTTCAATTCTTCTTTAATTTCCTGGTTGACCCATTCATTCTTTAGAAGGATGCTGTTTAGTCTCCATGTATTTGGGATCATTCCAATTTCCTCTTGTGATTGAATTCTAGCTCCAGAGCATTGTGGTCTGAAACTATGCAGGGAATGATTCAAGCTTTTGATAACAGTTGAGACCTGATTTAGGTCCGAGGATGTGATCTCTCTGGAGAAATGTTCCATGTGCACTAGAGAAGAATGTGTATCCTGTTGCTTGGGATGAAATGTTTCTGATATATCTGTGATGTCCATCTGGTCCAGTGTGTCATTTAAGGCCTTGATTTCCTTGTTGATCTTTTTGCTTGGATGATCTGGTCCATTTCAGTGAGGGGAGTGTTAAAGTCCCCTACTATTATGTATTATTGTCGATGTGTTTCTTTGATTTTGTTATTAATTGGGTTATATAGTTGGCTGCTCCCACGTTAGGGGCATAGATATTTAAAATTGTTAGATCTTCTTGTTGGACAGTTCCTTTGAGTATGATATAGTGTCCTTCCTCATCTCTTATTATAGTCTTTGGCTTAAAATCTAATTGATCTGATATAAGGATTGCCACTCCTGCTTTCTTCTGATGTCCATTAGCATGGTAAATTCTTTTCCACCCCCTCACTTTAAACCTGGAGGTGTCTTCAGGTTTAAGATGAGTTTCTTGTAGGCAACATATAAATGGGTTTTGTTTTTTGATCCATTCTGATACCCTGTGTCTTTTGATTGGGGCATTTAGCCCATTAACATTCAGGGTAAGTATTGAGAGATATGAATTTAGTGCCATTGTATTGCCTGTAAGGTGACTGTTATTGTATATTGTCTCTGTTTCTTTCTGATCTACTACTTTTAGGGTCTCTCTCTGCTTAGAGGACCCCTTTCAATATTTCCTGTAGAGCTGGTTTGGTGTTTGCAAATTCTTTCAGTTTTTGTTTGTCCTGGAAGCTTTTAATCTCTCCTTCTATTTTCAATGATAGCCTAGCTGGATATAGTATTCTTGGCTGCATGTTTTTCTCATTTAGTACTCTGAATATATCATGCCAGCTCTTTCTGGCCTGCCAGGTCTCTGTGGATAAGTCTGCTGCCAATCTAATATTTTTACCATTGTACTTTACAGACTTCTTTTCCCGGGCTGCTTTCAGGATCCTTTCTTTGTCACTAAGACTTGTAAATTTTACTATTAGGTGACGGGGTGTGGATCTATTCTTATTGACTTGGAGGGGGGTTCTCTGAACCTCCTGGATTTTGATGCTTGTTCCCTTTGCCATATTGGGGAAATTCTCTCCAATAATTCTCTCCAACATACCTTCTGCTCCCCTCTCTGTTTCCTCTTCTTCTGGAATCCCAATTATTCTAATGTTGTTTCATCTTATGGTGTCACTTATCTCTCGAATTCTCCCCTCGTGGTCCAGTAGCTGTTTGTCCCTCTTTTGCTCAGCTTCTTTATTCTCTGTCATTTGGTCTTCTATATCGCTAATTCTTTCTTCTGCCTCATTTATCCTAGCAGTGAAAGCCTCCATTTTTGATTGCATCTCATTAATAGCTTTTTTGATTTCAACTTGGTTAGATTTTAGTTCTTTTATTTCTCCAGAAAGGGCTTTTATATCTCCCGAGAGGGTTGCTTTAATATCTTCCATGCCTTTTTCAAGCCCGGCTAGAACCTTGAGAATTATCATTCTGAACTCTATATCTGACATATTACCAATGTCTGTATTGACTAGGTCCCTAGCCTTCGGTACTGCCTCTTGTTCTTTTTTTTTTGTCATGAATTTTTCAGCCTTGTCATTTTGTCCAGATAAGAGTATATGAAGGAGCAAGTAAAATACTAAAAGGGTGGCAACAACCCCAGGAAAATATGGTTTAACCAAATCAGAAGAGATCCCAAATCGTGAGGGGGGGAGAAAGGGGATAAAAAGAGGTTCAGAAAGAAAAAAAAAAAAGAAACAAATAAAAAAAAGAAAACGAGTAAAGAAAAAATATATATATATTAGATAAACTAGTTAAAAAAACGTTAAAAAAGAAAAGGGTAAAAGATTAAAAAAATAGCAGAAGAAGAAAAAAAATTGAAAAAGAAAAAAAATTAAATTAACTGCAAGGCTAAAGAATCATGGGGAGAAAGCCATGAGTTCCGTGCTTTGCTTTCTCCTCCTCTGGAATTCCGCTGCTCTCCTTGGTATTGAAACTGTACTCTTTGGTAGGTGAACTTGGTCCTGGCTGGGTTTCTTGTTGATCTTCTGGGGCAGGGGCCTGTTGTAGTGATTCTCAAGTGTCTTTGCCCCAGGCGGAGTTGCACCGCCCTTACCGGGGCTGGGCTGAGTAATCCGATTGGGTTTGCTTCCAGGAGCTTTTGTTCCCTGAGCACTTTCGGTAGTGTTCTGGAGGGCGGGAATGAAGATGGTGGCCTCCCAGTCTCTGGCCTGCAGGAGCTGATAGCCCAGCGCCCCACTCCCTCAGAGTGCGCCCTCAGAGAACAGCACCCAATTACTCCCATCTCCTTGGCCTCCAGCCGTGCTCCGAGCTCACCGAGCCTGCGACCGGTTCAAGGTAACCCCGACCTGAGAACTCACTCCTCGGCTCCGTCTCTGTAGCCGGCTTCCCCATTCTAATACCTGTAAGCTCTGCGACACTCAGACACCCCCGATCCTTCTGTGACCCTGCGGGACCTGAGGCCACGCTGACCCCGCGTGGGCTTCACCCCGGTTAAGCCTCTGGAGTGATGTCCCTCAGCAGAACAGACTTTTAAAAGTCCTGATTTTGTGCTCCGTTGCTCCACCACTTGCCGGGAGCCGGCCCCTCCCGCCACGGTCTATCTTCCCGTTGCTTTGGATTCACTTCTCTGCCAGTCCTACCTTTCAGAAAGTGGTTGATTTTCTGTTTCTAGAATTGCTGTTCTTCTTTTACGATCTCCCGTTGGATTTGTAGGTGTTTGCAATCTTTAGATAAGCTATCTAGCTGATCTCCTGCTACCTGAAGTAGTCTCAGCCTGCTACTTCTCCCTCCATCTTGACTCCTCCTCCGTGACACCCCTTCTTGATGAGCAGGGTAGCCTCTGGCCTTCTCAGCTTACCTCTTCCAGCATGGACTCTCTGGCCTATGAATAAACTGGAGCAAGGGCAATCAGGGCACCACTATTCTCAGTATGCCACACCTGACAGGGAAATCTGCTGTCTGTATGGGAACTGGGTGAAGGAAGGGAGCCTCTAGTTTCTCAGCTGTGCTTGCCTAGGACTTAGCCTCTACAACACATAGTTGGGCAGGATGAGAAATGTTAGTGTCTTGCCCCGCCTGAGGGAGTGTCATAGCCCCTACCTGGGAACTGGCAAGAACAGGAACCCTAGATTCTTGGCTATACCAGTCTAGAGTGGAGTTTCCATCACACTGAGTGGGAAAGGGATGGAAGAGATTGTGGTTGACATGCCACAGACTTTCACTATTCTCATTGAATGCGTTAATGGATTTTCTTGAATAAACATTTCATCATTTGCTGTATGCCCTTAAGACAATTTTAGACACCATTTAGACAAATAATTTCTACCAATTATGCTTGTTTTGCTGGGATGTGGGTCTGTGGACCTTGCATTACCATTCCAAAAATCTGTAACACCATTTTTACTCAAAAGAACAACTATTAACAAATTATGGTTTGACTCCAGCATTTAGCAAGCATCTTCTCAAAAAATGAAGTCTATCACTTCAGGGAGAACAACTGACAGCATTTGTTGCCATAAAATTTTCAAGCAAAAATTAGAATTTTAAAGATGTGTAGTCACCATGGGGAGTTTAACGGTGTTCTAGTATGTAAAGGCTTTTCTGGTGAGATCAGTGGTGATACTAATGAATGTGATTTTTTAAAATATTATATAACAAAATGCATTAGCATTTTGTGCAGATCTTTACAATTCTAGTAGACTGGTATTTTTGAGATGACAAAACACATGAGATTACAAAATTTTGTATGGCAAAAGACTTGTTCAAAGTGCAAGATAAACTAAGGGATTTTCGTGTAATAAGAGCATGGAAAGTTTACTGATATGGTTTTCATTCCATCTCACAGTTATCCTTAAGAAACTTCCACTTGTTGAATTTTGGTGTAGCATCAAAGGAGAATATTCACAGTCATCTGAAAAGAATATTATGATACTTCTCCACTTCCCAGTTACATATGTGTGTGAGGCTGAATCTTCTTTGTATATTTCAAAGAAAACAATGTATCCAAGCTGATACCATGCAGAAACAAACTTGAGAATCCAGTTGTCTTTTAATGCATCTGATATTAAAGAATTTGCAAAAACATAAAATATTATACTCTTGTTTCAAAAATTTTCACTTAGGAAAACAAAAAAATATATATTTTTTAAGATTTATTTATTTATTTGACAGACAGAGATCACAAGTAGGCAGAGAGGCAGGCAGAGAGAGAAGGGAAGCAGGCTCCCCGCTGAGCAGAGAGCTCGATGTGGGGCTCTATCCCAGGACCCTGAGATCATGATCTGAGCCATAGGCAGAGGCTTAACCCACTGAGCCACCCAGGTGCCCCAGGAAAAATATATTTTTAAAGTAAAGACATTTGCTAATATGAATGGTTTTGTTATTATTTTAAAATGAATTTATATTTTTAAATGTCTCACTTTTGATTTCCAATCCAATAAATATGGATAAATAGCCCCCACATAAACAAAGGACATCAGTGTCTTCATTTTTTTTTAATGTAAAGGGTTCTGAGAATAAAAAGTTTGAAAACCACTCATCTAAGGGAAACCCATATATACTGTCCATTAGATAAATGTTTTCATATGAAAGTTTGTGTATCTCCATATGCACACACACATGTATATATAAGCCCACACTGAACAAAGATGTATTCTTTACAGAGACACATGGAACAATTATACTTATAGATGATGACAAAGTTTCTTAACCAATTTAAAATAAATTATATACTCAGACCACATCTCTAGCCCAGTCAAATTAAGTTAGATATGAATAATAAGCCATCCCATTACTATTACCACCCCTGCCATTATTTGTTTGGAAACTCTGGCATGTACATACTCTTAAATAATTCATGGCTTTAAAAGAATTTGGGGGAACCTGGGTGGCTCAGTGGATTAAGCCTCTGCCTTCGGCTCAGGTCATGATCTCAGGGTCCTGGGGTCGAGCCCTGCATTGGGCTCTCTGCTCTACAGGGAGCCTGCTTCCCCTCCTCTCTCTGCCTGCTTCTCTGCCTGCTTGTGATCTTTTTCTCTCTTGTGTCAAATAAATAAATAAAATCTTTAAAAAAATGTTTAAAAA